>NC_085841.1:214864098-215170973 GCF_035594765.1 Anolis carolinensis | reverse complement strand
GTTGAAGTCCAAAACACCTGGAGAAGCAGAGTATGAGAAACACTGCTCTAAATTAAACCACACATTAAATTATCTTCTGACCTGAAAGATCAACATTTATGTAAATTCTAATGACTCAATTGATCAATTCTAATCAAGACCTAGTTTGGATATAAAGAGGCAGTTTTCAAAAAACTTGCATTTTGTGCATGAATGGTGGCAGCATTCTATAATTGCTTTTTAAAACATTTAAGTGTGCTTGCTTCTATTCAGTATTTCACTGTATATATGGAGTTCCCGAGGAAACAAATTTCTCATTCAAGCAACAGTGACACACAACCCCTATGCACTCCTAACAAACAAATAAATTCTTAACACTGTCAGAGGAAACTGTCATCCTAGGTAAAATGAAGCACACATTAATGCACTTTTCTATTTTTGATTTAAAAATTATGAAAGTTATGGGGGGGGGGGGGGGGGAGAGATATACAAACCACATTCCAGATAAAGTACATGCAATCTGAACAATACAATACAATACAATACCTCATGGACAGGAAGTTTGAAGTAAATTGTGAGCTCTTTCATTCTCCACTGGTTCTCCTCTTCATGGTTCTCCACTCTTCCTTTTTGAAATTAACTTGATACAAGAATTTTACTGCTAACCCGCAGTTGGTTTCTTGAAAACCATAGGTAAAACATTAACGTTATTGCAGATGTGGCACTGTAGCATGGTTGGTGGTCAATCCAACCATGAAATGCTTATAAAATTCAACTTATTATACTGTCGTGCTTCCATTGGTTCACTGATTTTACTATCAGGACATGGATACTAACCTTTAAATTAAATTAAGTCTTCCTGCAATATAAATAAAATTTCCATTTCCTGTACGTCAATCTTCTTATCTCACTTTGCACCAACAAATTGCTATGTTCCTTAATCTTCTCCTGAGACATAGAAGTTTGGCTACCTAGTGTTACAGTATCCTTTCTTCTCTGGCTGAGGAACAAAGCAGCCTGGAGAAAGGTACCAGGGAAATAAAGGGCACATCCTTTTCCTGTCCCAGGCAACCTGCTGGGGATATTTTTGTTCCCAGCCAGTGGAGGTAGCAGTCAAGTCAAGTCAGGCCAAGTCTAGTTTATTTTAACTCTCAGCCATTGTACACAGAGGGAGAGACAACTGAGCAAATGAATAAGCAGAGAAGGGCAAAACTAGTATTTCTGCATTTGATTCACCAGGATGCTAGACATAGAGATGACTATGATAAAAAGAGAGGTAGGAAATGCAACTTCATCCAATGTAATGATCATACAATCATTTGAATAATCTGTGATATATGCAAACTGTAACAAAAATACTTTTCAAGATCCTAACAATTCATTGCAAGACACATTAATCTGGAAAACAGAAAAACTCTGATTTGAGAAACATTAGTAAGGCAACTGCTATTCTAATTGTTATGACTTAGAAAGAGTTAACTGTGGAATGGTAATCATAGCTGTTGCTTAACGTTTTTCATTACACAAATTCCAGCTGGTTTTTGGAAACTCAAGGTAATCCACTGCGTTTACACTGAGCTAATGACATTTAGCAGTGAGAGATAACTTTCAAACTGGACGAACAACTTTTCTTTGCCCCATGAAATTGCCTTGGATGTGGATAAGACACAGTCTGTCCCTTTCATCTAGTTTGGCCCACTGGTAACATGACAAATTAAACACAAGCTTTTTTTTAAGGTAAACTCTAGTACTGTGTCCTTGCTCCACAGCCAGCAATTGTAGTACTCACTGCTAAGGAGAAAAGATTATCTTTCAATGCCCCAATTTTTTCCCCACAGTCCCAAAGAAATAAAACTATAACTGTTTATAATTGAAATCTGCATTTAGTTGCACACATAATCAAAGAAGGTGAGAAATAAGAATCTGCCCAAGATAATGTTTTCTTAGTCCTCTATGTCTAGGTGTAATGTCAGTGATGATAAATGTGTATTTATCCTGTTCTTCACCCAGAAATTTGTGTTGTTCCCTTCCTGTCTTCCTTTTATCATCACAACAACTTTGTGAGGTAGGCTGTGCCGTTCATGTGTTAGCTACGGCCAGGAACTGAGTTTCATAATTAAGTCAATTGAATGAAGGTCACCTCCATTTGAAACCAATACTCTATTCATTACTTCCCATGAGTTCTATTCAATCCTCATTTTTATACAGCTAAACTTGAAGGACTGCGAGAAATACACAGCAGCACTGACCCTTCACTCTCAACTCCATGTGCTCATAGTAAGGTTCATGTGTGTGCATTTCACGGCTCCCTAAAATTGGAAACATGGAACGGTGTATGTTTGTTCATACTTCTACTGTCATTTTAGACCTTCCTTGTCAACACATAAAGAGCAGACTGAGTGCAGGAAACAGAACGTATTTTCTGATCCAGTTGTAAAATTGAACATATAGTTTTCACATGGTGGACCTTAAGTCAAACACAACCTAAAATTTGCATGGCCCAGATTTCAGTTGTGGATGCTTTGGAAACCAAAAAAAATTAGATTCTCAAAATGTAGCAGCAGCTTTTCTCAAAGTGGTATTAGACCAACATAAAATTGGTTAAAGGCTCCCACCCTCATATTACTTAACATTTAATTGTCTAAAATAACTGCTCCCTGGAACTCATGTGTCAGATAATTAAGACTGCATATAAGCTATCTTACTGTACCACCTAACTATGTAGATCTTTGTGAAAACATACTAAAATGCACAGATACACTGATTTATTTTAAAAGAAAGTGGCTTCAAACAAGGATCTACGCATACTGCCATCTGGTGGATTCAGTTTACCATTGCTCTATGAACTTTTTAAAAAGTGGCCCTATGTAACACATGTTTCAAAAGATCACAACTGAGCATAACCAAATTGTGTGTAACTGTGTAAAGACAGAAGGTTACCTTCTCTGGAGAATGCCCTACTAGATTCATAGAGTGCATATAGAAGTAACTTCCACCATGAAATGTTGCTTTCTTTTCTGCAATGCTATGAAAGGAAAAGCCATAGCTTTTCCTGTCTTTGCATCTTTTATAGTAACAGGCACTCTCTCAGCGAAACCTTAAGAAAAGGATGGGAGACCAAGTGATCATCCAGTTGTTGTAATCTACATTCCCATCAGCCTGGCCCAGCATAGCCAAAAGCAAGGAAAAGATTGTGTGAGCTGTAATCCGAAACACATCAACGGTCAAAGTTTTGCTGATCCCATACTAGGTTGTAATTATGACATTATAAAAAAATTTCAATGGGCTATTTCACTAGCAAATTATTATACAGTGCACCCTTGATATTCACTGGGGTTTGGTTCAAGAACCTCCAAAATCCATGGATGTAGAATCATAGAATCATAGAATAGTAGAGTTGGAAGAGACCTCATGGGCCATCTAGTCCAACCCCCCACTAAGAAGCAGGAAATCGCATTCAAAGCACCCCCAACAGATGGCCATCCAGCCTCTGCTTAAAAGCTTCCAAAGAAGGAGCCTCCACCACAGTCTGGGGGAGAGAGTTCCACTGCCGAACAGCCCTCACAGTGAGGAAGTTCTTCCTGATGTTCAGGTGGAATCTCCTTTCCTGTAGTTTGAAGCCATTGTTCCGTGTCCTAGTCTGCAGGGCAGCAGAAAACAAGCTTGCTCCCTCCTGCCTATGACTTCCCCTCACGTATTTGTACATGGCTATCATGTCTCCTCTCAGCCTTCTCTTCTGCAGGCTAAACATGCCCAGCTCTTTAAGCCTCGCCTCATAGGGCTTGTTCTCCAGACCCTTAATCATTTTAGTTGCCCTCCTCTGGACGCTTTCCAGCTTGTCAACATCTCCCTTCATCTGCGGTGCCCAAAATTGGACACAGTATTCCAGGTGTGGTCTGACCAAGGCAGAATAGAGGGGGAGCATAACTTCCCTGGATCTAGACGCTATTCCCCTATTGATGCAGGCCAAAATCCCATTGGCTTTTTTAGCTGCCGCATCACATTGTAGGCTCATGTTTAACTTGTTGTCCACGAGGACTCCAAGGTCTTTTTTGCACACACTGCTGTCAAGCCAGGCGTCCCCATTCTGTATCTTTGATTTCCATTTTTTCTGCCGAAGTGAAGTATCTTGCATTTGTCCCTGTTGAACTTCATTTTGTTAGTTTTGGCCCATCTCTCTAGTCTGTCAAGATGTTCAAGTCCCATTATAATGGTGCAGTAACAGAGTTCCTTATTAAAAAAAATTGCAAAACCAAGCCTTGATTTTCCCATTTCTTTGGGGTGGGCATTTACAAAGTGGTGGAATTGTGAATGGAGAATCCTGTGGATACAAAAGGCCCAGTAGAGGACAAATCCAGCGTCAAGCCAGGTGACCTCCTTTGGCCAAGTGGCCATAAAACGTTGTAAAAGGAAACGTGCTTGTCAGGGGTCTTTGTCAACTGAGGTATGCCTATACAAGTATTTACTGAAACAGCATTCTTTTAAGTTAGGTGAGGGTTTGACTTTTTTTAAAACTGTTCTAGTTTGCTCTGCCAAACTGTTTCAAAGAATTACAGAGGGTTACAACTGATTCCAAAACACACAGAGAAGGGGAGGGGGAGGGGGAGAGAGAAAGACAGACAGGTGGAGAAACACGTAGTCCTGAAACCATTTAAACTTCATAAAATGAGGTAATTGAGCTAAAATCTGTCGAGGCACCAACTACGCTATAAGTTTTTCCTACCCCAGGGGGCAGTCATACTAAGAAGGAGGATTTATTTGGTTCAAAATTCCACAGCTCAGTGCTAACTGCGCTGGCTGCCAACTCTGAGCTTACTTCAGTCGTTCAAGTACGAGCTATTAAAAAAAAATAACTTGGGCAAACCGCACACACACACCCTATGGATTATTTTGTGCCTAGCCTACACAGCCAGCTGGTAATCGAGGTCTTGTGGAAAGAACATCTAACGGACATAAAGATCAACTAGTAAATTAATAACAGGAGTTCCTTGCTACTGCTGCCAAGATTTAAAAGGCCTGATTCAATTCTGAGTGAAGTCAAAAGAAAAACTACCTAATTTCAGAGACAGTGCATCAGATGTAATTCCATTTTCACATATGCTCAAGAAAATATTATTTTCAAGGACAACCATAATTTATCGTGTGGAGAAACATGTATTTTGAAGCCTGTTTGTGTGTATGTGCATGCATCTCTGTGTGTATGCTACATACATATACATACTTCATATAACCCTAAATCTCTTAACAGAAGCAAATTTTTGCAAGAGAAAAGGAACATTTTGCCCTGTATTTACTCTAAGAAGATCAACAGATTATTGTACGTGTCTACTTCCTAAAATATTATTAGCCCCCTCTTGCCATATTGTGTAAAATGGGCTGTAGATTTTTGTTTCTTTTTTATTTATTTTTAAATAGAGAGACTACCTTCAAGGGGCCTGCAGTTATACATCCTAGATATTTAATCCAGTTACACTGCTTTGTATTTTAATAAATATTCCAAATACCTGGCACTTTCCTACCTTTCCTAACTTGCTTTTTAAAAAGAGCAGGAGAAAGGAAGGAATAGAAATCAAGTTTCACTTTTACTAAACAGATTAGTCTAATTGCTCCGCCAGAATGAGATGGGATTATGGGTCAAAAAGCTATTTCATGCAAACAAAATATTAAAAATTGATATAGAAATCTGTATTCCAATGTGGCAATACAAAATTAGAAGTGTAGGAATTACGTAAACTTCACAATATGATCATCAGATGCATGTATTAATTATTTTTCTTCAGCCTCCCTGGCAGAATAAAAGTTCCATCCTTCTTTTGTGTACTTCCTTCAGGTTCCCTTGGAGATCTGGGGCAGGGGGCAAGGTGAAAAAGTATTCAATCCCTGGCCTATAGATCAAATAAACTCCAGGGCTGTTTCAGCTACTCCTTATAGATGTTCCAGAATAATTTTCCTATTGTTTTTCATCTCCCTGGTCTGATTAAGCTGCATGACAAGAATGCTAAATTACAACATCTTTTATCACAATGCCTTTTATTTTGTATTTTAATAGAAGCAACTCGCAGAAACCCACAACAACACAATGACATTCAGCATGAAGGAAATAATTTTTAGTATCAATCATATGCTGTTCTAGCTATCAATCTTTGCTTACCCTGGCGATATTAGAAGAGAACATTAAAAACATTTACGCTCTAACACATAACGGAAACCACAAGAGTCATTCCCATGTCCTTTGGTTACTATAAAACTAAATACCCAGCAAAAGAGTTTTGCTTGCGTCACGCCCAACTGAAATAATGGACAATAAACACATTTTGATCTTCATCACATGCAGACACACAATCAATCATGGGAATGGATGCTTGCTAGATGACTTGGTTACTTAGTGGTACATCTGGTCTCTGTTTATTGTGTTTTAGAATGAAAACATCTTCCCTTAAAATAAAATACTTATAGTGTGCAGATGATCAGAACAGATTAGATAAAAATTATGAAAAGAATACAAAGGATTGTTTGGAATACCATTATGGACACCCACTTGGTTTGGAACTGTTGTCTACAAATATCTGCACATCTCTTGGAAAGGCAAGTATCCTGAAATACAGAATAATCAACAAGACCAGAAGCCAATAAAATGTGTATGTCTGGATTGTGAAGAAGTAACCACAGAAAAATGGCATGGAAAAGCCTGAACGAAACTTTGTAGGATATAATTCAATCCCCACACCTGAAATCGATTAACAATTACCGTATATTGTTGTGCCAATATTTAGGGAACTATGTTGGTTAGGTACTGGAAGTTATGCTTCTGTGTCTACTGCATGTGAAATTAACATTTGTAGATCACTCCGGGAGCCTTTTTGGCATAAATACTAACTTTAAAAAAGCAAATTGTGTAATGATAGAAACAGTTAACCGAGAACTACACACGTTGCAAACAAAGCCTAAAGCAGGGGTGGATCACGTCAATAAGTCAGGGCACCAGTTCAGTGCCCCAAGATCTATCCAGAATTGTATGAACTGCCAAAAATGGCAAAAAGGACCAGAAAACCAAACTGCCACAAAAAACACATAAGGTTCTAAAAGTTCTTTTCCAGTTTTGAAAAGTTGGCATACAGTACATCCTATGGCTTCATAAGTTTGTGTACCTAAACTTATAGTGGAAAGAGGAGAAAGTGGATGACAGTGAGCCCTACTGTACTGAACAACTTCTGCCAGAAATGACCACAGAAATTGCACTGGAGATCTAGAAAATTTCTAGAGAGGTATCTTCTGCAGGAATTTTCTAGTTCCTCCAGTGTGAGACTGTGGTAACTTCTGGTAGAATCATATTACAGAATTACACGGAGAACTAGAAAATACCTAGAGAAAACAATATGTTGTTGGATGCAGGTAGGCGAAACTGTGGGTACTAGTCTTGTGGATATGAAAGTCGTACTGTATTTTTCATGAACATAAATCTGCAACCTGTTTCTAGGGGCTACCCAGAAAGGCTATTCCCCTTTTTATTGGCCAGGAAAAATGGTTTGGGGCCTCTGAAGTGGCTGAATGTAAACCCAAATACCTTTGCTGCGTCTAGGCAGAAATTTTGCATGGTACTTTGATCACCTGACACAGTAAACTAGTGTTTTCCATGGATCTCACTTGGTTGTTTGATTTGGTTAAGACTACTGTAGATATCAGACAGAGACAAATATGCCACAATAAAATACAACTAAAAATACAAATGATACAGATTCTACTAAAGTAGATTTTCTTGAAACTATCAGCTTTCACCTTTACTATTTACCAGTTGGGTAAACACTTAGTTCTATTAATTTTATCCCTACTATCACTTAATAAAGCATTCCACCACACCCCAAAATCTGTGAAATCCCTTTCCTAAACTGGAGTTTTGGGCAATTTTCCTAAAGAAGAAACCCCAGAAATAAAACCAGGCCGTCTAAAGGAAGTTGTAGTAATTGTGTGTCATATTCCCTTGGCAACCATGTGGAATTTCCAGTAGGCGTTCATGCTCTGTGTGGGTGCAACATACAGAATTTCCTAGCAAATCTTCCTATTTGCCTTGGAAGGGGGTTCCCATGGAAAAAAAATTAAAATAGTTTAAAAAAGATTCTTGTTACCTCAATTATAACCAGTGAGCTCTCCATAAAGGATTACTAAAACAACTCATATCGGCTGGGGGGGGGGGCTCTGCACATTTATGATATAGCCCAATTTTCTATGTTTTACACTACCTTATTAATTTCATCCCTGATGAATTAAGAGTACAAATTATACTTACCAACTAAATACGTGCACATATTATGTTGATCTCCTCTTATGTTGAGCCACGCCCACCCTTTCCTGAGCAGATGCAAATACTTACACACATAGATTTTTCTTACAGCTCATAGACTCAACCAGGAAACAAAAGAACTGTGTTGAATGACTACATATTTTTTCTTGGTGGTGGCTACTGAAGTCTGAGGTCAACTGTTTGGTTAGTTCCTTGAAAAATAAAGCCTAGAACAGATCCCCTGCCCCACCAACATGGATGTCACAGCTGCTGCTACTTCTAGTGGAGAAGATTTGATCCTCCAGCTGTTTCAGACTTTACTTCCTAAAACAGTGGTTCTCAACCTGTGGGTCCCCAGATGTTTTGGCTTTCAACTCCCAGAAATCCTAACAGCTGGTAAACTGGCTGGGATTTCTGAGAGTTGTAGGCCAAAACACCTGGGGACCCACATGTTGAGAACCACTGTCCTAAAAGTTCCAGAAGTACGGCCAAAGTGCATTGCCATCCAAAGCACCTGAAGAGACAATTGTTTCCAATATCTGCTCTATATTTTGAGTTGTGACCCTTCACAAGTCTGAAATTCATAATTCACTATTAAATAAAAAATGCAGTTGGTCAAACAGCACTTCAAGCTGCTTCTTATATCAAGGGGTGTAGCTACACCAGGCATGGGCAAACCTCAACCCTCCAGGTGTTTTAGACTTCAATTCCCACAATTCTTAACAGCCTATTGGTAGTTAGGAATTGTGGAAGATGAAGTTCAAAACACCTGGAGGACCAAAGTTTGCCCATGCCTGATCTACACTGTAGAATTAATGCAGTTTGACACCACTTTAACTGCTATGGCTCAGTGCGATGGAATCCTAGGGTTTGTAGTTTGGCAAGATGCCAGCACTCTCTTTGGCAGAGAAAACTATAGATCTTGTAAAATTACAACTCCATGATCCCAAAGCATTGGGTCATGGCAGTAAAAGCAGTGTCAAATTGCATTGATGGATGCACCCAAGACCACAAAACATTTGGGAGATGTTGCAGGAAAGAGCAGGTGGGTGACAATAAAGGAAGAAGAAAAACCCCAATAGGTGTAATCTTTGCACTCTTATAGAGAACACACTACACTACATCATAATCAGAACTAAAATAGACTTTCTATGGAATTGTGGTAAGTCTTTGAAGAATTAAATTTGGGCCAGAAGATAAAAAACAAATCAATAAACAAAGGCAGGGTTACTGTTAATTTTCTCTGAAGCAGATTGTTTTTAAAGTGACTGATTCTGGATGTCATTTTCAATTGCATATGGTTTCCGTAAAAAACCATGATGAAAAGTTATTTAAGCCACATTATTCAGAAATGTTATACACAATATGCTACTGTTCTGCCCAGTCTGTACTTTCAAGCAAATTATGTTTTGAAGACGAACAGCAGATAAACGCAAACCAAATGTCTGACAAGCAGCAGCTTCAAATTATGCAAATACGACATGATCACAAGATGAATAAGAATGCTACTTAATGCCTACTATTTAAAGCTGACTCAGACAGATGTTTCAAATGGAAAACCCTGTCCACTGCCTTCCCATGCCAACAGGGTGTTTCCCGCAGCATACTTGCCTGTAGCACATACAGTTTTTAGATCTGGAAAATTAAAAGAGACAGAACAATATTAAATTTTCAACCAGTGTTTCAAAAATCAAGGCTCTTTAATTTTGCCCTCACACAACCTCCTTAACAACGCAGTTCAGCTAAAGATGATCATTTGTACTGAATATTACAGCAACATCCCAGTACGTTAAGATAATGTAAGGTTGTTACACTATCAAATGGCTTGCTACTATACTGACACTCAAAACTCGTGATTTTTCAACTAAGGGAGTTGCTTTCATCTTCAACTGAACTATTGCCTCCTGCGGCATCTCTTTTTGATCTTTAGCATGCCTTCTTTGCTTCCTGGGTGGTAGGGGAGGAGCTGTGAGAAAGCAACAATTAAAAAATGAGAAACCTTAGCAAAGGCAAATGGCAGCTCAGGATCACTCCTATAGATTGCTTCCTTGAGAAAGGGGGAAAGAAGATGGGAATAATTTACTGCTTTTTAGTATCACTCATCTACTTGCTCTCTGGCTGATCTAAACATAAAATGCAACCCAACAAAGGGCCACCACTTCAGACGAGCCAGTTGCACCTATGCTGTTGCAGAACAGAGCTTCCCCAAGATAAAAATGTTGTTTTTTCAGAAGGAAATAATTTTCATTTATATTGAAAAAATGTTTTTGTATATGAAAGCACCAGGTCAAACTGTCCATCTAATTCAGTATTGACTCACAAAGGTCCTTTTAATCACAGTCAGCAACTAGACCCATCGACACAAGGAATGTGCTCCACCAATTCTTGAAGTCACATCAGTATGAAATAGATGGTTTTCCAAGCAGTACCTACATTATGTATCATAAAGTCCAAATACTCATGAAAATCCCTCCACCAAGAGAATGTTTCTAAAGCAGCATAGCATCTGTGGTTCCAGCAGTAGAAGCAAGTGGGGAAACACATGCCAGAAATGTTTAAATTACAAAGTAGGTTTCAACCAGCAAAATGCATTCCTACCTGCCCAGAATCCTTTACAAAAGAATCCCCCTTTTGTGGGGCAAAAGAAAGTCTGACATCATAATATATTCCCAAATCTTCCAGAAAAATAGAGATCTCATTCTCATCTCGTAGATAACCTGGTAAAACTTCTAATCTCAATTTTATCTTAAGACAACGCCTCATATCACTGGGGCACGCTTGGGATGGAGTCCAATTGACTTTGTCAGAAAGAGAGCCAAAAGGAAACATGTTTGCTCCTCTGGCAGATCTGGCATGCTAAACTTCTGATTGTGCTATAACATTCAGTGAAGGAGACATCTACAGAAGTGGCTAGTTGCTGCATTAGAAAACATAAGGAATCAGTAGTGTCTCTACTCCAACTTTTCTTACGTAGCAGGACTCAGTGAAAGAGGCATGCACAAAAGTGAGCACAGGGAGCCTTACAGTAGATTTGTATAATTTGGCTGAACCGCGATCCATTTCTGTGGACCAGCGGATCCTTTTTTCATGAACCTCCCAAAAACGGCTGATGTCCCAAAAGCCATTTTCAGTCTGCAGTCAAAAAATGTGGCAAGATCTGGCCCATTGGCAGAAATGGGGGGGGGGGGGCTTCCCAGGCTCCCATTTCCATCATCATCATCATCATCATCATCATCATCATCATCATCAGATGAAATAAACAAGGCACAGAGAGAAATATTTGGTTAAATAAATCAAACAACAGAGAGAACTGATGAAATTGCAAAGGACAGGATTGGTAGAGGAAGGCTGCTATGACTTTGGTTGGTGGTGTTTTGCTGGTGCAAATCTTATGAGTACAAATAAAAATAAAATTTTATTTCCTGGTGGAGGAGGTTGGAGTTAGAGCAGAGAGAGACGGTGGGTTCTGTTGGCAAAGCTTCCACAGAAGCCCAATAGTTTATTATTTTTAGGCAACAGCCAAATTATTACTATTAAATAAAACAAAGAAGGCAGAGAGCATGGGGAGAAATATAATAAAGCAACAGAGAGAACTTGTGATGAGATTGCAAAGGAAATAAATTATTAGGTATTGGTGGTAGGTTTAGGTAGGTAGGTAGGTACTAGGTAAGTAGTTTTTCTGAGAATGAGGCTTTGCTGTTTGCTGGAATTCTTATTCTTCTTATTAATAATAATCTTTTAAAAGTACTTTCTGAAATAGAGAAGGGAGGAGAAAAATATAAGGAAACAGAAGAAGCTAAAGGTTTTAATAAAGGCTAAAGGATGGCTTAAAACTCAGAGCCACCCTAAAAGAAAAGCAGTCTCATCCACCCAAGACCCCAAATGCTGTGCACCCACCCATACTTTCCAACTCCCGGTCCCTAAATAAAAAATCAAGAAAATAAAGGAAAATCTAGCAAAATCAAAAAATAAAATTAGATTCAATTAGCCAAGCTAAAATCGAAAGCAGTGAGTAAGCGGCAAGGCAATCTGACTGCACCTCTCTCTAGAGCAATGGTTCTCAACCTGTGGGTCCCCAGATGTTTTGGCTTTCAACTCCCAGAAATCCTAACAGCTGGTAAACTGATTGGGATTTCTGGGAGTTGTTGGCCAAAACACCTGGGGACCCACAGGTTGAGAACCACTGCTCTGAGAAATGGAGGTGCTCCCCCCAATAAATCAACACAGCTTGTGTAAGACATGTCATGGTATTCTTGTATTCTGATTGGCACAACAGGCAGGGCTCACAGGGTAACCCCATGCGAGCATGCGGCAACCTTTCTGCAAGCCATGTCATCCTGAATAGAAATGGAAAGTAGCCGCAACTGGCAGCCGCATGGTCTGATTCGGTCAAAAATAAATGGCGGCAAAGCCCTTGCAGTTATGGGCATCCGAAGAAGTTGAACAATCTGAACCAGCCCAAAGCAAACGTTCAAAATGAATACACGCACAAGCCTATCTTATAGATTCTGGTTCAGTATTGTCTCCTCTAACTAGCGGTAGCTTTCCATGGCTCCTGAGATAAGGCTTTCATTTCATGTATTAATTTATCCTTCTTAACGAGCTGACAGGATCTTAAACAGCAATATTTATGCTCTTCTACTAAGCTGTGCCACCTTCCTGTACTGTCCAGTTTCAGGTATTCTCCTTCTCACAACTTCACATAACTTCTGAGGAATGACTTGAGAGAAAGCTCACATATGCATTTCACAATCACTTGTAGAAGAACATGTGCAATAATGAACAGGAATTGAAGTCAAGGACCTGGCTCATCATATTATGTACTGCAAAGTTAGAGCATGCACACTGAACAGAAATCATCCAGCATTTTTTTACCCCCCCCCCCAAAAAAAATAATCAGGCTATACTCAACACATAATAGCAACAGGCCCCAAACACTGTTTTTATGTACCCGATAAAGTGGCACTTGTCAAAGTAAAACATTTTCTGGTTTAGTTCTAAATCATCGATTCTAAAGCAGAACACCTTTACTAGAGATGGAAAACTCACACTTTCAAATATTTTGTTCATTTCAAAAACTACAAGGAAAAAAACATTCCAGAGGGAAAGGTACAGACATTGTTCTCCCTGCTGTGCTTAGTTTCTCCTTTCAAAAAGGACTTTGCCTGTACACAGTTAAGATGAATCCATGCCTATCTTATTCCGCTATATATATGCCTTTACATGTATCTCTCAGGTTGTTTGTTTTGTCCCTTGGGACTCTGCTCTCTCTCAGAAAATTCAGAAGTCTTCTAACCTGAGCACTCAAAAGCAAGTCTTTCTTGCCAAATTCTATTTTAAAATATTGTGGCTGTTAAGCCCTTACTTAGATAGCATTATCCAGACTAGTAGAAAAATATACCGAACTAAGGATTCCTGCTTCCCTGCAAATTATACTACACACCATCCACAATTTTGCTCTAATTTTAATTTTGTTTTTGAGATCTTTGAGTGCACCTTTTAACTGCAATTTTTTTTTAATTTAAAATTCTATCTGATTCAAAAGATAATATTTTTAAAATAAATCAAATAAAGACTCCTGTGCTTTTACACATGTCCCAAGCAAATCTTGTCACTTAGAATTTTAAGGAATAATTTAAGCAATGCATTCCTCAAGAAGAATCTGCCTCTTTGTCTCTCTGCCCCTTTTGGCAATCCCCCATATTAGCTAGCCTGAGCAAAATAAGTTTGAAAAACAAGGAGCAGCTTATTCTTGCTCAGTATCGTAACTGCTAAAACTCAATGTAATGTACTTGGCTAAAACAGTTCTAACACTTTCTTCTATAAATAGTACCATATCCTTTCTTTTATACTGTAATATTTTTCAATGGAAGCAGCATCCTGTTTTTCTCATATAAATGCAACTATGTAATTTCCAATCTTGAGCAGTTTCTAAATAATCACACCCAAACTGCACCCTCCAGGTTTGCAAGTATCTTATCTTAGTTTGAGTCAGAGTTTTGCTGAGCTGCTAATTCTAGTTTAACTTGGGGAATATAGTCTCTCTTTCTCATACACACCATTCTTCTACCACTCATTCCCTTCCCCGTAATGATTTGCTTCTATATTAAGGGCATGTCCACATCATCCCACTATCACAAGATCTGGGAAAATTGCATGGTAATCATCATGTCCTGTAATATGTTTCCTTTCCTGTGTCCATATGCACACATGCAGTATGACAACCGCCACCCAGAGGACCTTTTCATCAGCCACCCTAGACTATGGAATGACCTGCCAGAAGAGCTCCGACAGCTAAATGAGTTGTTGGAAATGAAAAACCATCTAAAGACCTATCTCTTCCGGCAGGCCTACCCAACCAAATTTTAAGCATGAATTTTAAACATGTGTCCCTTTTTAATATCTGTTTTTGACTATTTTAATATGTATTTTATAGAAATGTGTTTTAATATGTATCTTCTATAGAAATACATTTTAATATCTGTATTTGTGGTATTTTTACAATGTTTATGTGTTTGTTCTGTAGCCCACCTTGAGCCATGAAGAGAGGCAGGTGAGAAATAAAATCATCCTCATCATCATCATAATCATCATCATCACCACCACTTAACAGCAGTCTAGGAAAACTTTTGTTGCCATTGGTAGTGTGTGGCTTCAAGTCATTTCTGGTTTACAGAAAGACAGACCCATCACCAGGTTTTCTAGTCAAGATAAGTCCAAATTTGTTTGCCATTACCTGCCTCCGAGGCTGTGACTTGCCCATGCTCGCCCATGACTAAGCAAAGATTTGAAGCCTGGTCTTCCAGAGTCCTAGTTCAACTCTGAAACCATTAAACCACACTGAGTCTTTCTAACCACATTATTTACATTTAAAATAATGTACAAAAATTGGTTTATTTTCCTAACCTGATGCAACGGATTGCTTCAATTACATGTAAAGCTGTCAGTACTATTCCATAAAAATAGAAAAAGGAGTAGCAAGATTTTTCCTATTAAATGTTAACCAGTGAAAAGAACTTAAAAACTTTCTTCCATCAACTTGCAAGAAAACGCTGATCCTTTCTGTTGGCTCTGTCCACTAGAATTCTACTTTTAAAAGTTCTGTAGTATCTCTATGCCTAACAATTCCCACATGGCAAACAAAAAGCCAAACAGTGCTGGAAGGCAAGGGTATGTGAGTGTGTACATGATACTAAACTATTACATGCGTCACCGAACAGTAATTTATGAATATAACATCATTTCTTTTCTGACTAGAAACTGAACCCGACTGTCTGGTTTTAAAAGAAAAATATGATTGCCAATAGCTATGGCCATACTCATGTTTTGGCAAACAGCCCAGTTTATCAGGACATCTGAACCTGATCAAAGACTAGCAATACTCCATCACTTGTTATTCACACACACAAGAAATTAAGTGAGCTTTGCCTTTAATCAGGAGTTTATTTTTTCTAAAACAGATTCCTAACTATCCTGTTAGCAGCAGCAAGGAACAGTCTCATAATCAACTTCATCAACCAGTCTTGTATTAACAAAAAGGAAACAAAATAAAACTTAGGCAGTCCTTGAGTTACAAACATTTGACTTCAAATTGGCTTATAGTTAAGTACGCGGGTAAGACAACAGGAAGTGAGAGAAATCTACCCCTCAGAAGGGAAATTCACTCCTGGAATAGTTATTGTAGGGGGAAAGTGTCTCAATTGAAGCTTTCTCACTAATCCTTGTTTCCACAATAAGCCAAATTTTTCAAATTTCAGTTATCACAGGGACTGAAGGGGAGGTGAACTCTTGCAAATAGAAGCACAGATATTTGGCTGGAGTTAAAAATGTACCTGTTTCGATTACTGACAAACTCAAGAATAGACCTACAGAACGTATCTTGCTCATAACTTGGGGACTCAGTATGAATGACAGGAAGAGGGGAAGTATTCTATACATGCTTACTAAGGCCCCATCCACATTGCTATATAAAATCCAGATTATCAGCTTTGAACTGTTTATGTAGCAGTGTAGACTCAAATAATCCAGTTCAAAGCAGATAAATTGAATTATATGGCAGGGTAGAAGGGGCCTAAGAAATCATTATCTGGCCTTAATCTTATTGTTAGACTGAAGAAGGTCTATTGAATCAATGGGATTTAGCTAGCAGTGACTAGGATTGCAGCCAAATTCTGTTTTATACTGCCATATAATCCAGATTATGTGCTTTGAACTGGATTATTTGAGCCTACACTGCCATATAAACAATTCAAAACAGATAATCCCAATTTTATATGGCAGTGCAGAAGGGACCATTCTTTCAAGTGCCCAGGATTATTGCTTTAATATGTATAATACAGATCTAGAAGTTTCATAATGTCTAGCAATTAATTATTTTTCCTAATAACTAAAATGTAACCACATTACTTTATGTGAATCTGAGGAAGTAGACTAAGGGTGCATCTATAGTATAGAATTAAAACAGACTGATATCACTTTAACTGCCGTGATTAAATGCTATGAAACCATGCAATTTGCAGTCTGGTGAGGTCCCTGAACTCTTTGGGAGATGACGGAAGCTCTTGTAAAGTTACAATTCCCATAATTCCATAGCATTGAGCAATGACCATTAAAGTGGTGTCAAACTGCATTAATTCTGCAGCATAGATGTACTCCGAATCTACAAAAGCTTACATTACCAACTTTGTTCTTTCAGTGAACCTCGAATATTCTACTAGAACCCTTTGTGTACTACTATGTCAGACTACCGGTAATATTGCTATGCCTTTGATTTCTGAAGTACAGTAGAGTCTCATAAACGGGCCAGCAGAACGTTGGATAAGTGAATATGTTGGAAAATAAGGAGGGATTAAGGAAAAGCCTATTAAACATCAAATTAGGTTATGATTTTACAAATTAAGCACCAAAACATCATGTTATACAACAAATCTGACAGAAAAGGTAGTTCAATACTCAGTAATGCTATGTAGTAATTACTGTATTTACAAATTTAGCACCAAAATATCACAATGTATTGAAAACATTGACTACAAAAATGCGTTGGATAATCCAGAACATTGGATAAGCGAGTGTTGGATAAGTGAGACTCTACTGTAATACCATAACATAACAAGAGATTACTCCTCCTCTTGTTCCTGTTATGGGGCTATGGGCCTTACTAAATAGCAGAGCAGGCAAATTATACAATTCAAAAGGTGGGTAGTGCCTACAGTCTTTGTGAGTTTTGAAACAAAAATTAGTTGGATTGAAGAACTGTATGTTTTCTATTGCCAGCCAATGGTTTGCATCTTGGAGTTGTTGTGTGTTTTCCAGGCTGTATGGCCATGTTATAGAAGTATTCCCTCCTGATGTTTCGTCCACATCTATGGCAGGCATTCCCAGAGGTTGTGAGGTAAGATTTGCATCTTTCAGGGAGTTTTTGTGTGTGTGCGTGTGTGTGTGTGTGTTTTTAGTAAATGACTAAAACAATTATCTTTGAGAAACAGATTTTTTTTTTGAAATTGAATCTATATGTCTAAATCCATGCTACCCCTTTGGTCAAACCACACCTGGAATCACACTGTGTCCAATTCTGGGCACCACAATTGAAGAGAGATGTTGACAAGCTGGAAGATGTCCAGAAGAGGAAAAATAAAATGATCAAGAGTCTGGAGAATAAGCCCTATGAGGTGTGGCTTAAAGAACTGGGCATTTAGCCTGCAGAAGAGAAAGCTGAGAGGAGACATGATAGAAATGTATAAATATGTGAGGGGAAGTCATAGGGAGGAG
Organism: Anolis carolinensis; assembly: GCF_035594765.1. Taxonomy (NCBI): domain Eukaryota; kingdom Metazoa; phylum Chordata; class Lepidosauria; order Squamata; family Anolidae; genus Anolis; species Anolis carolinensis. Next base: position 215,152,948 of record NC_085841.1, on the reverse strand, counting down.
GGAGCAAGCTTGTTTTCTGCTGCTCTGGAGACCAGGACGCAGAACAACAGCTTCAAACTACAGGAAAGGAGATTCCACCTGAACATTAGGAAGAACTTCCTCACTGTGAGAGCTGTTCAGCAGTGGAACTCTGCCTGGGAGTGTGGTGGAGGCTCCTTTTTTGGAGGCTTTTAAGCAGAGGCTGGATGGCCATCAGTCGGGGATGTTTTGAATGCAGTTTTCCTGCTTCTTGGTAGGGAGTTGGAATGATGGCCCACAAGGTCTCTTCCAACTCTATGATTCTATGATAACACAAGTGTCCACAGAACTACAAATGTATTCCTTAAGTTGTCTTACGATAGCTCCAAGGTGAACCTATGACAGGATTTTCTTGGTAAGATTTGTTCAAAAGAGGATTGCCTTTGCCTTCCTCTGAGGCTGAGAGAATGGCTTTCCCAAGACCACTATCCATGTTTTAAAAGTTACTTTCAACGTCTGCACTGACTTTTCAGTGATACCAATAAGCTTAACAGTCAACTGATAGCATCAGCTGGTAAGCATCTGGATCTTACATTCATTATTCTGGAAATGAAGTAAAGGAACCAGGACATAGCTAAAATCTGAGGGCTGCAATGTGGCAACAAAATGTTGAGATTAAACCATCTGTTTTATGTCAGGAACTCAGATTCCTGAATATAAAAAGGTAAAGAGAATTAACCACATTGAATGTTGAAGATATAAACACATTCATGCATACAAAATAACAATACGTACTTTTTAAATCCTTTGCACCAATTCTAACTAGGTATATCTGAAACTGGATTCCCAAAGCACACTGCAAGTTGCACAGTCCATGAACTAATGAAGAAAGGGAAATACCTGAAACCATTGCTTATTAGCTATTTCTGTATATACTCATGTATAAGTTGACCTCACATATAAATTGAGAACAGGTTTGGGGGCCAAAATTATGGATTTTTATATGTCAAGGGTGATTCTAAGGAGAGGGAAAAAACCACAATGCCAGCTCAGGGGGCCAGCTATACCTGGTCGCTGCCACACTTTCCCCACTCAGGGATTCAAAAAGGTAACAAGCTGCACCATGGTGGAGAGAGTAGAGGGGTCAATGCTATGTAGTTTTTGTTTACATGTTGTTTGCCGGAGAAAAGTGGGATATAAATAAATAAACAAACAATAATGCTTATTTTAGGTTCTTCCAAAATGGATTAAGGTCTTCCCTTTCACCACTCTACTCAAGGAAGTAGATGGTTCTTTTTTTTGATAAGGTACAGTGCTCACATTGATCTGTGGATAAGTTGACCCAGATTTTTTGAATTGATATTTTTATTAAAATTTTTAGACTTTTACATGAGTATATAGGTTACTGACCAAGAATTTACATCTACTTGTAATCACAAAATTGGTGGCAAGAAGGATGGTAAAAAATAAGCCATCATTGAAATACACCAGTCAATGTATCCATAAATTCAACACTATTCAATTATTCACAGTTGGAGAAATGAAAAATAGCATGTGTAGAAGTAACTCAGAAAGCATTGTTTAATAAATGCCTAAGTTTGCGCCATTCCCCAAACCCATTCATCTTTAATATTAGTGTGTTTTTCAGTATTTTAAAGAAATCATTATGAACTGTTTTGCCACATGAGTATGGATAAAAAAAGACCTTAGCAGAAATACCATTTAAACCCAGATTCTTCAGATTAGAAATCATGAGAATGAACGGGAATCATGATCTCTGAAAATGAAAAAAAAATATTGATTGTAATTGTCCTTCTGATCTGGTGGAGAGAGAGAACTCTTTCTTATATGCTACAGAACAAATTTAAGAAAGGACTATGCATTATTGTTCAATTGTGAAAGAAAGGCATTAATGCATTTTATTGTAGAACTTGCCTGGAAATGATCACACAAAATCTCAGCACTTACCTCCTAAAAGGAAGCAGAGTTTCTGTCGTTCCACCAAAGTACTGACTTGCATAACAGAAAGGGGGGAGATGAAAGGAGGGAAGCTTCAGAGCTGTCACAAAAGTGAGCTTTCATTAGGGAATCCAGCCGGTAGGTGTTGGGTAAATTTTTCAAGTCCTGCCCACAGACCACACAAAGCCCATTTATGATCTGCCTTCAATATTGCAAAGGATGACTCTTCAACTGTTCCATGATTTCCAAATGTTTACAATTATGCCATGAACAAATTTGCTCTGGGTTGAGTTTTGGCAGGCGAGCGATCTTCCATCGCCACCTTCTGTGCTTTTGTTGGCTGTTTTTTGGTGAAGGAAATGGCAGAGTAAAAGAGCAGTCTGTCTGGAGGATAAAAAGAATTAAAACCTGAGTATAAATATAGCGAGCAGGGAGTGACCAGCATGTTGTTCTATGCCAGGTAAATTTTAGGTGTGCTCCTCTTTCTCCAAAAAAAGAGCGGAGTTTCTCAAGCCTGCAATATTCTTATGATTCATTATATTTATTCATAGCCACAGTAGGACAGTTACAGCAGTAAGGGCTGGAAGAGCAGGATCAAGAAGATAGATTTTAATGCTTGCACAATTATGTGGGAAGAGAAGGATTTCCCAACGTGCTGATAAGTATCTCAGTTTCATGTAGTGTTTAGCCACTTTAACAGAGACGAACAGAGTGCAAATTTTAGGTATGACTATATAATATTTGACATGCTGTCAAATACAGTGATTTTTCTCCACTGATTACAGTACATTTAGTCACCTGCCTGAATTTAATTGGGCAGATCAAAATTTTAAAAAAGGTATGGAGAGCTCAGGGGGATTGAAAAACAAGAAGTTATGTCCATACATGGTCACACTTTGCCCATTCTTGGAGCAGACATTTCTGAGCAAAATGGACCCAGAGATCTAACTGCATTGTGACTCAGCAGCTTCAACTGCCCATAATCCTCAGGAAATCTCTCTTTTGCTTACTATGCACAGTTCCATTCTCCTTATGACTATATAGGAGAGTTTTGCAGTGTTCACTTCTGTTTCAGATTTACTGAAAATTGTTAGCAAAGAACGATAAACTACAGGTATTTTTGACTGGTTTCTTGAAACAACCTAACTTCAAATTATCATTTTATAGGGCTTGATTTTTTTCAAGAAGCTGTAATTAAAAATAATCATTGTTAAGTCTGTTATAGACTAAATTAGAAACTAAATATAATCAAAAGCAGAAGGGCAAACTTGTTTGCTCCTTGGGGCTCTACCACAGAAAAACAAGGAGCACATCACATGAGCTCATGACTTATTGCTAAAATTCGTTCAGTGCTAAACCATGATACAGTCTAGTGTAAATTGGGGTGGGAATCACATGACTTGATTTCCACCATTTTTCACTTTTGGCTGTGCTGGGCCTTGGAGTTTAAACTGCATGAATCACACTCCAGGTGTAATCCATCCAATATAATTCAGCTCCCTAAGTTGTTGATGCTTGCCACTACAACAGAAAAGCAACCAACCTACAGTAATTTTCAAATGGTATGGCAAGAGCAATATGACTTTTAGAACAGTAATTTCCAAATGTTCTACTTCAGGTAGTCCTTTCCAGGTAGCCTACTGTACTAGTGTTCTGCATTGGCTAGTTAGTTACACATACAGTACATAACCAAGTAATGGCCCTGACCTGATACTATCAGCCCACCTCAATAACAAGCAGTTGAATTTGGCAAAGAACCTAAGGAGGACATTGTTTCCAGTCCCCTCCCAGAAGCCAGGCTTTGACATGCAACTGTAACAGAGGTTCTGCTTCTGATTGGTAGTGGCCTTGCTTGCTGAGGGAAAAGAAACATCCTCCTCCTTATTCAATTATCTTCTTTATGAATTCAACTGCTAGCTGATAAGGTGAGCTGTAGAGGCATTCATGTGGTCTATCCGAGAAGTTACAAAACTGTAGTTCTAGGTTACCAAGTTCTAAGGTTACTCTAACATCAAGGTTTTGAATCTATCCCTGCAAAGTAGAATGCCACCCAAGATTTTTCAACTTTTCCCACCACATTTTATTAGCAATGGCACTGTTTAATTAGTTTTTCATTACATTTGCAAGGCTACAATGTTGACACCTAATGCAGAAAAACAAGAACATGAACACCCACATGCTCCTGAGCAAAGAAACAATTTGCACCACACTACAGATATCAAATCGGTTTTGCCTGGCTACCTTGACAGTAAACAACTTGTGTGACTTTGGCAAATAACATAGAGACAATACAACAATTATGCTAAACAATGGAAAGGTACTTGGATATTTTTCTTCCTCCTTTAATTGTTTGATTTAACTCTGCGTTTGTAAAACATTACAATGAACCAAACAGATGTGGCAAAACAACACAGGCAAAACTATGTACACCCTATTGCTACTGCATGATGAACCTCCTGCAAGTTTCCCATCACATTTCTAATGTCATTAGCTAAACTGGAATTTGCAATGCCCCATGCTTACTTAAATGTTAGGTAATTTAATGGTCTCATGCTGTTAAATGCCTTTGATGGGTTTCACAAAGACCACATCATGATTTCCCAAAGGGAAGAGAAATCTGATGCAAAGGCTATATTCTTGTATGGTTTTTCCATATGACAAAATATGTGTACAGTTAAAAATTGTGATGTGAGATGGTGCATCTGCTTTTTTCATTTAATATCTTGAACAAAGCATCCTACTATATGAAAGAAACATAAAGGGTGGGGAGAGAAGCTTTACATGAACAGGCTCACGGATTTTAAGATAGAAAAAGAAAGAAAAACCACATCTGATGAAAGACTCCATTCAAAACGGCAACGAAATCATTATATCTGTAACATCCTGCCATTTCTTCTCTTGTATCTGCTGGTATCAGCTACCAAATGTTAGGAGAAAAGCAGACATCACCCACTTCACCCCAGGAGACATAGTGCCTCATCACACTAGAGCATGAATCCACTTTAAATCCCCAAGAGACATTGAATCCATCCAAATCCATCAGCCTCCTGTGGCAGACCATCCTAATCAGTCCCCCACCCCTGCAGAGGTTCTGAGTGCCAATGAATCTAAACCTGACCAGGTAATAATCAGTCTTCGACAACAGAACCTTAGAAACACTATTATCACCATCATGCCATCCGACACAAAAAACATGACCCAGTGTGTGTCCAACAGCATGGCCCATTACATCGTTCTTGTCACTTAGAAGTCACTTCTGCGGCAAGTGTACCGTTACACCACCCTGGCCTCCTCTGCTCACTTTTTGGGAAAGAGCACTTTGTTATCCCAGACACAAAAAAGATTTGTGGCATTTGCTTCTTCCACTAGCTGTCTTTCTCCCTAAAACTAACAAAGATCCAATGTCTAAAAATCAAAGAGGTGAGAGAAATAAAACACTACTAATTGCCACTTGCTTTGCTCCAGCTGCTAGCTCATCCCCTCATAGCTCATACAGCATCTGCCACTCTGATTGAAAATATCATAATGGATTAAACCTTATATTTGCTCTTCCCTTTTTAATTCTGAACAGCAAGATAGGAAAATTATTTAATGCAAAAAAGAGTTAGAAAGGGAAGTTATGAAACTATCCAAATAATATTTATTAAAAACAAGCAACTGAACTACCATGTATAAAAGGAAACTTTGGTATCCTGGTTATGCTTGTGATACAAACCTTTTGTAGCAAAGTCTCTGTGAGGCAATCCACATGTGCCAGTTTATGGTTCATCCTGGATCTCTCAAGTCCAATGTACATGGGCAACTAAAATCTAGGGCTGATTCGAAGAACCACTCAGATAGAAACCTTATAAATCGTTTGTCACACAGCAGTCACAAATCTCCAGAGAGCTCCTGGCCATAAATGGGTGCCTTTCCTGATGTCAGCAAAGACACCCACATAACATGGGAGAAATCGGGGGAAAGGAGGGGAACAACTCTTGTCCTTTCTCCAGACCATGTGGGTGCTTTTGCTGGCACTGGCAAGGGCCTATGGTGAGAGTCCGCAGCTCTCCAAACTCCATGACAACTGCTGTGATGACAAATGATGGACAAGCTTAGTGCCATCTCCTTTTCCCCATGCCAAAAAGCACAGGAAAACATGGGATATTGGCAATGGCCAATATGAACAGCACGGCAAGTTACAAATTAGAACCATCCCTGCTATTCACATCTGTCCCAAAGTGTGGCCCTACTCTGGGGTTTCAGTGAAACTCTGAAGATTCCTCAACTACTTCTAATGAGTGGTAAAATTGCGTGAATTGGTTTTACTCTGTACTGGTTGTCTGAAGCCCTTGAACATCGTCTGGACAATCAGGAGTAACTTCTGACTCAATTCAGGGTATGTGGTCCATGATAGACTCTCAGTGAGTCGACAGCTAAATATATGAACTGCCTCTATCAAACAAATGAATGAATAAAGAAAGTTGATCTGAGACTGAATCTTTTTTCTATCATGATGCTCTTTAGCAGCTATTTCATACATTCAAGGCATCAAGGGATGGGCATTTTAATGGGAACTAAACTCTCCCTATGTTGCTTTATTTTATATGATTGGCTAATATTTCAATTTACGGTTACAGACAAAAACAAAATTATTCAGCAGCTGTCCCTGCTTGTGCTTGGAAGACAAAACCAAGGGGCCACATGGTTGTGTGATATTCAGTGCATTCACTCCCACTTGTTAAGACTGCAAGCATTCTTAAAATGCACTGCTGTTGCCAAAAAATAAAAATAAAAAAATCACAGTCTACACCCTAGGTGCATGAGCAAAATGCAATTGCATCTTAAATATATTCAGATTTCTAATTTCATCAAGTCAGAATTTGGTTAAATCGCCAGGTGATAACAGAAAATTTTTAATGCCTCGAATTTTAAAGAATGTCAGAGCATGACTATTCTTACTCTAACACAAGGCAAGCATTGTTCGCACTGTTCTAGGGCTGGTTCAAAGAAGTCCTTTTAAATAAAACTGAGCCACGTTTCCCATACTAACATAAAGTAATTATATTCTCAATACTCTCATTCTTGACATCAATAGCAATCAAAATGGTTTCAAAATATTTGCCCCATTTCCCTGAAAAACACCACATGTTACTTAACTGGATTTGCAGTTTTAGATTCATGGATTGCTAATAGTTATTCATTTTACTCTCATTTGTATTATTTGGACATTTCTGAGCCAACTGGAAGATATGTCTATTTCTCTTTTACCCTTTAAGTGGTCTGAAGTGTTGATGTGATCCAATTATTGTACAATGTATATTGTATATGTTTAAATATACTTTGGTACACCGATTACACATTGTTATTTTTCATTTGTTTTTATTTATTTATTTATTTACAGTATTCATATTCCGCCCTTCTCACCCCGAAGGGGACTCAGGGTGGATCACATTACACATAGAAGGCAAACATTCAATGCCTTTAACATAGAACAAAGACAAGACAAACACGGGGCTCCGAGCTGGCCTCGAACTCATGACCTCCTGGTCAGAATGATTCATTGCAGCTGGCTGCAGCTGGTTGCTCAACAGCCTGCGCCACAGCCCACCACAGTTTTATACCTTAATTTATCTTACCAATACTGCTTTCTGAACAGCTAAAGAGATTTTCTTCCACTACTACCAATAATGCATGCTGGTTACAGGACAACCAAAAGAAGATTAATCTTCATCGGCATAGCATTTTGATATCAAACAAGGAGGCTACAGATTTTAGGCAAAGAATGTACCAACAGGTCATAGCTACACCAATTTGATATTTTTTAACTGCTGTAGCTCCACTGTGGAATTTCCTGTTTTGTGGGACATTCAGCATTCTTTGAACAACAGTATTGTGGAGCTGTAGAACCTCCTTAAACTCCATATGGCCATATCATTCCAAAAGATGGAGCCACTGTTCAAATCAATAAAGTACTTTGGTGGCATTAAGTGCAGAGAAAGGAAATAACAGGTACAATGCAGCTAAGAAGCAGGAAAGGGCTCCTAAGACTTCCAAGCATGAAAACAAATAGAGGCAAGACATTATTGCTAATATTCCTGAGGTTACAAGAGAGCAGGAAAAAGAGAGAGAGCTTTTTGAAAGAGAGAAAGGGATCCCTCTTGAGATAGGAAGTTGGTTCCCAGGCAGTTCTGGATTACGCTTCTATTGAAAGAAAATAAAGTGACTGTTTGTTTTTCCTATATTCAAAATCCTGCATTCCTTCTCCCTCTCTCTCAAATAGATCTTCTGCAAACAGCCACATGTAACTTCTGCCTTTGATCCAGCTTCTAAGAGAACACCATCCATCTTGAGCAAAGTTCTGAGCTGCTCCATCCGCTTCCTCCACATGTGCACATTATCCTCCCACACACTTTTCAACCCCCAAAAAATCCCCCATCAAAGTGCTCTTGATGTTTTCCCACAGCAACACTCTCCAGTGATGAAAGGCTACGTCAGCAACATGGAAGATATTTCAGACATTAGCTATGATGATCTCTGCCAAAACCCAGACATGGCAAGACTGTGAAGGATCACAGCAGTACCATACTGTAGGACTATTTGGTTCTAGCTTGGACTTAGAACCAATAAAAAGTATTGCTAATGGCACTTTCTGCATGGGATCATTTCACCATAAAGCTAAAAAAACACTGTATTAATTTTTTAAACGTTCCCCTTTGAATCATTAATTTCAGCAGAGATTTTCATAGGGAATATGCACACATTGCAGTGTGTATTCAGCTTCCAACTAAGAGGCTGATATGGTAACAAATTTTAGAGAATCAGCAATTTATTATTATGGAAATATAGGCGGGTTCTTAGTATCAATTTAAAATAGGCCTCATGAACAGAGCTTCACAGATGTTACTTGATACCAATTCCAGAGCTCACTTTGCACATAATGTTCTTTCAATAGCTGGAGGGTTCCTCATCCTTAACTTAATTGGTATGGTGATTTTTATTCTAGGTCTGGAAAGTGTTTTAATTATGCAAATTTTAGTTTTGGGGAGGAATTATGGTGCATTAGCTTCTGCCTTTGAATGCTCCATTGCAGGGATAGCACTCTTTGTAGTAATATCTGGCTTTATAAATTGGAGAACAGCAAAATCAAGGGTTAAGTATAGTATTTTACAAGCTGCAAAAGCAGAAAGGGAGCTGAGAATTTTAAATCTGAAATTGGATTTTGTTACTTGTTGTTTGATTTGGTTGTAAGATTAAAATTTATTCACAAACAAGAGATTACCACATTTGGAACCTCATGTTCAGGTGGTATGGACATTTATGGCATGATAAAGCTAAAGTAAATGTTAAGTTTAATTATCATTTCTTGAGAAGTACCCTGTAAAGGATATGGAAGTGCTAAAAACCCTTGTTATACCCTATGATACCATTTTGGGTTGCAAACCAATAATCATTTTAAAGGAAGGAAACAACATTTTAAAATTCTATTTTAAAGGGTTTATTTTAATTGTACATTGTTTTAAGGCATTGAATAATTGCCTATATGTAAAGCCACCTTGAGTCCCCTTCGGGATTGAGAAGGGCAGGGTATAAATATGGTAAATAAATAAACAAATAAACGATAAAAATGCTTGACTTTTGGAACTTAAGCAGGGTTAATGTCGAATTATGTTAAGTGAAGAATTATTGACAGAGATAACATTTTTTTCAATTGTATTCTTATTGACAAAAATATTTTTGATTAAGCTGATAAAGCTGATTTTGAGATGCAAATGTGGACAGATGAGGAACATTTGATAGGTAAGGTATAAACTTTTGTTGAATACTTTGTAATATCCAGATGGAGCAATGGGGGAAATTGTCAAGGAAATTGAAATTTACATTATGTCATGATCTTAAGAAGAATATTTGGTATTTGATAACAGAAAATGTAGCCAAAATACATGTTGAAAAGAGAACAACAAGTAAAAAAAATATTATTTGAAGTGGGCTTATGGGTCTGTCAAAAAATTCTGGATTCAAATATGCAGTACTGCATGATGCAAATGAAATCAAAAATTGATGCTCAATTGAAACCTGAATTGTTTTTGTTGGGCTCAATGGATGATCAGATTGAAAAGTATTGTGAAAAAAATGCTATGATACAAGGCAACAAGATTATTATATGCTCAGAAGTAGAAACATAGAGCTATACCAACAAGTGAAATACTGGTTGCTGAAAGTGAGAAACAAAGCTGAAATATGCAAATTAACAGCATTCATTATGGCCACTGGTGACATTTTCAAACAATTGGGAACTTTTAACTGAAAAGAAAATAATACGTTAATTGTAAGTTTTGATAATTAGTATATCTGGGTTTATAATTATGTATAATTATTAGGAAAGTTGGAAACTGCATGTAAAGTTCTTTTTTCTTTCTTATCAGTCTTTATTATATGTACTTATTCTTTTCCTACTATTTGTTTGGTTTACTGTTGTTTTTTTATCTTTTTACGTACTAGAATATGCCAAATACAATTATTTATTTTACAGTATTCTATTTTTGTTTCAACTTAGGCAAAAGGGTGCCTTTTGCTGTACAATTATGTTCAAAATTACCAAACATTTTTATATTTTCATTCAGTCCCCTACATCCATGGATTCTGTATCTACAGATTTAACCATTTATTGATTGAAAATGTTGGGCTAGAAGTGAGTTCAGTACTAAAACTACTACACTGGCATCCAATATCACACATCCCACACCTGCACTATATATTGCTTTATTCGTGTATGTATTTTTAATGCATAAGCTCTAAAGAACAGGAATGACTGTTTAAGCAACAGTCAGAAAGAACACAAAGAGAGTCATAGTGGCTGTCCAACAAATGTGCAGTTGTCATGAAACAAGTCAAAGCTCAAGCAAGTTTCAACATAAACCCTTTTGTTTGTATTGGCTTTTTATGATAAGAATTAAGTCTGCATAGAACTGGCTTGAATTTATACACAAGGAGACTACCAAAGGTTTAGGAAATGAGAATGAAATTCTCCTCTCTTCTCCCTGCAGTTTACACTGGCATAATGCTTGAACTTCAAAATCCAGCTCAAATGCCAAGTCTTCCAAAAGATCCTCTGGCTTTGGCAAATCTCCAGTGGGAGTTCTTTAAATAAGGGCCACATAATCTTCCATCCAAGCACTGACAATACTCAGCAATATTACTATTCTTCTTTATCCTAACATCTCTCTTGCACCCACACCTACCTTACATTTACCTAAGGATTTTTTTCCTGTGTATTCTAGTCTTGTCTATGCTCACCTGTTCATTATTGTATTTGTTTTCACAGGATAGGAATACAGATATAGAGAAAGAATTGTCTCTACAAGATGAGAAAGAACCCTGGGAAACTGTCTGATATCTGATTGAAATGTAAGCTATGGTGGCATCTCCGTGTATTAAAAGATACGCAAACATGTGAACTGAAACTCAGTAAATAAATAACGTAAACAAATAAATGCATTTTTCTTTAAAACAAAACACTTTAAAATGTTTCCATTGATGGAAAGGGGTGTGATTCCAAGTGCAATACAGTTCCACACACGCACACCCATATAAACATGCTTCCAAGCCTATTTCTAGAACTTGCTGCTTCAAATAATTAGTCCACATGACGGGATTCAAAACTACTATGAAACGTGAAAAAAGATCAGCTATATGGGAAAATGTTCCCACAACATAACAGCAAATAGATCCAATGTAAAAAAAATAAGGAAAATAAGGACATCATATCATGCATTTAGGTTCAGGAAGTGTAGAGAAGGTGATACAATACTACTGTTCTCCATAACTTAACTCCACCCTCAATATATGATTATGATCAGAAAATGCACATCCTTACTTTATTTCAAGTTAACTGCTTTCCACTAGTGAAGGGGTTAAAAAATCAGCATCAGAGATTGTTTTTATTAGGTTATTTATTCATTCATTCAGAGGATATTACTAATATGAACACAGTCCTTTGGGGGATTACACAGTCTTTCCAATAACCTCATTCTGATAAGGTGGCATGGAAAATGCTGTGTTGCAGAAAAACGTTTCATTGGATCATATTTACTAGTCAAATTCCTACGCACACGTTCACCACTCCCTCAAAAAAAAAAAGAGTAAGACTGTGGCTAAGATAAACACCAGTACACTGACAGGAGTCCAGAAAAAACATACTTTGCTCACTTGTGACTTAACAAGACAACAGTGCTGAATCACTTGATTTCACATAGTGGTGCTCTTCCTTTGGAACCACAATATTTTTTCAATCACTATAGCAGCAACAAACAAATGGGGATGGGAGGGGAGATTGAATTGAAAGCTATAAACTTACAAATGTAAACCTATTTCCATTTCAACAACAAAGCAAGAATTGTTGTATGCCTCAAGTATTTTCAACTTATGGCGACTAGGCAAAATTATTCTGGGGTATTCTGGGGCTGAGAGTGTGACTCACCCAAGTTGTTTCCATGGACGAACGTGGAATGAAACCCTAGTCTAACAACTGCACCACACTGGTTCTCAAAGGAAGAAATACTGCACATCACTATTTCTAAAAAAGGAAGGAAGGAAAGGAAGAGAAAGAACATTGTTAATAAATACAATGAACAAGTATGCACCATTAAGATTTTCCGACTTCATACAAATCTCTGTAAGCGTATAACCCTAAAAGCAGTCATTTAAGTGACTGAATGTCCAGTACCAAAAGGGTCCAAAGGCATTTTAATTCAGATTTGTTTCCTATTCGGTTTTTCACAGCAGTCAGTTGCCAACATGAGAATACCATTAGCTGTAAAGTCCAGATGTGAAACAATTCTAGCTATCTTTTTTCAGTCAATATCCATTCTCCATTTTATACAACATATGAAGTTATCTTACAGTTCACAGCACTAGTCCATCTAATTCAGTGACCTGAAGCAGTTCCCATAGAGCTTTGGATAAGATTATTTTCTAGTCGTACTCAATGATACTGGGACTTGACACTGGCATTTTCTGCATGCAATGGCTGTGCCCTATAACAACACATCTTGGCAGGTCTGAATTTACTGTGATTGCTACTTGTCACATTGTAAGCAACAATCTGCGTCTATAAAATGCATTACCATGGCTGTGTAATTTGATAATATAGTATCATCACCATCTTTGATACTCAGACATTCCTCATCTTGTACATCAGTTTCAGTAGCCTTTGAGGACACTTCTCCCCACTCCACTCTTTCCCACTGGCTACAAAAAAATATAGTGAGTGCAAAAAAATTAGAGTGCCCAACAAAGTTCCCCTACAAATTTCATGGACATCATGTAGCCTGTATGTCAGGTCAGACTCTCTCAAATATCTATCCCTCTCTGATGAAAATCAATTCAGTCATTTACACATGATGTAGTAAAAAAAATAAGCAGGCATTTTATCTGCATGTAATGCAAAACTTTTTTTTAAAAAAATTCAACCATACATGCTAAGATCTTTCCAAAGATGTACCACACTATCCAGTGTAAATGAAAAATTTGGGCACCTCTTGGCCCCCCTGCTGAATTTTGGGTATTCCATATAGTATATTCATCTCAACTCCATCTTCCACTTTCAGATGATCTGGTAAAAAGCAGACATAATTCTATTTCTATAGAATTATGGAAATATGGCATAGAAATGTTTTAAATGAGGTTGTAACCCTGTAGTTATAGTGGCTTTTCTAACCAGAGTCCAAAATCTGATCTGGGGAAATGAGCTAAAGCATCCTGTCAAAAGCAAGGGACCTATTCACACAACAGAATTATTGAACTATGATTCCATTTTAAATCTCACAGTTCCATTCAATAGAATCCTGAGATTTATAGTTTGATCAAAGGCACTCTCTGGCTGAGAATAATAACTGTCTATTGCCAGCCACCAATCCCAAAATGCCATAGAATGGAACCATGGCAGTCAACGTGAAATCATAGTGCTATAATTCTGTAGTGTGATTGGGTCTTGCACTCTCAGATGAGAGCTTGCCTGGATTAAGAGAGTGTTGGGGAGGCTCCCTTCTGCGTCTTGTCACCAACACAAGTGCAAATAGTGGGGACATTGATCACAGAATTCCTAAACAAATAAGGTCAGGTTGGCTCCTTCTGTTCTATTATGCAAGTAGGCAACTCTCTTGACAAATAAACAAGCGAGTTATGGAAGCGTTTTGTTTGATTTAGTTGATGTTTTATGTTTTTATTGTAGTGTTTAGACTGTGCTTTAATCTATTTCATTGTTATGTCTTAATTAATGCACCCAGAGCATTTTTGTAGCTGAGTGGCGATTAGATCCCTGGTGTCCAAATTTACAGTCCAATGTTCAAAACACTTTACCACACTGACTAGTAGCCTTGAATCCCAAAAGTGGTATATACATGACATAAACAAATAATTAGATGCTGTTCTTATTGCATATATTACTAGACTTGGAGCTGCACCTGGATGTTCGGGTTTTGGTGTGGCCAGGAGTGCATCTGCACAGCTAAGACTAGGGAGCCAGCTGCACCCATTCCTGGGGATGTCATATCTGGTTGAAACACATAAGCCTAGATAACATCCTATATGGATTACTGTAACACATGTCAGTTTAAGAACTGTAGCAAATCCAAAATGCTGCAGCCAGTCTGCTGACTGGTGCTAGTTACAAGAACATGCAACTCTAATGTTGCAGCAATTTCATTAGGAACCAACCTGTTTCTCGGCATAATTCAAAGTGTCAGTTATGCTCCTAAAAGCTATTTGAAGGATTGGATCTCCTTTTCTTGAGACTATCAGACTTTATGATCTTTCCAAAACTATCTCCATTCAGAAGTCTATAGGTTTATGGAGAGAGCCTTCTTAGTGGCTGCTGGACTACCTCCCACATTTAGCCCTCTCTACTCTCTTTTACTGGGCAGGCAATGACTTTTCTATTTACGCTGGCCTCTAGCTCTTAACTCACTGTAGCCAAAAAATCTTTTAATTTTTTCCTCCTCTGCTTTTTTTAATGACTTTTGAACTACTTTGATTTTAATATTTTCTAATACAGTAGAGTCTCACTTATACAAGCCTCGCTTATCCAACCCCCTGGATTATCCAAGCCATTTTTGTAGTCAATGTTTTCAATATGTCGTGTTATTTTGGTGCTAAATTCGTAAATACAGTAATTACAACATAACATTATTGCGTATTGAACTACTTTTTCTGTCAAATTTGTTGTAAAACATGATGTTTAGGTGCTTAATTTGTAAAATCACAACCTATTTTGATGTTTAATAGGCTTTTCCTTAATCCCTCCTTATTATCCAAGATATTCACTTATCCAAGCTTCTGTTGGCCCATTTAGCTTGGATGAGACTCTACTGTAGTTCTTTATTTAAAAGGTTTTAGTTGTATTTATTTTAATTTATTTAATTTGATGTGAGTTGCCAGAAAGGCAGGGTATAAATTAAACAAATAAACAAGAGGTAGACCAGCAAAAGAGGAAGGAATATAAAATCACCGAGAAAGGAGAATATCCAAGTACCTGAATCAAGGCAGTCATCCCTCCACATTTGTGGTTTTGACATTTGCAGATTTCATTATTCACAGATTATATTAAAATGTTATTAAGAAGTGGAAGCTAGCCACAGAGTTGTGCTGAAAGACCTAGAAATCCCAGAGCAATTTCTTTATTCACCATGTTTCACTTTTGCAGGGATCCTATACCCCAAACTTCAGCAAATGTGTAGGGCTAACTCTGGTTACTTTCAATTCATGAATATTCCACACCCTGCTTATAATTATACTGTATTCTTCTTCTAAAGGCATCAGAAGGATCTTACATATAGCTCACTATTTAGGCCAGTGGTTCTCAACCTGTGGGTCCCCAGGTATTTTGACCTACAACTCCCAAAAATCCCAGCCAGTTTACCAGCTGTTAGGATTTCTGGGAGATAAGGCCAAAACATCTGAGGACCCACAGGTTGAGAATGACGGATCTAGGCGATGTTAAGGACTGTCTTCATCATCACACAAAAACCACACATGCACTTTCTGATGATTTATTACACTCTCTGGCTCTGTTCTGCTCTCCAAAGTACAGAACATGCTTTTTGCATTACTGCCTTATTTTTATTTACTCGCCACCATTGTTTTTATAGAGCAGGGAGTATTTGAACTCTCAATTCTTTCTTTTGTATTACAGAATGTCTACTCACTGTATTTCAGCATGGATAATTAACAATAAGCAGACACAGCTGCCACTTTCCAGTTTCTTGTTCTGGCTCTCATAAATTACAGCAGTTTCCTACAAGAAGTTTCAACTAATCCAGACAATTTAGAAATATCCCTTCTCAACAATTAAACCTTTTGAAATGGACCCCATGCCACAAACCAATTTCATTTTGTTCCATTTATTTCATGTATATGTCATCTTTCGTCCTAAGATCCAAAGAGAAGCCATTAAAAACCTTAGCAGTATTTTTAAATCCCCATATTAAACAGTATAAAGTATTTAAGATATATAAAAACTTAAAACATATATAAAACTCCCATCCCAATAAGCTTTCCCCCATACACATTAAAAACATACTTAAACAAAAAAGTCTATAAGGTAGAGGTAAAGGTTTCCCCTGACATTAAATCTAGTCATTGGGGGTTGGTGCTGAAGAGCCAGCGTTGTTCATAGACACCTCCAAGGTCATGTGGCCAGATGACTGCACAGAGTGCCATTACCTTCCCCCACTCACATTTGCATGTTTTTGAACTGCTGAAAAAAGTCTATACCTGTCAGCAAAAAAGAAAGCAGTCTAGTTTCTCACTGAATGGAGTTCCAAAGGTTGGAAACAACCATTGTGAAGGCTCTCCTTCTGTCCTCATCAACTGAACCTGTGATGGTGGCAGGACCAAAAGAAAGTCTTCCCTGAAGATATTAAAACTCTGACAGGTTCATATGAGGAAACAGTATTGCAGATTGTCTAGAGATGTGCCATATAGGGCTTTATAGTGCATGACCAATACTTTGAATTCTGCCCAGAAGTGAACTTGTAGGCACTGAAGCTGTTTCAACATGGGATGTATATATTCCCTATAACGGGCCTGGTTCAGCAATGCAGCTACAGCACGTTGGACCTGCAGAAGTTTCCAAACAATTTCCAAAGGCAGCACCACACAGTCTGCTACAGTAGTCCAAAAGGATGCAATGATGGCATGCGTCACTATAGCCAGATTTGATGTCACAAGCAGGGCCGTAGCCAGAAAAAAATTTCGGGAGGGGTTTTGAAAATTTCAGGGGGGGTTGAACCCCTAGCACATACCCCTCCCCGCTACAAACCTGTCAATATCTGCTTGAGATAGTGCCTGGAGGGACTCTTAATGTTTTGCATCTCATAGACTTAGCATGGGGATTTGGTTAACCAGTTAAAATTCATGAGTAAACAAGATTTTTTTTATAACTTGAAAAATTTCGGGGGGGGGGGGTTGAACCCCTAAACCCCCCCACCCCCCCTCGCTACAGGCCTGGTCACAAGTGATCTTTTCACCAATGCTGAAACGTGGGCATCCAGGCTCAGAGTTGAGTCTAGAACACCAAGCTATGAGCCTGAGATTTCAGGGGAAGTGTAACCCCATTTGGTATATGTGGAGTCTCTGTTCCCTGATCTGCCTTCTGAATGACTAAGAACACCTCTGTCTTGTCTGGATTAGCTTTGAATTTGTTTGCTTTCATTACTGACAGCAGGGAATGGTTCAGTATTAAGACAGTTTCCTTCCCTGTCTCTCTTACCAAAACGGTATTAATACACGAAGATATGAATGAACATGTTCTGGACTGTTGCTTTAAAAAAAAAATCCTATCACAATCTGCAAGAAAATGCAGACATTCTAACTACATATTCTTGTATGCTCCCACTACACTTGCACACAAACACATTGCAAAAGAGAAGTTAGTTTATTTCCAGTGTAGCGTGTACTACCTTGCACACTTTTTGTTGTCTACACCGTTATAAAGCGGCATACATGGAGAAAAGAGACCTGGGTTACTATAATCCAGCTATGTTGTCCTTGGTTTCTCAGGCTCAGAACTGTAAGTTTGTCATTTAGTATTTTCAGACTGTCTGGCTGTCACATGCTGAACTACCTGTTCTTTGTTTTGTGTACACAAATGCTGGGTACAATCAGCACCATTGTTAACTCTTCAGATACAGTCTCTTCAGAGGGGGAAGTGAAGGAAACTGCCAGACTTATTTGGGCCATCAAAACATATCCCAAATGCTTTTCAGTGTCTGCAGCGTATCCCTAAATCCTATGCAAATAGCGCTACATTCCATTCCCACATAATACAAGGAGGAAAATAACTTTGTTGTAAAGCGGAAGAGACAGATTTTCCATTAGGCTATGGATGTTTCCCACATATACAAGGAGTAAACATACGAGCAAGACACCTGGAAGGAGGAAGGGCTAAAGATGAATCTACACTGCAGAATGAATACAGTTTAACACCATTCAACTGCCATGGATCAATACTATGAAATCCTATGGGTTTCATGAGGCACCAGCACTTTTGGGGGGAATGGATAAAGACCTTGTAAAATAACAGCTCTTGTGGTTTTCAAAGCATTGAGTCGTGGCAGTTAAGGTAGTGTCAAACTGCATTGATTCCAGTGTAGATGCACGCCATGAGTGACCCTTGAACAGGTTTTCCTATTGAGAGGAAAGAGCCTTGCTGCCACAGACCAGTTTTTAAAGCTACAACCCTATGACTGCCTACTTGGAAGACATTTCTGAACATAAGCAGAAATTACTTCTAATTCAGCACGCAAAGGATTTTTCTGTTAAAACTATTATGTTCCCATGCCTTAGCACAGCAAGTAAATACTCGCCCTCTAGTGAAGTTAAATAATACAAACTTGGGTGTGCTCATAATGGAATGCACAAAAGTGGTGCCACATATACAGTCCAGCAGTTGCAACCCTGTATTACGCTGTACTTGCTGTTGTAATGAAGGCAGAAGGAAGGACTGAGCAGCAAACATTCCTAGCGATAAAATACTAGATGTCAGAAAACAGAGGAAAACAACCAAGCTGCATGCAAAGGGATATCTGAAAGCAAGATCACTGGAGCCTATTCAAATGAATTCCATACTTAACATGCATATATCCCAAACTAGAAATCACCTAGAGAGGCTCACAATGGAAGTAATTTGAGCTCTCTGTGTTGCATTTTATGATACTTAGATATGCCTCACCAGGACCTCTATGCGTCTGTTATCCCGGAAGTAACAAATGAGCTCCACGTTGAAAAGATCAGGTGCATGTAAAGTGGCGCTTTCTGTTTTAATTCCCTTGGAACTCGCTCTCCTTAAAATATGATTCAATAGATTATGTTTTTACTTTCAGTAACAACAACATTAGAAGAGGGAAATAAAATGTCCTTTACTGTGTTGCACTACTAAATCACCTACATAATGAGCCATTTTTTCAAGTGTAATAACTACACTACTTTTATTAGAAGCATAATGTTTCCCACCATTAACATTCCACATGCTTTCCTGTTAGAAAAAGAGAGAGAAGGATTTCCTCTGGACTGTACATATTACTTCCCATCCACACATGTGCTAATGGCTGTTTGTAATAAAGCCAAGGAGGTTTCAAACTTGATGCACAATCCCGAATTTTCTAAAGTATTTAAAATACTCAAGTGCAAAACAGCTGAACCAACTTCGCTTTCCAAAACCATGGGGTAGTGACTTTACTGAAAGTGTACAGGATGCTTTGAAAGGTGTCTTATTCACAAATATCCTCTGTCCACAATCCTTCCCCTGAGCATCTACAAAGTGTCTGTGCTTTTAAAAAATAAAGACTTCCCCCACCCATATTTTTATAAACACATCTTATTATTCCAGGGCACAGAGAGAGACAAAACAGAGCAGAACAAGTCCCAAATTCTATTCACAGTCCCTGAGAAGTGATTGCTACTAGTTGAACTTTATTCCAAAACACAATGAATGCCAAATAAACATTTGTTTGTCATGTTTTATGCCTTTTCAGTGACCCATGCAGCCCGATTTTCTACATGTCTGAGCTGAACTTAAAAGCCCCACCAGAGTCCAGAGGAGTTTACAATGGTTTCAAGGAAGCACAAGCTGAGGCTCCCTTATCTGGAAAACTAGAATCTGAGATGCTCAACGTCATCCACATGGGTGGCTGAGAGAGTCTGAAAATTCAATGCACACAAACTTTGTATCATGCATGCGTCACATTGTTCCAAATATTATGTATCAAATAAACTCCAGGCTGTGTGCACAAGGTGTCTGTGAAATATACATCAATTTTGTGTTTAGATGTGGGCCCTGGCACCAATATGCAGGCAAATATTCCCAAATGGCAAATCCGAAACATTTATGATCCTAAGCATTTTGGATAAAGGATGATCACTCTGTGGGCATAAAGACAGGGAGAACAAAGGTGCATCCTGGCATGGGCAAACTTCAGCCCTCCTGGTGTTCAATACTCAGAAATCCCAGCCAGCTTACTGACCGTTAGGAATTGTGGGAGTTGAAGTCCAAAACTGGCTGCAATTTTAAAAAAATAATTTTAACAATGTTATACGTATTTTTAGATTTGGCTAGACTTAGGTTTAGGCTTAATGTTAGATATGTTGCGGCTGTCGGGTTATGTTACTATTTAACTTTTTATCAGTTACATTGTTATAGTTATGAATTTACTTTTGGGATTAGGAAAGGTTATTTATGTTGTCTTTGTTTAATGTATTATGGTATTGAATGTTTGCCATTTGTTGTTGGAAGCCGCCCTGAGTCCCTCTGGGGAGATAGGATGGAATATGAATAAAATTATTATTATTATTAAAACACCTGTAAGGCTGAAGCTTTCCCATCCCTGAATTAGAATGAATGCAGTTTGACACAGCACTTGAGCCACCATGGTCCAATGCCATGGAATCCTGACAGATGTAGTTTTATAAGATCTTTAGCCTTTGTGTTGAGACAAAGGCTTTCATGGCTGGAATGAAAGCCTTTTCTTCGTTTTCTTTTTCCATTGTGAATTGGATGTTTGGGTGGATGCTGTTGAGGTGGTCCAGTATATAAAGAACACCACTCAGGAAACAGAGGAATTCCAGAACATGAATCAGTCAGGGCCAGCTAACACCTCTCAATAAAGGATTCTCCCCCCCCCCCCATAGTAAGCAGCCAGACCTTGAAGCTGAAAGGTCAATCAGTGCAAATCAAGGTGGCCAACTGCAACATTCACATCTGCCTCAAACAGACAGGAGTTCTTTCTCCGACACTGGACACAGATATATAAATTTCCTTGCTTAAAAAGGGTAAAGGTTTTCCCCTGACGTTAAGTCCAGTCGTGTCTGACTCTGGGGGTTGGTGCTCATCTCCATTTCTAAGCCGAAGAGCCGGCGTTGTCCGTAGACACCTCCAAGGTCATGTGGCTGGCATGACTGCATGGCGCACCGTTACCTTCCCGCCAGAGCGGTACCTATTGATCTACTCACATTTGTATGTTTTTGAACTGCTAGGTTGGCAGAAGCTGGGGCTAACAGCGGGCGCTCATTTGATAAGTGAGACTCCACTGTACCTCACAACCTCTGAGGATGCCTGCCATATAGGCGGGTGAAATGTCAGGAAAGAATGCTTCTGAGACATGGCCATACAGCCTGGAAAACTCACAACAACCCTGTGATTCCAGCCATGGAAACCTTCGACAACACATTCACACCTGCCTCCAACAGACAAGAGTTCTTTCTCCCACCCTGGACCTTCCACAGATATAGAAACCTCCCTTGCCTAGTTTCCAATATACCTCACAACCTCTGAGGATGCCTGCCATATAGGCAGGCGAAACATCAGGAAAGAAAGCTTCTGAGACATGGCCATAGAGCCTGGAAAACTCACAGCAACCCAAAACAGAAGTACAGTAGTCTCACTTATCCAATGTAAATGGGCCAGCAGAACGTTGGATAAGCGAATATGTTGGATAATAATGAGAGATTCAGGAAAAGCCTATTAAACATCAAATAAGGTTATGATTTTACAAATTAAGCACCAAAACATCATGTTATACAACAAATTTGACAGAAAAAGTAGTTCAATACGCAGTAATGCTATGTAGTAATTACTGTATTTACGAATTTAGTACCAAAATATCACAATGTATTGAAAACATTGACTACAAAAATGCGTTGGATAATCCAGAACATTGGATAAGCGAGTGTTGGATAAGTGAGACTCTACTGTACTTCACAACCTCTGAGGATGCCTGCCATATAGGCGGGCAAAACATCAGGAAAGAATGCTTCTGAGACATGGCCATAGAGCCTGGAAAAATCACAGCAACCCAAAACAGAAGTACAGTACCTCACAACCTCTGAGGATGCCTGCCATATAGGTGGGCGAAACGTCAGGAAAGAATGCTTCTGAGACATGGCCATAGAGCCTGGAAAAATCACAGCAACCCAAAACAGAAGTACAGTACCTCACAACCTGGGCTGTGGCGCAGGCTGGTGAGCAGCCAGCCTGCTGCAGCCAGCTGCAACAAACTACTCTGGTCATGAGTTCAAGGCCAGCTCAGAGCCTATGTTTGTCTTGTCTTTGTTCTATGTTAAAGGCATTGAATGTTTGCCTTATATGTGTAATGTGATCCGCCCTGAGTCCCCTTCAGGGTGAGAGGGGCGGAATATAAATACTGTAAATAAATAAATAAACCTCTGAGGATGCCTGCCATATAGGCGGGCGAAACGTCAGGAAAGAATGCTTCTGAGACATGGCCATAGAGCCTGGAAAACTCACAGCAACCCAAAACAGAAGTATTTCCCTCAGACTAAAGGGGGGGTTTAGTTCCATGGGCATTTCCGACGCCCGGGTCAGCTGAGGAGAAACCAACGCGCACACCCCCCCCCCCCCCGCCAAAAAAAATGGACAAAGGCTCGCTCCAGCACTTTGGAGGGAGTCTCAGCTGGCCAGACTTCGTCCCACTTTCAGCTGGGAAGCAAGTCCAGGCTGACCTCTTTCCTCCCGCCTTTCTGTCGCGACGCTGCCCTCAATAAACCCCGGTAGAAGAGCAGGAGAGAGAGAGGGTGAGAGGGCGGGAGAACAAGTCGCGTGTGAAGCGGGCAAGTTTCTCGTGTCATTCGGGAAAGCGAGGGAGGGGCTCTATAGGTGCAAACCTGACAGAATGGAGTTGACCTTGTGGCCTCTTCCCAGTCTGAGAGCTGGCACTTACCCCGAAGGCGGCAGGCGGGTGGAGGCGGCGCACGCCTGGCTGTCCATGCCTCTCTGAGCAGCGAGAGGGGCTGCCTCTTCCTCCTCCTCTTCCTCCTCCTCAGAGAGGGTTCCCCGTGGGGCCCACCATCCTCCAAACCACGCCTTGGAAAACTTCCCCCGAGAAACACAAGAGGCCTCCAAGCAAGAGAGCCGCCCTGTGAGGCTTTCCCGCTCTCCCTCAAGAGGGAATAGAGTCTTTCTTTCGCGCTTGCTTTTCTCTCCTTTCGCCCCACAAACGGCTGGAGCAGCTGTTCCCCCGTCAGGGGCTGCTGTCCTCCATTCCCGCCGCTAGGATGCCGAAAGGGAAGGCGGGCGGAGAGAAGGAGCGAAAGGAGGAAGAAAGGAAGGGGGCCGGCTGCAGGTGGGAGGAGCGGCGCCAGGCCCCGCCATCTGCTCTGCGCGCCTTCCTCTCTCCTGTCCACTGAGTAGGGTCTTCTTAGGTTGGTTCTACAGTGCCAGGTCGCCACTTGAAAATTGGCTTAGGTGTGGAGAGATCATCCCTGTCAGCTGCAGTGAGAGCAGAGATGGGAGTACCCCCAATTTCCACAGTAATTCTGAAGAGGCAGATCAATTGGTGGTACAAAATAAGACAAATGCAACCACATAGACTCCCAGCCATATGCCTATTAGAGCAAGAAAACCACAAAGAATGGTCATCATGGCTAAGCAGACTCGACCACACTGTCAGTAAGTTAGATTTTGCCCCTCTCAAGCTAATAATACCTTCCCCATTTCGGCACATTTCGGCACATGTTGCACTTTGCCTGGGTTCTATGAATTAGTCTCCAGTGTTAATATTGTATGTTTTATGTTGATTTTAACGATTGTTTTTACTGTAATTGATGTTTTTATTGGATAACTGTTTTATTGCTGTGTTTTGATATTTGATTGTTTTATCGGGCAAGGCCCCATGTAAGCCGCCCCGAGTCCCTTCGTGGAGATGGGGCGGGGTATAAAAATAAAGTTATTATTATTATTATTATTATTATTATTATTATTATTATTATTATTATAAATTTTGGGGCTAAAGTGTGCCCAATTGTTTACCACTGGGTTGACACTGGGTTGTTGTATGTCTTTTGGGCTGTGTGGCCATGTTTCAGAAGTATTCTCTTCTGACATTTCGCCCACATTTATGGCAGGCATCCTCAGAGGTTGTGAGGTATGGATAAACTAAGGCAAGGAAAGGAAAAAATATATATCTGTGGAGAGTCCAGGGTATGGCAAGAGTCCTTTGTCACTGGGAAGCCAGCATTCATGTTGACACTGCTGCACAAAATGATCTTATGATCATAGCGCAAGCTACCGTGTTTCCCCGAAAATAAGACAGTGTCTTATATTAATTTTTGCTCCCAAAGATGCTCTAGGTCTTATTTTCAGGGGATGTCTTATTTTTCCATGAATAAGAATTCACATTTATTGTTGAACAAAAAATGAACATTTATTATATACTGTACAGTAGTTGTCATCACAAACCAGCATAACCAGACCAATTGTGAATCCTATCAAGAATTTCTTGTTACTACCATTATTTCCATGTACACCACTCTATGGTACGTACATTTACCAATCCTGCATGCTCTGGTGTTCTGTTTGGCGGGCATGCTTCCAAACAAAAACTTTGCTAGGTCTTACTTTCAGGGGAGGCCTTATATTTAGCAATTCAGCAAAACCTCTACTAGGTCTTATTTTCTGGGGATGTCTTATTTTAGGGGAAACAGGGTAGAGCCACTCCATACCTGGCTAAATTTAAATGCAACGTGGGCATGGAAACCTGCCTCTTTTTTACACTTCCACTATATATTAGAAAACTTTTTACCCGGGCTAGATTCGAGCAACTCGACATTAAGTCTAAGCTAGGTAGACGTCAGAAGATCCCCTATACGAAGAGAGCCTGTGGGTGTCGTGAAGCAGATGCAGAAGTGGAGGACTCAGAACACTTTTTCTTAAAATGTCCCTATTACAACAGGATTCGATCTTTCTATTTAGAGCCTCTGCTGGAGAACCATACTCATTTAGAGAATAAGGAGAAATTGCACATCCTTCTACAGGGTCCAGATAAAAACTCTATTTTAAAACTGACCCTTTTTACGCAAAAAGCGCTGGCCATCCACGAGAAGATGGAAGCAGATAGCTGTGATCCTAATGCCAATAACAAAATCCACATTTAAAATTTACTATGGACAAGCCACTAGTTTTACTTACCCTTGCCCCCGCTTAAACCTTACCTTAAGGGAATAATTAATTTTAATTTTAATATTTTTATTCTGTATTTGCACAACTACCTAGGAGTGGGTTGGTAGGCTAGTAGGCCAGGATGCTTTGTATCTATACATGGTTTTACATGGTTTTACTGTATGTATG
The DNA here is from genome assembly GCF_035594765.1 of Anolis carolinensis. Taxonomy (NCBI): domain Eukaryota; kingdom Metazoa; phylum Chordata; class Lepidosauria; order Squamata; family Anolidae; genus Anolis; species Anolis carolinensis. The sequence continues at coordinate 215,127,414 of NC_085841.1, read as the reverse complement.
GGTAAGTGTGTACATTTTGTATGTTTCACATGTTTTGATATGGTCAAAATTGACTAATCAATAAAGAGTTGTTGTTGTACAGTGCCAGGCCTATAGCCAAGGGGGGGGGGGAATGGGTAAGGATACAAGATAGGTAAGGTAAAGGTTTTCCCCTGACATTAAGTCTAGTCATGTTCGACTCTGGGGATTGGTGCTCATCTCCATTTCTCAGCTGAAGAGCCGGCGTTGTCCGTAGACACCTCCAAGGTCATGTGGCCGGCATGACTGCATGGAGCGCCATTACCTTCCTGCCAGAGCGGTACCTATTGATCTACTCACATTTGCTCCAAAATTGTGCTTATTAAAACAGATAAAATCCCAACAGAAGACTTCATGGATTATGCAATTGACAAATTATATAAGAAGCTGTGGGCCCCTGGTGGTGGTGCAGTGTGTTAAAGCGCTGAGCTGCTGAACTTGCAGCCCAAAAGGTCCCAGGTTCAAATCCCGGGAGCGGAATGAGCGCCCGCTGTTAGTCCCAGCTCCTGCCAACCTAGCAGTTCAAAAACATGCAAATGTGAGTAGATCAATAGGTACCACTCCGGCGGGAAGGTAACGGCGCTCCATGCAGTCATGCCAGCCACATGACCTTGGAGGTGTCTACGGACAATGCCGGCTCTTCGGCTTAGAAATGGAGATGAGCACCAACCCCCAGAGTCGGTCACGACTGCACTTAACATCAGGGGAAAACCTTTACCTTTTACCTATAAGAAGCTGCGGCCTTCCTGTCTCCTGCGCCTTAAATGATCAAGTGAAAAAGAGTGCAAGACAAAGAATTTTGGACATAGAAGCACAGAAAGATATAGCTACTCTCAGTGGGGTCGCCAACCTAAAATGGCTGAGCCAATATAAATGTACCTTCCAAATTGACAAGTATCTAAAAATCCAAATGCCAAAACACTTTAGGGAGGTATTTACTCGAACTAGATTTGATCAGCTTGATACAATGGTTAGATATGGGAGATTCAACAACATCCCTTATAACGAACGATTCTGTATCTGTGGAGCACCTGAAATTGAGGATTTAGCACATATATTATTTGACTGTAAATTGTATCAGAAGGTGAGAGATTCATTTCTTGGTCCATATATCAAACGGACAATGCACTGGGAATTGCACAACAGAACAACGTACTTTATGTGCAGTCAAGATCCAAAAATCTATATATATAAAAGAGTGATGGCATCACGGCGACTCACAAAACAACAAAAGTACAATCCCCCCAACCTCAAAATTTGACAACACAACCCATCATCCACGCCTCAAGGTTGATACAACAAAAAGAAAAGAAAAATAAAGTCCTAATTAGAGGGAGAGCAATAATTGTTTTTATCCAATTGCTGCCAGTTTAGAGGGCTAATCTCTGTCCACTTGGTTGCCTAGCAACCAAGGGACAGCCAGGTTTCAGCTAGGGGACAGGCAGATTTAGGCCTCACTTAGACTTCTTCCACAGATTATCTAATTTGCACTGGATTATATGGCAGTGTAGACTCAAGGCCCTTCAACACAGCTATATAACCCATTTATAATCTTATATTATCTGCTTTGCACTGGATTATCTTGATTCCACACTGCCATATAATCCACTTCAGTGTGCATTTTATACACCTGTGAAGAAGGAGCCTCAGATAATATAAGATTAGAAATATACAGTAGAGTCTCACTTATCCAACGTAAACAGGCCGGCAGGATAAGTGAATATGTTGGATAATAAGAAGGAATTCAGGAAAAGTCAATTAAACATCAAATTAGGTAATCGCTATACAAATTAAGCACCAAAACATCATATTATACAACAAATTTGACAGAAAAAGTAGTTCCATGCGCAGTAATGCTATGTAGTATTTACAGTAGAGTCTCACTTATCCAACACTCACTTATCCAACGTTCTGGATTATCCAACGCATTTTTGTAGTCAATGCTTTCAATATATCGTGCTATTTTGGTGCTAAATTCATAAATACAGTAATTACTATATAGCATTACTGTGTACTGAACTACTTTTTCTGACAAATTTGTTGTCTAACATGATGTTTTGGTGCTTAATTTGTAAAATCATAACTTAATTTGATGTTTAATAGGGTTATCCTTAATTCCTCATTATCCAACATATTCGCTTATCCAACGTTCTGCCGGCCCATTTATGTTGGATAAGTGAGACTCTACTGTACTGTATTTACAAATTTACCACTAAAATATCACAATGAATTTAAAACACTGACTACAAAAACATTGATTATGAAAAGGCAGACTGAGTTGGATAATCCAGAACATTATATAAGTGAATGTTGGATAAGTGAGATTCTTCTTTAATATGAAATAAGTACTGGGATAGAATAATGCAGAACAATATAATCTCTAAAACCAGGACAGTAAATAAACAGGGGAATTCCACACAGGAAACAATCAGGGCCAGCTAACACCTCCCAACAAAGTATTCCCATCATCAAAGTCTAGCAAATCCTGTTTTCTCAGGGCCACAGACAGTAGAAGCACATAAAATATCGCAAACAATACCACTCTGAAAACAAGGGAATTCCAGACAGGAAACAATCAGGGCCAGCTAACACCTCCCAACAAAGTATTCCCATCATCAAAGTCTGGAAAATCCTCTGTTTTCTCAGGGCCACAGACAGTAGAAGCACATAAAATATCGCAAACAACACCACTCTGAAAACAAGGGAATTCAAGACAGGAAACAATCAGGGCCAGCTAACACCTCCCAACAAAAAATTCACTCAGGGAGGAAACAGCCAGGCTTTAAAGCTGCAAGGCCATTACATCCTAATCATTTTTCCTAATTGCAGCATTCATACTTGCCTCCAACAAACAAAAAAAACCAATCAGAAATATTGTATATTCACAACCTTTAGGAAATAATATCCCCTGATGGCGCAGCGTGTTAAAGCGCTGAGCTGCGGAACTTCTGGACCGAAAGGCCACAGGTTTGAATTGGGGGAGCGGAGAGAGCCCCCACTGTTAGCCCCAGCTTCTGCCAACCCAGAAGTTCGAAAACATGCAAATGTGAGTGCATCAATAGGTACTGCTCCGGCGGGAAGGTAACGCCGCTCCATGTAGTCATCCCACATGACCTTGGAGGAGTCTACGGACAACGCCGGCTCTTCGGCTTAGAAATGGAGATGAGCACCAACCTCCAGAGTCAGACACGACTGGACTTAATGTCTGGGGAAAACCTTTACCCTTGACCTTAACTACCACCAATTCCTCAATACTTTATTTCCCATACCACCAGACTTCGCCACAGCAACGCGTGGCCGGGCACAGCTAGTAACATATAAAACGGCTCTGTACTTGAGCAAAACAATACGATTGAGATCCACATATGTGGGGCTGATTGGGGTAAACTGTAGGGGTGACAATGACATATGATGTACACACTCAGTTTTATTATATTTATTTATTGTATGGTTACAAGTGTTTTATTTAATATTTGTATAGAATGTAACCAGGACTTTTCGAGTCTGGTTGTTTGGCTTGGTACTTTGATATGGCCTAAGGGCTAATAAATAAAATGTTCTTCACTACTCACATTTGCTTGTTTTCAAACTGCTAGGTTGGCTGAAGCTGGGGCTAACAGCAGGAGCTCACTCCTCTTCCCGGATTCGAACCTCCGACCTTTCGGTCCGCAAGTTCAGCAGCTCAGCGCTTTAACGCACCTCCACCGGGTTCAAACCACCCCAAATTTTTCAGGTAAAAAAAACTGGTTTCCTCATGAGTTTTCCTGGTTAACCAAGTCCCCCTGGTGGGCTGTAGCCAAGAGGGGGTAGAGATCCACCCACCCCACCCCCGAAAGTTTTCAGTTTTTTTTTAAAAAAAACAAACCTGTTTTACTCATGAATTTTAACTGGTTAACCAAAGCCCCATGAGTGTCCATTGAAATTTATCTGTCTTGAGTGTCCACTGAAGTTTATCGATGGAACCTGGTTTCTAAATTATTATGCATTATGGAACTACCCTGTTTCCCCAAAAATAAGACATCCCCTGAAAATAAGACCTAGTAGAGGTATTGCTGAATGGCTAAATATAAGGCCTCCCATGAAAGTAACACCTTGCAAAGGTTGTGTTCGGAAGCATGCCCGCTTGGTAAATGTATGTACCATAGATTGTTGTACATAGAAATAATGGTAGTAACAAGAAATTCTTGATAGGATTCACAGTTTGTCTAGTTATGCTGGTTTGCGTTGACAACTACTTTATAGTGTGTGTGTGTGTGTGTGTGTGTGTGTGTGTGTGTGTGTGTGTGTATATATATATATATATATATATATATATATATATATTTGTTCAACAATAAATGTGAATTCTTCATGGAAAAATAAGACATCCCTGAAAATAAGACCTAGTGCATCTTTGGGAGCAAAAATTAATGTAAGACACTGTCTTGTTTTCGAGGAAACACAGTACTCTTCATGATTCACTATTAAAAAGTTTAAACACCCCCCCCCCCCAAATTTCTGGCTATGGTCCTGTCCCCCTGCTAAGTATATGAGAAGCAAAAATTAGAGCCCCCCCCCCCCCCCAGAACTGCACACACGCACTATCTCAACCAAATTTGGATTATTCACACTGTCATTACCTTACTTCTACCTTACTTACTTACTTACTTACTTGGGCAATCCCTCGTAGCTTGAGGATGATGGTCCTCTAGGTATAGTGTCTTGGTGGTGGATGCATAGGTGTCTGTGGAGACCTATTCTTGACCCGCATGTTCTTCCACAGAGAAGGCATCGGTTTCCAGATGGAAGGCAGTCCCATTTAGAGTTGGCTCGAAATGTCTTTCTCTTGGTACATTTCTCTCTTAAACCTTCCACTTGTGCCTCTTCGAATTCTGCAGCACTGCTGGTCACAGCTGACCTCCAACTATAGTGTTCAAAGGCCAGGGCTTCCCAGTTTTGAAGGTTGGCTTTGAGCCCATCTTTAAATCTCTTTTCCTGTCCACTAACATTACGTTTCCCATTCTTGAGTTGGGAGTACAGTAACTGCTTTGGGAGACAGTGATCAGGTATTCGCACAACGTAGCCAGTCCAGCGGAGTTGATGGTGTAGGGTTCACAGTTCTCTCCAGATGTAGATGAACTACATCTCCACTAAATCAGTCAATTCCTCCCAGATCTCCCAGTATGTTAGTCATGGGGGTTCTGTGTGTGGGAAGTTTGGCCCTATTCTATCATTGGTGGGATTCAGAATGCTTTTTGATTGTAAGTGAACCATAAATCCCAGCATCTACAACTCCCAAATGTCTATTTTCCCCCAAACTCCACCAGTGTTCACATTTGGGCATATTGAGTATTTGTGCCACGTTTGGTCCACATCTATCATTCTTTTGAGTCCACAGTGCTCTCTGAATGTAGGTGAACTACAACTCCAAAACTCAAAGTCAATGCCCACCAAACCCTTCCAGTATTTTATGTTGGTCATGGGAGTTCTGTGTGCTAAGCTTGGTTCAATTCCATCATTGGTGGAGTTCAGAATGCTCTTTGATTTTAGGTGAACTATAAATCCCAGCAACTACAACTCCCAAATGACAAAATCAACCCCCCCCCCAGTTAATGAAAATATGTCCTGCATTTCAGATATTTACATTACAATTCATAACAGTAGCAATATCACAGTTATGAAGTAGCAATAAAAATAATATTATTGTTGGGAGTCTCCACAACATGAGGAACTATATTAAAGGGTCATGGCATTGGGAAGGTTGAGAACCACTGGAATCCAAGTCCTGCCAAAGAAACCATGGAACAGGAGCAAAGAGAAGAAGCCGTGTTATTGTTAGACCTTATTTATTTATTTATTTGCTATACTTATTCCCTGCCCTTCTCACCCCCAAGGGGGACTCAGGGCGGCTTACAAACTAAGGCAATAATTCAATGCCAGATTCAGACAATAGCAATAGTATAAAACACTACTTCGCGGTTCACTTTTCACGGATTTGCTGTTTTGCAGTTTTGCAATAAACTCTAAAAGAATATTATAAATCATAACAATTACAATTTACAGCCTAAGGAAGGGAGGAAGGAGAAGCCAAAGGGAGAGAAAAGGAGCCCAAGCGGCAATGGGAGGAGAAGAAGGCAATTTATCAACACACAATTGGTTGATAAAGATTTAAAATAGTGTATAACTGCTAAAATAATGTATAAATATTAAAATAAATATAATGTCCCTACTTCGCGGATTTTCACTTATTGTGGGTGGTCCTGGAACATAACCCCTGTGATAAGTGAGGGAACACTGTACATATCAATTAAAATAGTCTTTCCAATGATTAAAACATATCAAAAGTATCAGAAGTCTAGCACCAACTGAGCTTTGTAAACATTGAAACAATTGCTTCACCGTTCTTCCTTCATACTTATTGGTCATATTAATCTCCAAAGGCTTGCTTATATAGCCAAGTCTTAAGATTCTTCCTGAAGCTTAAGCCTGGGGGGACTGTTCTCATGTCACTTGGGAGGGATTTCCACAGCCACAGGGTCACCACCAAGAAGGCCCTGTCTCTCATCCCTGCCAACCGCGCCTGTGATGGGGGCGGGACCAAAAGCAGGGCTTCCCCTGTAGATCTTAACACTCGGCCTAGCTCATTGAGAGAGATAGGTTCGGAGAAGTAAGCTGGGCCGGAACCATTTAGGGATGTATAGGTTAAAGCCAGTACTTTGAATTGTGCTCAGAAGCAAATTGGCAGTTGTGGAGCTGCATTACTGATGTTCCAAGAATACATTGCTCTGAATTTTGCAAGACCTAGTCAGACCCTCATGGAGATCATTTCACCAGTCCAAATTCAGTTTAGCCAGCAATTGCCAAAGAAACATGTTCTCCTGCAACAGTTAATTTACAGGAGGTAACTGCAGCTATCATGTCCAACTCGGAAGTCTCCCTTATTGGCCTTAACAAAGCTACCTTCAGCACTGAATCAGCTTGCAATATAAGCCTACCCTTGTTGAACTGGAAGGAACAAGCACTGTCCTTGCAAGTATGAACAAAGGAGAGTGATTCTCTGCTCTTGAGGGCGGAACTTTATTGCCATTGCAGCGATCATGGGATAAGTTTGCACAAAGAGCTTATTTTCAATTAAATTGGGATAAAAGGCTTGCCTTTTCACCCTCCTAAGCAATAGGTTGCATTTTAAAAATGAGAACTGTTTTTAGTGAATCAAATCCATAGAGAACTTTGCTGGGTACCGTAGACTTCTACTCAGAAATGAACAGCCAGCTGTTATAAAAAGGACTCTGGTTATAAGAAAATGTAACTTTCCCAAACTCTGGGTAAGGGTGATACTGGAAGTTCAACATTCAGTGTCAGCTTTGGGTTCCACAGTTTGAGAACCGAGGTTCACCTTGGATTTAAGTTCCAAATAGTAGTTTATAAAGTAAACCTAATGCACATTTAAAATTAAGGTACAGTGGACATCTGAATGGATTCAGAATGGGAATTCAACTGCTAATTTAATACAAAACTCTATCCCTAGTCCTCCACTCATCCATATTTGTGACCATTGGCTACAATTGAAAACCCACAGAAATCCACACTGCCTTGAATAGCACTGATCTACAACATTCTTTTTTGACATTTGAATCTTGAGGAAATCACTGGATTTCTGAGCCCCTCATCTCAAATGTAAACAGGTGCTCTGACCAGGGTAGTTAATTGTGCATTTTTGGGAGAAATATTTTTTAATTGTTTCCCAATCAACTATGGAAGGAAGAAGATTGTGATTAGAAGAAATACTTCATGGGCAAACAACTAACATGGATATCTAGGTCTTAATACTGACATGGCACAAGGGAAGAAAACAAAAATACTGGCACGATACAAAGTAAAACATGAATGTGGGAATTAGCGGAGGAGGCCAGTGAAGTAAAGGCAGTGCCAAGCAAAAATTGACCTTTAGAGAGCCACATTTGGAGCTGAAAAAAAAATCACTGATCATGTTCTAATAAATACACAGAAGTACATATGCAAGGTTTCAGAAGCAGTATAAGAAATACATTTGTTGTACTTTTGAAGTCTGCTTTAGTAAGAGGTCAGTGTTGCTCCCCCCCCCCCCCCCAAAGAGTAGGGTACAGTCCTTTTCACAACGTTGAAGTCATTTTTCAAAATCCTACAGTTGCCATTTGCCTGGCTAAAATGTACACCCAGTTTAAAACTGTCTTTTTGTCTATCACCTTTCACCAAGGGCACCTGAGATGATGTTGCTGTTGTTGTGTGTCTTCTTATCATTTCTGGCTTATGGAAAATCCTAAGATAAATCTATTCTGGGGTTTTCTTAGCAAGATTTATTCAAAAGAGGTTTTCCCTTGCCCTTTTCTAAAGCTGAGGGCATGTGACTTGCCCAAGCTCACTCTGGGTTTCCATGATTGAGCAGGGAGATGATGTGCTACAGATAAATAAAATAAACTAAAAATATTTCTTTAAAAAAAATCAAAAATAGCAAAAAAAAAAAAAAAAAGTAAAAGAATTCCAGGTGATGTGGACAACAGTGTCCTAGCTAACTGCCAGAAGCTTTGAGGAGGTGGCGCCAACACAACTTCCTTTGGCAGGGATTTCCAGGATTCTCTGGGACTGCTATAGAAAAATCCCTGTTGCATGTACAAATCATCTGTCTCAACTTGATGTGATGGTGGGAGCTCAAATTTTGGGCAGACCAAAAGAGGAGATAGTATTTCAAATATCCCCGCCCCAGGCAGTTTAGGACATTGTAGGTCTAAGCCTTGAAATAACAGCAGCAACATTTTTATCATGCCCTTTTCGCCAAAGAGCAGAACATGAACATGAACAATCAGGAATAAATACTCTAAAACATAAGATTACAAATTGAGTTAGGAGGAAAATTGGAAGCCAGGTAAGTTCTTGCAAGATGAGATGCACACGTGACAGCAGTCTGCCTGCCATATTTTGACTAGCTTGAGCTTGCAAACACTTTTCAAGGGTGACCCCACATTGCTATAATCTAAGAACACTTCCTCTTGCTATGTACATTGACATACTTGCATATTTCAACACAAAAAAGGCCAAAATCACTTTGGAGAAAATGTGAAGAAAGGCTTTAGACCTGCAATTCGGGCACCTCCAAGTATTGATATGTGGGAAATAAAGAACTGCATGCACACAATGAGTTTTCACTTCTTTAACTGACAATAATTTTCTCCTGGTTGCAGATGGGGCTTATGTATATTTTGGATTTTCTCCCAGTTGGGACTATGGCACTGCTCCATTATCATGTGATGAAAGAGCGAATCCAATGTGTCCTATGCTGCTGGGAAATTATAAGTAATGGAATGAGCAGGACAGGTTCACTCATGAGACAGGAAGTTTCCCATTAGTTGTATTTATGCTTCATGCTTAATTGAGTATTTAAGCCAGCCTGACATAAAACAGTCCTGTAGTACAGTAGAGTCTCACTTATCCATGCTTCACTTATCCAAGGTTCTGTATTATCCAAGGCAGCCTGCCTTTTAGTAGTCATTGTTTTTGTAATAAATGTTGCAATGTTTTGGTGCTAAATTCGTAAATACAGTAATTACTACATAACATTACTGTGTATTGAACTGCTTTTTCTGTCAATTTCTTGTAAAACATGATGTTTTGGTGCTTAATTTGTAAAATCATAATGTAATGTTATGTTTAATGGGCTTTTGTCTTAATCCCTCCTTATTATCCAAGATTTTCACTTATCCAATGTTCTGCCGGCCTGGATAAGTGAGACTCTACTGTATATAATTCTGCTCAGTGCTGCTGGAGGATTTTGACAACAGTATTGCTAGTATTCACCAATGTAGCCAGCACAGTAACAGAAATTGCAAATTTGTGTCAACTTCTGGGCATTGTAGTTAAGGCCATGGTAGATGCATATGTTTTTAAAGTGCCACAATAATTTATTATCACTGCCTGAAACAACAATGGTAATCCCTCTGGCAAGCTTGTATAGTGAACCCTTCATATCTATGGATTCCACCATCCATGACTTGAAAATCTTTTTTAAAATCCCTTTTTTATTGTGCCAGAAACAAATTGAGAACATACTGCAAGTTTCTTCTGGTATAAGAGAATCAGCCATCTACAAAGACATTGCCCAGGGGACACCTGGATGTATTACAATCCTGCTGGGAGGCTTCTCTCATGTCCCTGCATTGGAAGCTAGGGCTGACAGATGGGAGCTCATCCTGTCTCACGGATTCAAATCACCAACCCCTTCAGGTCAGGAGTTCAGCCAGCACAAGGGTTTAACCCATTGCGCCACCATGGCCCTGAAGCAAACCTTAATTTTATATCGGACACCATTTTACTATGCCATTGTATATAATGGGACTTGATTATCCATGGATTTTCGTATCAAAACCAAACACCAGTAGATACCAATGATGCCCTGTATTAATTCTCATTACTTCCAGTACTCTTCATACTTTTTTTAAATCAGGTCAGAAGCAACTTGAGAACATACTGAAAGTCGCTTCTGGTCTGAGAGAATTGGCCGTCTACAGAGATGTTGTCCAGGGGATGTCTGGATGTGTTGCTGGGAGGCTTCTCTCATGTCCCTGCATGGGAAGCTAGGGCTGACAGATGGGAACTCACCCGCCTCACGGATTCGAACCTGCTACGTTCAGGTCAGCAACTCAACCTTCAGGTCAGCAGTTCAGCTGGCACAAAGGTTTAACCCATTGTGCCATATATAAAACATACTGAATTGATTTATAGCGATTTGTTAATGGAAGTCCCCCTAATTCAACCATATGGGGCAGGAGGAGGATATTAGATCAATGTATCAATGTATAATATATGATCAATGTATAAATATAAAATTATTGGGAGGAGTTCCTGGATCACTTTAATGTGCTTATTGTAGGACTGCCCTTGAAAAGTGTTTGGAAGCTGCAGGTAAATTCAAAATGCAGCAGCCAGGCTGATATCAAGTGTGTATTTCAGAGATGGCACAAAACCGGTCTTATGAGAATTGCATTGGCTTCCAATTTGCGTCACAGCTCAGTTCAAGGTGGTAGTTTTGACCTACAAAGTCCTAGACCACACAGGACCAGGTTATCTAAAAGACTGTTTTTTTGTAAAATAAAAAATGTCTGGTAACTGCAACAGCTTAGCTGGGTGTGTCCCACAAAGAACAAGAGATCGAAATGTTGATACTCAGGCACCTGTGAGCTTAAATAAAAGGGAGCACCAGTGTGAAAATCATTTCTCACCTGAAAATTAAAAGAAAGGGTAAGAATTTAAAAGTGAAAACAGATAAAGGCATTAGGTCCTCGTGCTGAACTTTCCTTGATTTATTCCACACAATGGAATATTCCAGTGCACATGGATCTTAGCTAAAGACCAGACTGAAAAATCAACAAACGACACAAAAATCAACAAACGGTATAAAACCCATTGTTTGCCAATTTCCTTTTATTATGAAACTCAGATTGTGTGCTTCACGCAGAGCATGTAAATTGAACAAAGGCTTACTTGTCCAGATATATATTGTGCCTCACCTTTGATGCGAGATTTGGCACTGTTAGGATCTCTTTAAAATACATGGACAACAAGTCTTTTACATTTAAAACATTATGTTGCTTTTTATGCCTTATATTATTTCTAATTTATGGTGAACCTATCATGGGGTTATAGTCTATTGCAAAGTTTCTTAAACTTTTTCCATGCACAACCCCTTTCTGCCTAAGAATTTTTTTCATGATCCCAGCATATAAAATGGATATAAAAACCAAACAGCATTTCCGAGTCTTGATTTTCCTTTTTGTGTAGTACAGCCGAAACATTTTCTGCAGAGTCCATTGTAAACACTGCATGTTGTTGCTAACAGATTCATGTAAATATCTAGGGTTTTTTTTCTATATCATGAGCAACTTCAGAAACTACAAGTCGCTTCTGGTGTGAGAGAATTGGCCACCTGCAAGGACGTTGCCCGGCGACGCCCAGATGTTTGATGTTTTACCATCCTGTTGGAGGCTTCTCTCTTGTCCCCGCATGGGGAGTTAGAGCTGACAGAAGGGAGCTCACCCCACTCCCTCGATTTGAACTGCCAACCTATCGGTCAGCAGTCCTACCGGCACAAGGGTTTAACCCATTGCGCCACCGGGGGCTCCGAATATCTAGGTGGTATTCAAAAATCTTTTACTGTTGCCAGATTTTTCATGACCAAAACATTGATCTAGGGGACCCGATTTGGAATTGGGACCCACAGTTTAAAAAGAAGAAGTGGTCTAATGGGTCAAAATTAGCAATAAGTAGATTAAACACAAGTCCAGTATAAAGCCAGCTTGAATCATTGTGTTTATCAAATGAAAAGCAATCATGTAATACAGTGGTGATATTAGATATAGAAAGCAAACAAGCATTAGAACTTCACAAGGCATTCTTGTTTTTGGAAATATTCCTAAGGGTGCATTTACATTGTAGAATGAATGCAGTTTGGCAACATTTTATCTCCTATTACTCAATGCTATGGAATTCTGGGAGATGTAGTTTTACAGGATTTTTAGCTTTCTTTGACACACACACACACACACACACAAAAAGCTCCCAGGATTTCGTAGCTTTGAGCCATGAGAGTTAAAGTGGTAGCAAACTGCATTCATTCTACAGTGTAGATCCAGTCTAATTCAAATTCAGATTTAGTGATCTTCATAAGAAAATAAAAGTCTGATCTTTTAGGATTGACTTCTGTTACTACTGTTTATGGTTTGTGAATAAACCTACTGAGCATGTTGGTGTACATTAATTCCTAATTGGATTATTTCACTGCAATAGGTAGAGCAATTTTTGAAGCAATATGCTTAAAGGTAAATGTAAAGGTTTTCCCGTCATTAAGTCTAGTCGTGTTCAATTCTGGGGGTTGGTGTTCTTCCCCATTTCTAAGCCAAAGAGCCTATGCTGTCCATAGACACCTCCAAGGTCATGTGGCCAGCATGACTGCTTAGAGTGCCATTACCTTCCCATTGGAGCGGTACCTATTGATCTACTCACATTTGCATGTTTTTGAACTGTTAGGTTGGCAGAAGTTGGGGTTAACAATGGGAGCTCACCCCACTCTCCGGATTTGAACCACCAACCTTTCAGTCTGCAAGTTCAGCAGCTCAGCAGTTTAACATGTTGTGCCACCGGGGGCTCCTTTAACTAAGCAACATGCTTAGTTTATGAATAATGGTTTTCAGCAATGTCAGTGATGTTTGGTTTAAGTGTATAATTAAAACACACTCATAGCCTTATGGAGAAGTCATTTTATAAAAATATTTGTAACAGTATAGAGAAAATAACACATACATCCCTTGTCTTTTTAAAGGCTCATCGTTGTTCAAGGCACATCTGGTGCAAGCATAAAATAGGGCCTTCCCAGTGGCTGCTCCTCCCCTCTGGAACTCCCTTCCTACGAAAATCAATCTGGTTTCTTCCTTTCTGTCTTTCTGTTAACACCCCCACCCCAATTCTGATGCTTTGGAGACAGGTTTCCAAGTACTTGTAATAGTGTACTGCTTTACTGAATTATTAAATGATGTGTTTAATCATTTAGACGACAGCATTGTCAAAACAACTTTTTGTATATTTGTACTATATGTTACTACTTATATTTAATGATCCCCTCAATTTGCAGTTCAAAACAAGGACAAAGAGAAAAACAATAAAAATAATAGGTGAGATATTTGACCTACATTTTGGTAAAATTTTAATGCAACGGTACAGCATAAATGTTAATCCAGGACACAATTATCAGAATTAAATAAACACAAATATATGCATAATTTACAGTTGGTCCTTCACATTTGCGGGTTTGATTTCTGCAGGATTAGTTATTCACAGATTTGATTAAGATGTTATGTCTAGGAATCTCTGATCCTCCAGTACAATGTTATGGTCAACTTCCAACAGAAGTTAATCATAAGGCAGTGGTTCTCAACCTGGTAAACTGCCTTGGATTTCTGGGAGTTGTAGGCCAGAACACCTGGAGACCCACAGGTTGAAAACCACTGTCATAAGTTCATGCTGGAAGACCTAGACATTCCTAGAAAGAGGTTTTCTCAGATAAAAAAAACAATGTTTTTATTCACCAATTTTCACTTTCACAGGTCTGCATTGCCCTTCATCATAGCAAATGTGAAGGCTGACTTCCTTGCTCCCTCTCTTCCTCTTCCTCCCTCCCTCCCTTCCTTCCTTCTTTCCTATATTTCCAGATTATTAGTTGAGATGAAGTACTGTATAATTTTTTGGCTATCTTTCCTGTTTCTGGTTATATCATATTTAGTTACCCTCCGAAAGATGAAGCCATCAATCACTTACTCCAGAGTACTAGCCCACAGCATCTATCTTGGCCACCTGTACTTAATGTACTTCTTGGCATTTTATAGTTCATTGTGGTGAGCAGTAAAAAATGTTTGTGGTTTATCTAATTCAGCTCTGTGGCAGCATAATGTGAAAGTACCAGGGACAGCTTTCCATGGTGTATATATGAATCAAGAATTAATCAAATTTCAGAAGAGCTACCTTCTTATTTATTTATTTATTTACAGTATTTATATTCCACCCTTCTCACCCTGAAGGGGACTGAGGGCGGATCATAGAATGCATATACGGCAAACATTCAGTGCCGATTATAACAATGGCAAGACAGACAGCAGATAGAGGTATATGTAGACTTTCCCATCTTTCGGCATCTTTGGAGGCTGTGCTCAGTTCTGGCCACTGAGGGGTGCTGTCGCTCCATCTCCCTGCTGAAGAGCCTTCTTTGTTTGCAAACTTCCTCCTTTTTCTGATCAAAACGCCAAACCTAAATACCTCCCCACTTTAATGCGGTTCCTGTTTACCTACTCACATTTGTTTTCAAAGTGCTAGGTAGGCAGAAGCTGGGCTAAAGGTCAGGAGCTTACCCTGACCTGGGCTTTGAACTCTCATCCTTCATTTGGCAAGATTTATTGCAGTTTGATGATGAACCTACTGTGCTAAAGCCTATTGCAGAAAAAACAGCCACAAGTCCCATGGTACCTTACAGATGAATAGTGTGTGCCTCTGTGTAGATTTTATTTTTATTTCTTTTTGCCCTGCTTATCCTGTTGCCTTTCCTACCTTCTTTGTGCTTTAAAGGTTAAAACAATGGACTTTGGGATAATATTGTGCAAGGTGGGTGTGGGCTATGAAAGAGAAGGGTGTTTTCTTGTTAGGTTCTAGTTATGACTCACCTGGCTAATTAGATTAAAATTTAAAGGTGTTTTTCTTCCATTAATAAAAGATAAATGGACAGCATTATAATTTTGCTATTCCACCATAGTGATGAAAGAAACCTAGAACAATTAGTTGTGCTCTTTCGGGATCTCCTCCTCCCATATAGCTTTACATTATTATTATTTCAAAGAGCTTATGCAGCATTCCATTTAGTCATTGGCTTCTATCATGTTTGCCTCCCAGTATCTCTCTCAGTTGAACATGTAGAGGCAGGCACACATCACGGAAGTATTGCTATGAGCTTGTTGTTGGGAGATTTTTTTCCTGTAGAGTGCTTTCTTCATTTTATTAAGCCATCCAGTTGTAATCCCTCTAATTTATTCATCTTTAAAAATGCTGCATAGTAGTGGCGGCACATGTACTTATTATTTTGCATACTCTTACTTAAGGTGCACTTTGCAAAAGTGATGAAATGAACCAGCAAAACAAGGGTTCGATTTCAGTTTCCTCCCCATGGCTACTAACCTCTTCCATGAGCAATTCCTGAAGTGACGGCTCGTGCAGGGATGCAGGAATGTCTCCTCCCCCATGTCAATGGTTATTTAGTGGTGAGGCATCTTTACATGGCACATCACTGCAAACATATTGTACAATTGAGGCATCTGCTGCTACAGAGAGTTATTGACTCCAAGTAATGGCTGCCTGCAGATATCCATCCTATATTTTCACTATTTGCAGTGTTATAGTCCAGTATTGCTCACTACTAGAGATCAGTGGAATGTTTGAGCTGCAGCCCAGTTTGCCTTTGCCATCATCATTCTGTCAAAATGTTATTCCCCCATGAGGTTAGCTAGATAGAGCTGTAAAGTGTGAACAGCCTTTTTCTCATTAGCTTCATCATATCATGGGTTTAGCAGGTTCCTGACGCTAATAGAAAATAGGGAATGGGAAGATGGATCTTCAGAAGTTTGCAAATGCCACAGTCCGTCATCCTTGCCTATGTTGGTTGGGGTTGACCTCACCTAGAATACTTTGTTCAGTTCTGGGCACCACAGTTCAAGGAGAATATTGACAAACTGGAATGTGTGACAGAATTGCAGGGAGATCAAAATGGCAAATGGTCTGGAAACTATGCCCCAAGATAAGGTTAGGGAGAAGAAAAGAATAGGACATGATGCCCATGTTTAAATATTTGCAGATATCATTTTGAAGATGGAGCAGACTACGACATGGAGCAATGGATTCAAACTACAGAAATCATAGAATATAAGAGTGGGAAAAGACTTCATGGGCTGTCTAGTAGGCTTGTGCAATTCGGCTGGAGAGCGATCCGTTTTTGGTATCTGAATTTTGTTGGTTACCCAGATCCGTTTTCAGAAGCTTCCCGAATATCAGCTAATGAAAAAATCTGGTTTTGGCTAGGCAGCCGAAAGATCCAGGAAGATCTGGCCAATTGGCAACAATGGGGAACTTACAAGGCTCTCCTTTCCGTTCCTGGGATCCTTTCCTTTCTTCCTTTCAAGGAAGCCTGGGTTTGAGGAACCGGGTTAAAGAATCACCCTTCCTGGGACCCTTTTCTTTCTTCCTTTCAAAAGAGCCTGGGTTTATGGAATGGGGTTAAGGAAGCATCCTTCCGTCTCTAGAACCAGGATGCAACTGAGAGCAATGGAAGCACTCACCCCATTAAATAAACACAGTTTGCGTAAGAAATGTCATGCGGTTCTTTTATTCTGATTGGCCCAAAAGGCAGGGCTCACAGGGAAACCTCATCTGAGCCTCTTTGCGCACTGTGTGATGCGGAATAGGAGAGGAGCTGTGACTGGTTGCCGCATGGCTCGTTTCGGCCAAAAAAAAAAAACCATGGCAGCTGAGCCCTTGCTGTTATGGCCAGCCGAACAAGCCAGACAAATCAGATTGGCTGAAGAAAACTGACCAAATCGAATCCGTGCACAAGCCTACTGTCTAGTCCATCCCCCCACAGTTGGTCATCCAGCCTCTGTTTAAAAACCTTCAAGGAAGGAACCTCCTCCTCACTCTGAGGTACAGAGTTCCACTATTGAACAGCTCTACTACTCAGTTCTTCCTAATGTTCAGGTGAAGTCTCCCTCCCTGTAATTTCAGCCCATTGCTTGAAGTCCTAATCTCCAGTGCAGCATAAAATGACCCTGCTCCCTCTTCCTTATGACATCCTTTCACATATTTATACATGGTTATCATGTCTCCTCATAACCTTCTCTTCTTTTTAACTTGTTTTATGTATTTGTATAACTGTGCTTGAATTCGTTTGTGATTTTATACTGTTTGTTGCTTGTCATTTTACTGTTTTGTTTTATATTTTAACTTGTTTACACTTTGTCTTTTCTGGGCTTGGCCCCATGTTAGCTGTCCCGAGTCCCTTCAGGGAGATGGTGGCGGGATACAAAAATATAGTATTATTATTATTTTATTACGACACAGCAAACAAGATAGATATGCTGGATTTCGTTTCACAAAATCACAAGGCGAACACTTCCCAAGTGTCTAGGACCATGTGATGTATTTTCGGATGATGCGTGCAGATCCCAGTAGGGTGGCTTTTTTTAAGTTGGCAGATCGTAATTTTGTCAATGTCTATTGTTTCCAAATGCCAGCTGAGATCTTTTGGCACGTTGTTGTTGTTGTTGTTGTTGTTGTTGTTAAACAGACCCAGCTCTTTAAGCTGCTCCTCATAGAGCACGATGTCCAAACTTTTAATCCCTTTAGTCTCCCTCCTCTGGAAAAAGAGGTTCTATGTTGTCAGGACCCAGGCTACAGAGCACCAATAACCATGCGCAGAGACCAGATTCTAACTAATATCTTTATTAAGGAAATATATAAAGTCAATAAAAACAAGTGTAGAATATAGTTCAGAAGTAGACCTTTCAGGAAAGGTCAAATATAGTCCAGGGAAATAATGTCCAATAGGTGATATTAAAGTCCAAAGTTATAATCCAATAACCGAAACACACACTTCGCCAAGCAAAGTGTGGGGAGAAGACAAGGTCCTTAGCTCCATAGAAACTTGGCAATTAGACTGGAAAGCAAACTTGATACTTGGCTAGAACAAGACTTGAAATAAGGCAACAAGAGTAAACAAGATCCGTGGCAAACGCGGGACAAGGCAAGGCTGGAAACTTGATCCGGGAAACAGGGAACTGGAGTACGAAGTCTACACACGATCTCACTCCTCCAGCTGACGAATTGACTCCGCAAGGATTTTCTTGCGGGTAAACACCTATATAGGATCTTGTTTTCCCGCCAAGGAACACTTTCCCTGGGGAACAAGAAATGAAACCCATACTGTGTCCAGATGCATGACTCCTTAAGATTTCCCAAGGGAAACAGACTTAATCAGCTAATTGTCTGGCAGCAATCCTGGCGCTTCTGCGATTCGCCTCCCTAGCGCCTCTATCTCGATTATAATAATCCCGGCGAGAAAATGGGGGAGATTTCTGCTCAAGGCTTGTTTGGCTGACTTCTTGTGGGCAAACATCTTGCAGGTGCAAGGGCTCCAAATCTGGCAGAAACGGTGGGAAACCCAAGTTTTCCTCTTCATCTGCCACAATAGTACTAGGAATGGGACTACATGGCCCATGAGTCATCACATATGTAAATATTAAGTAACAATTAGTCCTGACATTAAGAACTGTTTGATGGTGGAAGCTCTTGTCTCAGAATGTGGTGGACTCTCCACTTTGAAGGTTTAAAGCAGAGGTTGGATGGCCATTTATCAGGAGTGCATTCCTGTTTGGCAGAATGGGGTTGGACTGGATGGCTCTTGTGATATCTTCCAGCTTTATGATTATATGATAGCAGGCTTAAGCCTCCCCAAGGACTCAAGTCGCCC
Source organism: Anolis carolinensis (assembly GCF_035594765.1). Lineage (NCBI taxonomy): Eukaryota > Metazoa > Chordata > Lepidosauria > Squamata > Anolidae > Anolis > Anolis carolinensis. Next base: position 215,108,333 of record NC_085841.1, on the reverse strand, counting down.
ACCTTTGAACAAATCAGGGCCTTCTCAGCTGTGCCCCCCCCCCCCCCCGGCTCTGGAACTCCCTCCCGAGAGAAATTAAACTAGCCCCCCACCCTGGCCACATTCTGTAAACATGTGAAAACCTGGCTATTTAAATGTGTGTTTGATTAAATTGGCATAAATTGACTACTATCCCTTACCTCCACTGCACTTCTTCCAGTTCATTCAGTAGAGGTTTATAAGATATTTACACAGACAACATTTGCCTTGCCCCCAGTGGAATATGTTCACTGCGCCTGACTATTAGCTATTAGTTTTGAGTATGTACAATATGTTATGATTTCATGTTTATATGTTTTACATGTATTTATGTGATTGTATTTTATGGTGTATTGCTGGGCTTGGTCCCCATGTGAGTCGCCCCAAGTCCCTTTGGGGAGATGGGGTGGGATATAAGAATAAAGTAGTAGTCGTAGTTGTTGTTGTTGTTATTATTATTATTATTATTATTTCCAAAGCTTTGGCAAATATCATGAAATATATCATGCTATTTTTAGTGGCAGAGTACCATCGAAAGTTACTTTAACGTTCAGGTCCACATGTTTTAAGACTGAGGTGCTATTAACATAGTCTCCTCCCTGGTACTATTCCTTTCACTTTTTAAATAAACATTGCATGAAATCCCATGAAAATGGAAACAATGGATACCTTGGAGACATTTATGTGTTTTGGCAGTTATCTTGTCAGGACATGGTCAGGTTTAGTGTAATGAATTCCATGATGATTAATAGGGGTTTGTTAACCACAAAATGATAACTGCTGTTACTATGGATTACGTTTAGGTCTAAGCATGGGTTTCAAAAAATATTTGGGTGAAGTTATGAAAAGTGCTAACCTGATGAACATCAAAAGCTTTATCTAATCATAGCTGGTGAGTGATTTATAAATCAGTTAAGGATATGCCCTGAAGCAATCAACTATGGAAACAATTATCTTTTAAAACAGCGTTGGATGTGTTTCAAAAGATTAATTTGGGTAGTAAAATGTAGTAAATGTTTGAACATAAATTGTGGTCATATCCTGATTTGAAAGATAAACTTTTCTAAGGATCTTAGTTCTATATCAGAGGTGTCAAACTCATTTTCACTGAGGACCACATCAGCCTTATGGTTGCCTTTAAAGAGCCATTTTTAATTTAAGACTGTATAAATGTAATGATGTTGCCTTGGTATTGAAAGCGTTGTGGGCCACACAAAATGACATAGGGGATGGATTCAGTCCACAGGCTTTGTGCTTGACACATGTGTTCTATATGAAGCTAAACCAAGTTTTCTATGTTGGATAACTGCCACAGACACAGGTAGAAAAAAAGATCATTTATTGCTGTCATTTATTTCCTAGTGAGTACTTTAGAGAAAAATAGCAGCAACAAATGATTTCCCTATGAGCTACACAATGCCTAACTTATTACACACCAGTTTTGTTCCATGTTCCCTGACACTATTCCAGTTCTAATGTCACACCCTATTTTCAGGAACAATTTCTGGTACCTGGTGCAAATTACTCCTCGAAACTTACTTATTCTTCTGAAACAAACCTAGATTGTTAATTGCTATCCTTCCTTAGCATTTCACAGGGCAATATACATCATTTGTGCCTTTATATCAGGAGTAAAGAATATCTGACACTTCTACAGGTCCCCCAATTACTGTATTCTTCCAGTTAATTTCTCGGATTCATTTCCAACCCCTGCCTCAGGTTCTTTAGCATGCAACAGACATTCTATTCTTCTGGACACTTTCACATATGTGTTTTCATGAGCCAATGTCAGTGACATATTCCTTGATGAATTGCACTGTTACCCCATCTTTGCAGCTCTACCAGTTATGGATATGGCACACACCCTGATTATGACTTGGTGTTGTGGCCATAACCAAATCATGAACATGCGTAAACTGTCGGTGCATGCTGATTTATCATTCCCCTTCATATACGAAGGAACAAAAACTGTAAAATAGAACCACAACTGTCTAGTGTCAACGACACACAATTCTTCTTTTACCAGCTCCTACCACTCATACATTAGAAGTGTCTTCCCTTCCTTTTCAGATAGCAATGTATTGCTATTTTGCTATAGAAAGATGGATAAAGAAATGAGAGAAAACAATTAAAACAATCAAATAACAGCCAGTTACTCTACTATAAGGTCACCTGGGAGTAAGTGGTACTGCATTCAATGGGATTTACTTCTCAATAGACTTGTTGTCAAAAGCCAACCAACCTTACATGGCATCCCATTGAAGGACTCATAAATTCTGGCTTTGTTGGACTGGAGGATTATCAGCCAGGTAGATTGTTGATTGCATCGTAGATCAAGAAATGTGAAGATCTATTACAAGTAATCAACTGAACACTGTGATCCTATACACGAGTAACCAGAATGCAAACTCTATATAGGAAATATGCTTCAACTTTGCATGGATATAGAAAACCATGGAAAATGGCAAATCCTATCAAAATGAAGGACCAGTAGCCAAATAATGCCATAAACTCACACTGAAGGACTTAGAAAATGGCTAGAGGGGACATATTTTGTTGCCTGTGGATAAATTAAATGATGAATACTGTTTCTGCGAATACAGAAGTTGCACTATACATCTTAATTAGGAAAATATGTCTGAGCATAGGATTGCAGCTGATTTTTTTTCCTTCATACTTCTGGTCTAAGAAAAGAGAAATGCAACAAAAAATCTTGAACACAACAATTCCATCTCAATGACATTGCTGTATCAACAGAAGTAGGCATCTGAGAGACTGTTATTCAAGTTGATAGAAAACACAGTGGGCCATGCACAACTGTTGCTGCTTTCTCAAAATCTAACATGGAATCACTACAAAACACTAGAATCCTAGAATCACAGAGAGACCTCATGGGCCATCCAGTCCAATCCCCTGCCAAGAAGCAAGAAATCACATTCAAAGTACCCCAATAGATGGCCATCCACTGAAGGAAATCATCACTATTTTCCTCATATCCCCACTGAGTCCCTCACACACACTAGCAATAAGAAATTGCACAAGGAAAATGTCTTCTACTGAGTATGAGACATTTGGTCTATCAAACATCGGGCATACCCTCCAACTGTCTGATTTGGTAGGAGCAGTCCCAACTAATCCCATGCCTGGAAACCTAAGCAAAAATCCCCACTCAGGGCCCTTCTACACATAGCTTAAAAATCCAGAAGTAACCGGGTTAATGGGGGGGGGGGGGGCTAAATGACATTTAGCCAAAGTACTGGTGGACTGCTGAAAAGTACATGTTAAAAAGCATGGGAAATAAACAAGACAAATTCCAACTTTTAGCACAATACCACTGTTACGATGTCATAGGCAGCACTGAAACTTGGTGGGATAATGTACATCACTGGAATGTAGCCATTGAGGGCTATAACGTCTTTCACAGAAACAGAACAAAGGGGAGAGGAGGAGTAGCCATATATGTCAAAACATTTACATTGCAGAAGAGATGCAAGACTGCAATCTGGGAAACCAGCTTGAAAACATCTGGATAAGAATCAAGGGAATCGGGACTCAATAAGATCTCGTACTTCCCTCCCCCATGTAGAAACTCTTTCTTTTAAACTTTATAATATTAAAGAGTGCTTGCATTAACAATTGGGGGAAGAGAGAGATTCAATGGAAGTTTTTTCTTTTAATTCACTCTGTTATGCACTGGACCTCATATGCACACATGCAAATCTTCTTGTATTTATATTAAGATAGTCACATGTGCGCATATGAGGTCCAGCTCATAACAGAGTGATTTTTTATTTTTTATTTAAAAACAAAAACAAAAAACTTCTGCCCGATGTCCCCCATTCACCCTCCTTCTTGATCTGCTACAAAGGAATGGTGTTAGGACAGCAGGGGAGCATTTCCCAGGACTGACAGGTCTGTGTGGGGACCTGCTGTCAGGTCCTGGGATTTTTTGCCCCAGATTTGAAACATGCATTTTGGCACTACCTGGAAGTGCCCTCAGTTATGGAATCCCATTGGGGGATCTTGGGGAAATCACACTTTGGAAAGCAATAGCAAGCTACTTCAGAATAAATTTGCAACTCTGGAGATTGTAGTCTGAATCTTTGTTCAACCAGGGAAATCCACTGGGTGTGATGCCTATTACTATACAAACTGAATTTCTGGCAAGGATTTGCCTTAAGTGGTTACAGACTAGCCAGTGTGCTGAATAGGAGTACTCCTAAAGAGAGGCCTTATTCTCAGTGCCAAATTGATAAGATGTGCTCTTCCTAGATTAGAGCAAAATGTGAGCTGGTTGGGGATATCACAACAAAGATACTTTATGCCTTTCCCCATCTCAGGGGAAAAGAGAGAGGAAGAGAGAGACTTTTTGAATCACTATTGCTTTTATTTGAATTCATTCATGTTGACTTGTAAATAATTCAACATAGCCACCATTCCCAAGTTTCAGTTGTCTCAGGCAATGAATAAAATAAAATAAAATAAAACGGAAGCTGGGGGGAAGGGGGAATCTGCAGGCAAGGCAATAAATTTGGCAGCTAATTCACTCATGCCTAGACTCAACAGGGGATCACTAGACTGAATACCAGGCATTCACCACAGGGCATTCATTGCCAAGCTTTAGAACGTGTGTTCCAGGCACTTCACAAGAAGTCTATTTTGAACCCATTTTCAAGTAAGAATGGTCATGGGTGTCTACAGGCAGGAAAGGAAGAAGAGGTTTTTTCTAATTATGTGGTTTCCAGTCGCAAACCCCAACTTTCAAATTCATTTATTTTAGTGGACAGTCACACCTCTGAATGCATGGATTCTGCATTATTAATCAAAAATTCAGAAAGTAAACCTTTATTTTGGTACACTTCATTACACCATATATACAGTAGAGTCTCACTTATCCAACATAAACAGGCCAGCAGAATGTTGGATAAGCGAATATGTTGGATAATAAGGAGACATTAAGGAAAAGCTATTAAATATCAAATTAGGTTATGATTTTACAAATTAAGCATCAAAACATCATGTTATACAACAAATTTGACAGAAAAAGTAGTTCAATACGCAGTAATGCTATGTAGTAATTACTGTATTTACGAATTTAGCACCAAAATATCACGATATATTGAAAACATTGACTACAAAAATGCGTTGGATAATCCAGAACGTTGGATAAGTGAGACTCTACTATATATATAATGGGAGTGGAACATCCATGGATTTTGGTATCCAGGGGGATTCTGGAACCCAACCTCAGTGGACATCAAGGGCCTACTGTGCATAAACAGACCATATTGAAGACAGCAAGGAGATTTCTGAGATCTCTCCTCCTAAGAATCCAGATGTCAGAATCATTCTCTAAACTCTCCTGGAACAGAGCCTTCCTGGGCCAGCAGAAAGCTCAGCAAAATGCTTGTTTTACTCTAATGAGGATTCTTCTGCAAGTTTTACAGGATTTGGAAATACCAAAATAAACCCATTGGGATGTAAGTTTGCATTGCAAAGACATTAGTTTTGGTATGGTTTTTACATTCACAAGATTGCTGGCAACAGCGTCTCTGTTTTGCTTACAGTAGTACCGGTATATTCCCCCTTTTGTAATCTGGAAGCAGAAGGAGACAGATTGTAGCGTGCTAGTAGCAATACTGAATATATTACCATGATCACCATGGGTGTTTGCAGCGCAGAGGGACAAAAAGAAGTTTCTCCAGAGCTAGAAAAAACCCCAAGGGTAATCCATTCTTCTGGAGCATACACAATCCAAGCACTCACAACAAATGGCCATCCAGCCTCTGTTTAAAACCCTCCAGGAAAGGAGATTTCACCACAGTCTGAGGCAGCATATCCCACTGTCAAGTATCTTATAAATCCCAATTCTTAGATCTTCAGTTTTTATGTAGAAACCAATATCTGAGAAAAGGAGTTCATTCAGCTACTATTTCGGCCCATTGTCCTTTTTGAGACAAGCATATCCCATTGCGTTTTACTGTTTTTTTAAGATTGGCATAAGAATCCGCTTCCCTTATCAGCTGGTGTTTCAATCTCAAAATCTTAGAGGTGGAAGGGAGGGAGAGAGGGAGAGAAACCAATAGATACAAACAAAAATATACAAAATGGTTTGTAATTGACTATTGGAATGGCCCAGACTACAGATGTGGATCACGTGATTAATTATGGTAATTTTGTTTTTAAATGTTTTTAGTGTTGTTAATTGTTTTTATAATTCCATTTCAAATGTTTATTTTCTTGTACTCTGTTTTTAAAGGCATTGAATAGCTGCCGATGTGTAAAGCCGCCTTGAGGCCCCTCCAGGGTTGAGAAAGGTGGGGTAGAAATGTTGCAAACAAATAAATAAATAATATCATTTGTGGGCCATTATTATGAATTATACAATTATATATTGAAAATCAAATGAAAGTTCCAAAGGCACAGGCCTGTGGTCACATAAACTTACCTGCTTCGGCTCAGCTGGCAAAAACAAAAAGTGGAAGAAACAGAACGTGAGGAGAGGAACCCAGAAGTGGTTCCGGGCTTAATTGTAAGTGGCACCTGGAGCGCAGAAGAATCATTGTGGTGTCTCAAAGGAGCGACAGGAACTGGGTTAAGTGGGCAGATTGGGGCATGTGTCCTTCTCCACACCCGCCCAGACCAAATGATTTTGTGGGCCTTATATGGCCCAGGTCTGGATGTTCCCGAATCCTGGCCCACCATGAGGCAAAAAAGCAGCCCTGAAAGTTCCCTTTGTTCTTCTAGCTAACAAGAAGCATCCCGCCATCTCTCCTGGCAAGATGTAACTATTTAGATGTTTGTTATTTTTCCTTTCTTATTTTTCCTTTCTTATTTTTCCTTAGAAACCAGTCTAGAGTAGACTAGACAGCTCCCAAGCCTTTCTATCTACAATGGAGTTCTTTTTACCTGAATAAATACTTTTTGAACTTTTATTGAGACTCTGCAGTCCATTGCAATCCTAAATAGACAAAGGCTTCTCTTGCTCGCCCTGTGTAAGTAACTGTTGCATATGAAAGCTTTGCTTTTGCTACTCTGCTGATTTTGGTGGAATCTCCCCCAGAGAGGGTTAAATTGAGTCTAACCGCTCAGAGATTACCACAAGTGGCACCCGGCGCGCAGAAGAATCATTGTAGTGTCTCGAAGGAGCAATAGGAACTGGGTTAAGTGGGCAGACTGGGGCATGTGCCCTTCTCCACATCCGCCCAGACCAAATGATTTTGTGGGCCTTATATGGCCCAGGTCTGGATGTTCCCGAATCCTGGCCCACCATGAGGCAAAAAAGCAGCCCTGAAAGTCCTAGCTTGGACTTCCACACTAGTCAGGAAAGCAATGAATGTATTAAAATGTATTTTAAAAATCAGGGGGAGGTGATGACACCAATAATGTGTAAGATTGCTGGGCTTTCCTCTGAGACAGAGAGAGTGACCCCTTTAAGGCAACAATTTATTCAGAAAGCCTTCGACAACATATTCAGAATGTTGTCTTCATCTTTCTCTGTTGCCTAGTAAGTGTGACTTGAGGCTGAAAGAGTGTGACTTGCCCAAGACAACAATTTATTAAGGATATATTTTAAAACAGGGTGCAAGCCTCCTCTGAGAATGTGTGGGGCTTTCTTGAGGCAATCCAGCAGGCCCTGCGGCTGGATGAGGAGGCAACCTCTGCGTCGTGCAGCCACCCAACCCTCCAGCCATTATCCCCTGCTGGGAAATTCATGCCAATTTCGCCACAGGCAGAAACAGCCCAAATTGTAGGGTAAATCCCTGAGGAGCAAAGGCATAGTAATTAGAACCCTATTATCCACTGAGACAGGGAAGGAGAGGGAGCAAGGACAGTTAAAGTGGAGTTGCGGTGCCATAATTGGGTACTGAGAAGGGTCCTAAGTGGCAGCAAATATGTCATCATGTACCTCCTATTTCCTCTGAACAAATACCGAGTATGTGGTTTCGATAGTTGAAATGATCTATATAAAATGATTGTATTTATTGCACCACAAATTAATGTCTAAGGGTTTTTAATTACATAGCTATTGTTATGTTATTTCATGTGTTACTAGGCCATATAATTACAAAAGAAGTTTTAATGAAGCCTGCTATTAAGCATTCATCACTCTGTTAGCTACATTTTGCTGAATTCAATCCTTTCTACATGCTTTTGAAATGCAGGGAAAGTATACTCCCAAGAATGGATGTAGGCCCAGTAGAATAGAATAGCAGAGTTACATAGTAAGCAAACGTTTAGAACAGGATTTGAATAAGTGATCACCATTAGAGCAATTACTTTAATTCACAAATGACTCAAAATATTCCTGAAAGTGCAATTCTTCTATACAACGAAACTCCTCCCAAGGGAAGATCACTTGGCCCTCTCACTCTCTCTTTTCATTGGCAAGCAAAGATCTCCCCATTCAAAGAGCCCTTTAGCCTTTAATCTGATTGGGGTAGAAAGTTGTGAAAGAATTTTTCTATTTAAACATACGATATGTGTGCCTTAGTTTTTTTTTCCAAGGTATGCTTTGAAATGAATGTTTTCATTGGATTGGTTGTTTAATGCTGTTTTGACTTTTGTACCATGTATTGTTTCAACTATAGGATGAACATTTCTTATCCAAAATCCAAAATCCTCCAAAATCCAAAATTATCCACCTGGGTGGCAGAGGTAGTGACACCTTCAATTTTTGATGGTTCGGTGTGCACAAACTTTCTTTCATGCACAAAACAATTAAAAGTATAGTATAAAATTACCTTTAGGTTATGTGTTTAAGGTGCATATGAAACATAAAGGAATTTTGTGTTTAGACATGAGACCCATCTCCTTTATATTATGGATATGCAAATACAGGGATCCCAAAGTCTGAAAAACATTTAAAATATTTTTGTCCCAAACATTTTAGATAAGGGATGTTTAACCTGTTTTTTGTTTTAAGGCTTTATAGGCTGCTTTGCACCCCACTTTAAGGGACTGGTGGGATATAAGGACCTCATCAGATGGGGCTTGGGAAGCATCCTAGGACACTTCCCTGCCAGTCAAGAGATGGATGGGCACACTGGCCATCCTACAACATTGCTGGACTTCCAGTTGGGCCTCTACCCACAATTGGAGTGGAAGAATGGTATGACACTTCCGCCCCAACATGGGAGCCTGCCCGTGTTGTCCTTGACACTTCGGCAACGTTTCCCACATGTCATAGGGAAAAGCATCGCCACGAGGGAGCAGCACATGGGGCAACAGATTTGTCCTGCTTCACCTGGCTCATGAGATAAAGTCGAAAATCAAGTAAAGAAGTAACATCATAACATTCTGAGAATAAAATTTTCATCAATAGCACTCTAACATTGGGTATATGGAGTTTGTTTCCAAAAAGTACCAAATAATGTGGCAGCACATTGTTGGCTAGGAATAGAACAGATCAAAATGTATCTATTCATTTTGGTACAAAGCTTGGAAAACTGCATTTAATGGCCAAAGAATGCATATTCTCACTCAGCACTTCCTTCTTTCTTTCCTATAAAATTTGTTCAGATGGATTTGATACCTTTTGGAAACAAGCTCCATGATTCAGTTTTACTAAGGGAGTCAGTGTTGTCAGGCACGTTGCCTGGAGAATAGCAGAAAGTCTTATCTGTCAGGCAACTAGTGACAGCTTTGAGAGAACACAGATTACTCCCACCTCCAAAAAGGGGGGCATCAATGGTAAGGAGCTGTCAAGTATTTGGTAGGTGGAATGCAAAACTATGCCACTCCCATGATATGCCTCATTGTACACATGCAAAGAATGTAACAGATGGTTGGCGCCCTGCATTTCAACTCTCATCCCCTCTCTTTCTTAACATGCACAAATCTGATGCATCTGGGAATTTGAAAAAACAGTGGAAGGAATTCAACTAGTGTTTCAAGTATGGAAGAAATGGGTACAGTCTCCAACATTTCAGAAATTATAACAGTTACATATACAATCAAGCAGCATCAGAATGGGGTTGAGACGGTAGCATGTATTTATGAGGAAGAATACACAAACTAGGAAAGGCTACAGCAGTTTGCTTTTTTCTGTGTCTACTGGGGAGGGCAAAATTGCACCCCTTTCGAAATTGCAGCTCCAAACATAAACTGAAAAGTGGGCAAAGTGGAAGGAAAAGAAAGAAACTGGAACATTTTTAAAGCAGCTGAAAAAGTGTAATGACAGAGAATTAATCAGGACCGGTAAATGAGAGGTAGAACCGGTTGCAAAAGCTATGTTTGTCTGTCTTTTAAATAGGTATTCCACTTTTTTACACCGTGACCCAAAGCAATGAGCACTAATAAAATCTATAAATAAAATTCCTTAAAATAACAGTCCTTTTAAAAAATGAAAATGAGTATTATGCATAAAGCTAGGAAAAAGACAAACAGCAAGAACTAAATGGAAAGTTTTCTAGCTGTAAAATTAAAAACCCATCCAACTGGTTGAAGGACAGATGGATGGAAATACATCTGTATGCACGCAAAAAGGATCAAAACAACTAAAAAGAATATGCTGCAGGCATGGCAGGGTAAGAAGATTTGTGCATAAGGCAGGCTAAGGCAGACAGCTGCAAAAACTATCTGTTGGTCAGTGTAACTATGGCCACTATTATCATCTTCCTTTGGCATTAACTGCATGGGTGCTCAGCCCAATGCTAACATGGTTGTTTGTTTTTTTGTTTTGTTTTTTTGCTATTGTTATAATATTTTATGGAACTCATATAAGCAACTGTAGAGGAATACCTCTTCCAAGAGAAGCAGAGTTTGGAGTATTTGATCTCAGAAAGCCTTAAGAATACCTCTGAAATTTTACACATGAGGGAAATCATAATGTAGTTAGGATGCCAAAAGTCAAACTGCAGCAGTTTACTTTTGCCTGTGCCAACTGGGAAAGGACTAAATATTTCAGCAAATTAAAAATTCCAGGATTCTATAGGACAGAGTGAGAGAAGTTCATGTGGCACTGAAGTACTAAAATCATGTACTGCAGGCATATCCAAACAATGTTAGAAGTATGCTAAAAATGTCACCTTTGTTTTCACTGAATCCTGGCTTTGGGGACATATGTCCTGCATTTTCTTTGTTTTGAACCCAAAACTTGGAGATAGATGGATAGATAGATAGATAGATAGATAGATAGATAGATAGATATATTTGAATTACAGCTCCCAAAATCCTCTCCAAGCAACATGGCCACTTTTCCAAACTGTCTAATGCAGTGGTTCTCAACCTGTGGGTCCCCAGGTGTTTTGGCCTACAACTCCCAGCCAGTTTACCAGCTGTTAGGATTTCTGGGAATCGAAGGCCAAAACATCTGGGGACCCACAAGTTGAAAACCACTGGAATGCCTCTCTCAATGTTAGCTTATCTTTTAACTGGTATCCTTAGGAAGAATTGGGTTTCATAACATGAGAAACCTGGCTTGGCTTCAAACTAAGCAAAACAATGTAACAATATTTTAAGATGCCAGCTGCCTTTGTTGTCGACCATTGTGTAAGCCACCCTGGGAATGTTTTGAATGCTGGCAATATAGATAAATATTTAAAAATAATAATCATGAATTGCCAGTCTGTTATTTGCGGTCTACCCATTGGGATATACTTTCTTACACTGGTCACTTTGAAAGGCATCCAGCTAACAGCAGTGTTGTAAGCACAAAGGTCAGATAAGGACAAGTTGTTTATCTGAATTTGAATGCTGTAAGAATTTTATTTTGAGCAACTTTCCTGTTTTAAAAGAAAAGGGCTTTTTGTAGCTGCCCATTATCAGTCTACAGAACTACTCATCTTCAAGCAGAAAAGGGGAAACAACTGGAACTTTTATTTTGTGGTGGGTTTTAAACAGTGTGTTACAAAAACAAAAATAAAGGCTACAATGTGATTTAGAGGGAGGACAGAGCAGAGAGAGGAACGTTCTTGTGGCACTGAAATACTAAAATCATGTATGGCAGGTATATCCCAAATGGATTTTCTTTCTGTCCTCAAATTCTAGTATTGCAGAAAAGTGTTCTCACGGGTAAAAGAGAGAGAGAGAGAGAGAGAGAGAGAGAGAGAGAGAGAGAGAGAGAGGTGTTCTCGCAGGTAAAAATACTCAGCCGTTTTAAATTCATAGTTTTTCTATTTTCGCAAGGGTAACGTGGAGGCTGACTATATTGCACTGCTAGAAATTTGAGAATTGAAGGAAGCTATATTGAGAAGTCCAGGTTATTTGAAGGTCTGTACCTTTGCTTAAGTCCATGCTGTGATGTGAGAGACAGAAAATATGTATAAGAATAAAAATAACAGTAGTTGCCAAAAGTGAATGTATGGCAGATTGTATCAAATATTACAGTATATGTCTGCTGTAAAACAAATGATGTATTACAAATGTATTGAATTATGATAAAATAAATATATTTTTTAAAGTCCATGCTTTGAGACCTGCTAGGGAGGCTCTTGTCTTTGTCCCACCACCTTCACTGGTGCATCTGGTGGAAAAACGAGAGAGGTCCCTCTCAGTGGCTGAAGTAGTTTTAATTTGTTGGAAGTTACATTGAATCTCAAACAATGTAAGATAGAAACAAATATAATAATAGTAAGGTAAAGGTTTCCCCTGACATTAAGTCCAGTTGTGTCTGACTCTGGGGTTGGTGCTCATCTCCATTTCTAAGCCGAAGAGCCGGCATTGTCCGTAGACACTTCCAAGGTCATGTGGCCCCATAATAATAGTAATAATAATAATAATAAAACAAATAACTACAAGTTTTTTATATTTGTATTTTATGACATTTTGATTGCACTAGTAAGGATATTTCCCTAATACTATATTGGTTTAGGTTATTTATGTATAACTCAATTCACTGATATTAGGTTTAATTTGATGTTATGTTTTTAACGCTGTATTTGTATGTGGGGTCTTGTTGGGATTTTATGCCAATATTTATCTGTTTTTTGAAGGCATTGAATGTATCCTGTTGTTTGTTGGAATTCGCCCTGAGTCCCTTCAGGGTGATAGGGTGGAAAAGAAATAAAGTTTTATTATTATTATTAATATAAATTTGGAATATGGAGCAACATGGCCAAGGAGAAGGAGGAGGAGAGAAGATTTTGGAAAGTATCTGTATACTTTCACTTATCCTGAAGTACGTATTGAGCACCACCTGCTGGCTGGCATCTGTTTTGGGAGATGTCTAAGTTTCTAAACAGCTGTTGTTTTGGAGATGATTCAAAGGGAAAGGGTCATCATTTTGAAACATCTCACCTCCCATCTTAGACAACTGACATTGACCACATTTATGCGTATAGCTCAGCACTTCATAAATTCAATACCAAGCTATTAAAGAAATTAAATATACAGGTCCTCAGGGCCTAACTGCAATACATCAAGCCAACTAATATGCTGAATTTATTTAAACAGAGCTCCCCCCGCCCGCACTAATGTATTGCTTTCAAGTCACAAGACCTGTCCCAATGAAAGCTCAAGAAAGCATATTTCATTTGATGTAATTCCTCCATGATTGGTAGAGCCTTGACAATCAAAATTTAGCTTCCATGTATTACTGTCAAGTTTCTTTACACAGACATAAGCATTGCAGCCTCCTAGTCAGATGAAGAAGAAGGCAGGGATTCTCCAACTTGGATAACGTCTTGGAGATGAGGAGGTGAAGGGGAACAAAGCCCAAATCTCCCACAGGAGTCTACCTGCATATTTGTCTTTGGAGCGGGCTTTCTCTCCATCCCAGCACCTTCACAGTCTTGTCTGCTGAGGACCTGGGGGAGAGAGATCTCAGAGTAGCAACTCCTAGATCAGTAGTTCTAAACCTGTGAGTCCCCAGATGTTTTGACTTACAACTCCCAGAAATCCCAGGCAGTTTATCAGTTGTTAGGATTTCTGGGAGTTGGAGGCCAAAACAGGTTGAGAAAAACTGCTTTAACTGGTTAGACTAGAACAGTGGTTCTCAACCTGTGGGCTGCGGCCCAGCAGTGGGCCACAAGAAAGAAAATCTGGTCTGTGAACCTTCTTCCTCTTTATTTAATTTACTTTATCTATGCTCCTTTCCACAGAGCTGACCATTGCATTGGATAATAATAATAATAGTAATAATAAATTTATTCTTATATCTCCCCGAGGGGACTCAGGGTGGCTCACAGCAATAGTAAAAACAGTGACAAATGACACATTGTAAAATCAAACATGAAAAACAATCATACAATCAAAACATACATCACATGTTAAAAACAAGGAGGTAAAACAGTTCTGGGCCGAAATAGAGGGCTACATGAAGAAGGTAGCTTCGTAGCAGAAGTGCTCGACAAGGTATCAATAATCATGGTAGGACACTCTCTAATTAAATTAAATGGGCAGACAAATCAACCCCCAAGAATTAGTCGTCGAAGGCCCTCTGGAAAAGCCAGGTTTTAAGGCTTTTTCGAAAGGCGAGGAGGGTGGGGGCCTGTCTAATCTCCCTCGGGAGTGAGTTCCAAAGGCGGAGAAGGCCCTCTCTCTCGTCCCCACCAACCGCAACTGCGAAGGTGGTGGAAGCGAGAGGAGGGCCTCCCCCGAAGAGCGAAGAGATCGTGCAGGTTCATAGGGGGAGATGCGGTCTCTAAGGTAGGTGGGTCCCAAACCGTTTAGGGCTTTGTAGGTGATAACCTGCACCTTGAATTGGGCCCGGAAAACAAACGGCAGCCAATGGAGCTCCTTAAACAGAGGCGTGGAACGCGCCTTGTAGTTTGCTCCTGTTAGAAGCCTGGCTGCCGAGCGCTGAACTAGTTGCAATTTCCGGGCCGTCTTCAAAGGCAGCCCCACGTAGAGCACATTGCAATAATCCAGTCTAGAGGTAACTAAGGCGTGGACCACCGTAGTCAGATCAGACTTCTCGAGATATGGTCGCAGCTGGCACACAAGTTTTAATTGTGCAAAGGCCCTCCCGGCCACGGCCGACACCTGGGCCTCAAGCGTCAGCCCCGAATCCAGGAGGACCCCCAAGCTGCGGACCTGCGCCTTCAGGGGGAGTGCAACCCCGTCGAGCACAGGTTGCCACCCAATACCCCGATCAGACATACGACTGACTTGGAGGACCTCTGTCTTGTCAGGATTAAGTCTCAGCTTGTTCGCCCTCATCCAGGCCAACACAGCGGACAGGCACTGGTCCAGAATCCGAGGGGCGTCCTTGGATTTAGGTGGAAAAGAGTAGTAAAGTTGGGTGTCATCCGCGTAGAGATGGCACCTCACTCCAAAACTCCGGATGACCTCTCCCAGCGGTTTCATGTAGATGTTAAAAAGCATGGGGGACAAAATAGAACCTTGCGGGACCCCACAGGTCAAAGGCCAGGAGTCCGAGCCGGTGTCCCCCAGCTTCACCAACTGGGAACGGCCCTCCAGGAAGGACTGGAGCCACTGGAGTGCAGTACCCCCAAGGCCCATCCCACATCAGATAGACCACATCAGCTCTAGATGATTAAATATGGTTTTCTGTGGGCAAACTAATGGATGGCATATGTTCTGTATCAGAAACTAGAGCTGATGTGGTCTATCCATTGCAATTTTCTGAATCAGCACCCCAAATAGCCAAACCAAATCTAAAGTTGGCCAAAAACTGATTCGTAATCCTTTTGGCATTAATGTTGGAGAATGGTCCCTGGTCAAAAATTAGGTTGGGAATTACTGGACTAGAAGGATGTGCAGCAGGTGTCATTTTTTCATATGCAGTAAAACCTTTGCACCATATATTGTTCCCGATATTTAAATTGAATATGTATTATAAGCATTTTTGGGCACCATATTGAGAGAAAGGTAGGATAGAAATCAAATATATACGCTTGTTGATTGTTAACAGCTGTCAAGTTGACATTTAGACTGTATGAATGAGAAATCTCCATCAGCCTATAATCAACCACACTGCTACAGTTCTAGCTACGCTGACTGAGTCTTTCTACCTAGAACGTGTTCTTCCTTCCTGCTACCTTTCCAAGTATTATTGCTTTTTCTAGTGAGTTGTGATTTTTCATGATATGTCCAAAGTAGAACAGCTTCAGTTTAGTCATCTTGGCTTCTAAGGAGGACTCAGGGATGATTTGCTCTAGGACCCATTTATTTGCCTTTTTAGCAGTTCATGATACCCATAGAATCCTCTTCCAGCACCACATTTGTAGGCAGTCTCCTATCCACGTGCTAACCAGAACTCACCCTTCTTAGCTTCCAAAATCAGGAGGCTGGGGCCTTACAAATATCAAATCACAAAGTTAAAATATGGAATATAACAGAATCTCCAACATCACTTCAACTAATTCTAAGCTTACCAGTAAGAATTAAAAGATACAAAAATGAAGCTATAGGGCAGTGCATTGTCAAACTTTGGAAATGTCTTATAATAACTTGCATGGGCTTTAGCTAGGGCCATTAATAAGGTTGTGGGTCCTCTGGCGATGCTAGATTTTTGTCTAAAAGCTCTCTCTCTCTCTCTTTCTCTTTCTCTGTGTGTCTGTGTGTGTAAGAGGCAGACAGAACAGCTGGAAAGCTAAAATGGCTGCAGTACAGTTGGACCTGTTTGTACTCCCACAAGTTCCCCCCAAGAACAACAAACAAGAAAGAAACCAAAAGATTCCCTACTTACTATCTCAAGAGATTGAGGAGAGCTGAGAAAGATGACTTTACCGATAACATGATAGTAGGAGGTTTAAGATTCCTGGTGTGTGTGAGAGAGAGAGCACACAAAATTGAAAGAGAAGAGTGAACATCATCATCTTAAAGTAGTAAAGAAGGGATGCTAGTAAGGTGCTTTGGAACATCTATTCTGAGCTGCGTATATACATTAACTCATTAACTTCAGGAGATGCCTGGTGAAGGGTGGGTTGAGAGATTGCTTTCTTCCTGAGGCAGAACAGCTAATAGAGCAGCTACAGTGAGAGAAGAGTAGAAGAAAAGGTACAACAGCACTTGCGGAGTTCATCTTGGCTGTAGGCATTGTTACTTGTGTAGGTAAAAAGGAGCGAAAGTCAAAGGGAATTGAAGAAAGCTGTGGTAATTTGGTGAGAACCTAAAGGCGGTGCCGGTTGAAAACGTTATGTCTGAAAAGGGATCTACATTTCACAAAAACAAAATAATAATAATAATAACAACAACAACAACAACCAGCTGATGACCCAAAATGCAGACTGTGCAAGGAAACCAACAAAACCATTGATTATATCCTCAGCTGCTGTAAGAAAATTGCACAGACAGACTACTAACAGAGGCACAACTATGTGGCCCAAATGATTCATTGGAACTTATGCCTCAAGTACCACCTCCCAGCAGCAAAGAACTGGTGGGATCACAAACCTGCAAAAGTATTGGAAAATAAGCACACAAAGATACTGTGGGACTTCCGAATCCAGACTGACAAAGTTCTGGAACACAACACACAGACATCACAGTTGTGGAAAAGAAAAAGGTTTGGATCATTGATGTTGCCATTCCAGGTGACAGTCGCATTGATGAAAAACAACAGGAAAAACTCGGCCGCTATCAGGACCTCAAGATTGAACTGCAAAGACTCTGGCAGGAACCAGTACAGGTGGTCTCGGTGATAATGTGCACACTGGGTGCCATGCCAAAAGATCTCAGCCGGCATTTGGAAACAATAGACATTGACAAAATTACGATCTACCAACTGCAAAAGGCCACCCTATTGGGATCTGCGCACATCATCCGAAAATACATCACACAGTCCTAGACACTTGGGAAATGTTCGACTTGTGATTTTCTGAAACGAAATCCAGCATATCTACCTTGTTTGCTGTGTCATACAATAATAACAACTTTATTTCAGTAGAATCTTGCTTATCCAACATAAACAAGCCAGCAGAACATTAGATAAGCAAGAATGTTAGATAATAAGGAGGGATTAAGGAAAAGCCTATTAAACATCAAATTATGTTATGATTTTACAAATAAAGCACCATAACATGATGTTTTACAAGTCTGCCACTTGTTTAGGAGTGTGGCTGCACTTATGTTGTTGGGCGTGTTGGCCCGCTGTGTTTTGCTGCCTAGAGAAACAGCTGTGCATCCAGGTGGGAGGCAGACTGCATTGGATAATGCAGAACGTTGGATGAGCGAAGGTTGGATAAACAAGACTCTACTGTATATATCCTGCCACCATCTCCCCAAAGGGACTCAGGGTGGCTTACATGGGGACCAAGCCCAACAGAAACAGAAATCAAATATAGTACAAATAAAAGCATTACATGTCAATAATTAAAACAATAAAACCAACAGCAGATATAATAAAAACATAAGTATAACAATAACCACCAACCAGTAGCTGAGATCTAGGAGGGTGGGGCAAGGACTGGTCCTTTATAGCTGTAAGGGCTGGACGGATAATAAAGTGCTATAAGGCCAAACATGAGTAGGGTTGGGGGGGGGGTCGTCTAGTCATTATATGAATTGATTAATCAAAGGCACATTGAAACATTCAAGTTTTCAGATCTTTACGAAAGATGGACAGGTTGGGTGCTAATCTAATCTACCTAGGGAGAGTTCCAGAGCTGGGGGGCATTTGGATTGTAGAACTGGAACAGTCAGACCCAGTCATTAACCATTCCAATATTGGAAGTGATCGGAGAAGAGCACCAACTCTTTGGGAACCCAATGCTTCTCATTCTTAGGCAGATTAATACAATCTACTTCCTCCAAGAAGCTTTAGTGAGGGATACTGATGTGACTAAAATTTGTGATCACAGTGATGATCCGACTGCAAATAATGACTTTGGACACAATACATCATATAAGTATCTAAGGGATCGTTGTTTTATGACTAGTTCTCAGGCTGAGGAAATCTTTGAAATTATTAATCACTTAAAACAAATATGTTTTGGATACGTGCCCCTATAGAATCATAGAATTGGAAAAGACCACAAAGTAGTACTATCTGCAATGTAGGAATTGAACCAATAGCCATTCAGTCTTTCTTTACAAATGCTCAAAGAAGACGACTCCACCATACTCAAAGATAGCATATTCTTCCATTGAACAGGTCTTACCATCAATTAAGTTCCTCCAAAGGTTTTGATGGAACAGCTTTTACTGTAGTTTAAATCCATTGCTCCACATCATAGTCTCTGGAGCAGCAGAATACAAATTTGCTCCATCTTCAATGTAACATCTTTTCAATTATTTAAACATAGCTATCATGTCACTTCTTATCCTTTTCTTCTCTAGGCTAAAAATACCTAGCCACTTCTCATAGGCATTATTTCCAGACTTTTGACCATTTTGGACTCCCACCTCCGGACACATTCCAGTTCATCAATATCTTTCTTGAATCATGGTGCCCAGAACTGGACACAGTATTTCAGCCAAGGTCTGACCAAAGCAAAACACAGTGGTACATATTTTCCTGTCTAGACACATTACTCCTATGCAGCCTAGAATCACATTGGCTTTTTTAGCTGTCACATCACTGTGATGTATTTTATTCTAAGTATAGCACCTTACATTTCTTTTTGTTAACATTTGTTTGTCAGTTTTAGCACAGCAACCTAATATGTTAATTCTTAACTCATTTTCTGGAATATTAACTACCTTACTCTACTACGGTTGTGTCATCTACAAATTTGATGAGCATGCCTTTTATTCCACTGCCCAAATCACTGATAAAGATTTAACTAACAACAACAGCTAGCAATGCAGACAGACACAAAACTGCACTAGGACAGGATTATCAGTGGCTGGAAAACATGCCTTTAAACACAAATTGAAAGGTAGTTATGTGTGCATCCTAGACAGTCACAAATATTCCCACACTGACTCCACCTTAAATATCTGGGTAGCCAAAGTTAAGTATCTAAACTTTAAGTGTCACAAGATCAAATGTGACATACAACAACACTGAACAGATTTTTTTGTTTGCTGATCATTCAGGTCTCTCTGTTATTAACTTAAGCCATTTTTTAAATAAAAGGGGGGACTCATTTCATACAACCTGTCAGTTTTAGCTCATTATGACCAAAGCTATTTGCCAGTTTGTCAGAGGAAATTACTGTTCAGGGTGAACTGGTGTGTGATGCGCAAGGAGGCCAGACAACAGGCAGTCATTTTTTTCACCAGACACCATATGATCTGAAAACATGCCCCTTTATATTAACTAATTAGGTGTCTTTGAGACTCATTACAGCCCATGAAGCCTTTGAACACATCCTTTGCCATGTGACTTGTGCCAGAATGCCCAGCTCTTTATGCTTTTGCTGTAACTTAAATGAAGCCTATTCTCACCCTGAGTTCATATCCAGGCTACAGACAGGGGGAACATAGCTGGGAAAAGATGTGTTTCCCTATACTATGATATACACTTACTTAATTGTTCATAGTAGGCTTGTGCATTTTGGCTGATCCTCGATCCGTTTATGCTGGCCGGATACCAGTAGACCCCTGTATCCGTTTTCACACGCCTTCCGAAAACAGGTGGATAGCTGGATAGCAATTTTTGATCCGTAGCTGAAAAAAGTGGCTAGATATGGCCCATTGTCTGCAATGGGGAAAACATGAAGCCCCCTTTTTTGTTCCTATGAGCCTTTCCTTTTTTCCTTCAAGGGAGCCTGGGTGTCAGCAACGGGGCTAAGAAAGCACCCTTCCTGGAAGCCTTTCCTTTTTTTCTTCAAGGGAACCTGGGTGTCAGCAACTGAGAAACCATCCTATCCAGCCAATTATGGGCGGGACTTCCCACAGGCTCCCCTTCCATATCCTTCATTAAGACCTTGATTAAAAGCATCAGAGTTAAGATATCACTCTTTCTGCGATCCTTTCCCTTCTGTCTGTAGAGGAGACCAGGTTTAATGCTTTGTTAAAGCTGTTTCTACTCTATAGGAGAGGCGCTGCAGGCAGACATGCACTTTCTCTCCCTGCAGCAGTTTTCCGAGGCATTTTAAGGAGACGTAGGGAAGGAAGAGCGATGATCTGGAGCCAGGCCATAGCCAGAAAAAAAAGGGGGGGAGGGGTTAAACTTTTTTTTTAGCAAATCATGAAGAGTAGTTCCAAATAATTTAGAAATCAGGCTCCATTGATAAACTTCAGTGAACACTCAAGACATAAATTTCAGTGGACACTCATGAGGATTTGGTTAATCAGTTAAAATTCATGAGTAAAACAGGTTTTAAAAAAAACCTGAAATGGGGGGGGGGAGGTTTGAACCTCTATCGCCCACCCCCACTCCGGCTACAGCCCTGCCTGGAGCTTCCTTTAAAAAAACTCTTTTTTCTCTACTGCAGGCCTGTCTGGAGTGGGCACACTTCAATCTCCTTTCTGCTTTCTGCTTCAGTTTTAATGCTTCCTTAAAGCTGTTTCTACTTTCTACTCTAGAGGGTAAGTAACTAGGTAGTAGTAGTTTTCAGAAAATGAGGGTTTTCTTTTTGTTCGCTGGGATTAATAATAATAATTATCTCTTAGAAGTATTTGAAGGAGAGGAAGGGAAGGAGAAAAAAGCTAAAAGGGTGACTCTCCCAAGCTCCCAAATGCACGTGCGAACCCCACACACCTGTCCCACACATCACCAACTGCCAGCGAGCCCCCAGATGGCGTAGTGGACTAAGTGACTTGAAGGTTGGGTTGCTGACCTGAAAGCTGCCAGGTTCGAATCCCACCTGGGGAGAGTACAGATGGGCTCCCTCTATTAGCTCCAGCTCCATGCGGGGACATGAGAGAAGCCTCTCACAAGGATGGTAAAAGGCATTGAATGTTTGTCTTATATGTGTAATGACAAGGCATTGAATGTTTGCCTTATATGTGTAATGTGATCCTCCCTGAGTCCCCTTCGGGGTGAGAAGGGCGGAATATAAATACTGTAAATAAATAAATAATAATTAAAAATAAAAACATCAAAACATCCGGGCGTCCCCTGGGCAACGTCCTTGCAGACGGCCAATTCTCTCACTCCAGAAGCGACTCAAGTTGCTCCTGACATGGAAAAAAAAACCAACTGCCAGCCAGTCCCACTAAATAAAAAGAATCAAGAAAATAAAGGAAAAGCAAAAAGATTAAACTGTGATACTGAATAGGGGATGAGGGCCAAGATCAAGTGTCACATGGTCCCATTTCAGACTGGAATCCATGAGGACTGGGTCCTTGCCGTTACGGGCACCCGAACAAACCGAAGAAGCCAGATTGGCTGAAAGAAATTGCTAAAAACAGATCTGCACTCAAGCCTAGTTCACAGTATGCCAAGAGAATGAAATTGATCATATAAGCTTTTATAGACTAAGGGTTTGTCTACAGGAACAAAAAAAAGCATATTCATCTAATAGGCTCAGTAGCTCCTGTGATAGTAGAATTTGGGCTAAAGGTAAAAGTTCTTGGAAGCTAAGCAGGGTCAACACTTGTCAGTATTTCGATGAAGGTCTGTCACTTGTTATTAACCAGTCAGCCATCTAGTTGCCATATAATCTTTTGGTCTGAAGAAGAAGTCTGAGAACTGTTCCCCTTTGCTATAGACCATTGGCGAGGAACCCCTATTTTCCTGTATTTTAAAGATAAAACCTCAGACATGTGTAACCAAGCAACATCAGAGTGCAGTCAATATGGCAAAAGCTATACATGAGGAAATAAACATACGTTGGAAGAAGCTGCAGCAGTTGTCTTTGGATGAACCTACTGGGAAGAATAAGGTTCTGCTCCCTCCTCGCATAATAATAATAATAACTTTATTTATATCACGCCGCCATCTCCCAGAGGGACTCGGGGTGGCTCACAAAACACTCAAGGTGTGACACAAAATACAAAATACAACAAGTGTGAAACAAAACATAGGCCATAAACTAAGTAGTCACTTTTAAACAGAATTAATCCTAATGGCCAATGAAAAACTAAAAGAAAAAAAAACTTTTTCTAAACAAGTTACTATTGGATAGAGTGGCTGAGTCTCAATATGTAAGGATTATATCTCCCAGTTTGGGTGACTATGATTAAAATAGAAACACTAGAAGGCAAGTCTCCCTAGGCACATCGACACTTTCCCACAACAAGGGCTCTGGTATGCGGAGCTAAATCCTGCTTTTCAGCATACCTGTAGGCTACTGTATTGTAAAGACAAATATGTACATAAATAGTTTCCACCATCCTATTTTAAACAAAGGAATGAAAAATTGTGGAAGCGTGCCCACAGCATGAAATGCATGTTTGTTTGTGTGTGTGTGTGCATCCACACATGCCTGCATGCAGAAACATGCTCAAACACACTTACTTTACTGGAACTAAAGTTAAAGCTCCAATTATTTACCTGGGAGGACTCACCTGGCACAGGAGTCCTTTTAATGTTCTTGTAAATGAACAAAGGCTCTTCCCTCATTACCTTTGCTCCTGTTTTCCCGTATTCCATTTATTGTCTCACTCATGGAAAATTTTAGATTGTAAACTCCTTGGGGCAGAAATTCTGTGAGTGCCATGCCCACTGATGATGCAGGTAGTGGCGGTGGTAGTAATAGCAGAAGTTATCGTAGCAGTAGTAAATTCCTGTGGTTTTATTTCTTTTTTAAAGGGAAAGACCAAAAGTAGTTCTCTTGAGTTTTATCTCCTGATGTGTATGAGGTAACTTTTCAGTGGTAATCCAATTGTTAGACCTCTCTAGGATAGGTCTTGTGTACTTGACAAACCAACTACAATAGGCCCATCACATTCCCAGAGGTTTGGAGTACAAGGGGGGACCACAAATAAAGAAAGCACTTAAAAAAAACCTCTTGACAACACTTCTCTAGGCATTTGTAGGTCTACCAGCACAACTCTGTGGTCAACTTCTGCTGGAAGTTGACTATAGAGCTGTGCTGGAGGACCTACAAATGCCTAGAGAAATTTTTTTCTCCACGAATGTCCTACGTCCTTCAGCACAACTTCATAATAAACATCTGTTGGAAGTTGATTATCATGTCATGCTGGAAAACATATAGATTCCTAGATATTAATCAAATTCATGAATAATCAAATCTGCAAAAGTCAACTCTGCAAATATGGAGGGTTGACTGGAATCCTCTGTGGTGGTTTTATAGAATCATAGAATCAAAGTTGAAACAGACCTCACGGGCTATCCAGTCCAACCCTCTGCTAAGAAGCAGGAAAATCACATTCAAAGCACCCCCCGACAGATGGCCATCCTCCTGGCTTAAGGCATGAAGAAGCCAGCTTGTCTGGTTCAGGGTTAGAGGAAGAAGTGACTGCTGAAAAGGCCCACCTCTGCATATTCCCCAATTATGCCTCCCTCTAATCTCACAGATAGCCAAAATCATCTTCCTTTAAAAAATACATTTCTAATATTCAAGGGTTTTATCATTGGTGTAGCAGGCACATTCCCCTTACCGTGAAGCAGTCTCTTGGGTGGGAGGAAGTGAAATAATGTAAGGAGACAAAGAGCATGGGCCCTTCCACACAGTCATATAATCCAGAATATCAAGGCAGAAAATCCCACAATATCTGCTTTGAATTGGGTTATCTGAGCCCACACTGCCACATAGTCCAGTTCAAAACAGATAATGCGGGATTTTATTCAGCTGTGTGGAAAGGGCCTCAGTGTTAATATGGAGAGTGAATTATGACAATGGCCATACTGCAAAAACAAAATATTTTTATTCATATACTATTTCCAGCAGGCGGAGGGGAGTGTGATGTTCACATATCGATGCAAAAGGAGTCACAGGAGTAAAAAGTTGAACTACTGTTGTGGGTGCATATGGGACAGAGCTGAGGGCAGGGGAGAGATGGGTTTGCTTTGGCTGAACCTTTGATGTGCACCTCTCTCCTAAGGACCCTGGGCATATACCACAAGCTCTCCAAGAGCTATAAGTTTGCAACGGTGACAACTGCTCTTACATCAGTGCCATGATCCTTCTGCCTCCTGGAGCAGCAAATAGCAGCAGCAGATAGAGGCTAGCATGCTCACTCAGTGTATGAGTGTGTGGTAGAACTGTGATGGTAGTCACATTTTAATGTGTAGTTCCTCGTACCCAGTCATTTTAGTGTCATATATACATCCTAAATTTGCGACCACCCACACAAATGGTAAATTGTGACACATACCGCTATCCTGGTGGAAAAATTACACACATTCTTTTTAAAAATAATTGATTGAACCAGAGTAATTCCTGCTATAACATGCTTTCACTGAAGAATTTCCACCATAATTCTTTAAACAGTGTTATTAGCTGCTACAGTTATTTTATGAGTTTTTTTTAAAGTTGTGGTATAGCCATCAATCCTGTTGAGACTTCCAACTGGAGAACCATGAAACTGAAAGCTGAAAGTGTTTCAGGGCTTCTCATGTACTGTGTCTGGTCTAGCTATGTTTATAACAGGAAAGGGTAAGAGATGTCTCTTTACAGCTCTTAGAATTTTATTGCATGAAGCCACCCATGGCATTAACACGATCAAGAGTTGCAACTGACTAGAATGGCAACTTTGCTACTGCACCTCTCCATTCATCAGGAAACTGCAACACTGTCATTCCATTGTCGCATGGCAGCATTTCTGGTTGATAGCATAATTCCACCCTTCCATAGCTCCAGAGCTAAGGAGCCCCGGTGGTGAAGTGTGTTAAAGCACTGAACTGCTGAACTTGCAGACCGAAAGGTCCCAGGTTCAAATCCCAGGAGCGGAGTGAGCGCCTGCTGTTAGCTTCAGCTTCTGCCAACCTAGCAGTTCGAAAACATGCCAATATGAGTAGACCAATAGGTACCGCTCCGGTGGGAAGGTAAGGGCGCTCCATGCAGTCATGCTGGCCACATGACCTTGGAGGTGTCTACGGACAATGCCGGCTCTTCGGCTTAGAAATAGAGATGAACACCAGCCCCCAGAGTCAGACATGACTGGACTTAACGTCAGGGGAAACCTTTACCTTTTTTATAGCTCCAGAATCCAATTTTCAAATAATGTTGTAAAAACAAATTTGGTCATTTCCGTAAATTAAGGTAAGGAGGAGGAGGAGGAGGAGGAGGACAACAACAATAACAGCCACAAAAATTTGGACAGGAGTGTGGGAGAGTGAGAGAGGACAATTGTGTCCCATTGTGTTGCTTCAGTCCTATCATGCCAGCACAGAAGTGGATTGGTCTCATTGCATGAGGTTAGTGACAGGACTGTGCTGTGCTCTGGGGCTATTGACAGGTTTCCCGATCAATTGCAGTCGATGGGTTTATCTTGGGAAGGTGACAAACCAGCAATGGTTTGTGCACAATTAGTATGCCACTTTCATACAATAAGATCCTTAAATACATTACAGGCAGTATCTAAGTTACAAACATCCAACTTACCATTGACTTACAGTTTGAAATAGGGGGATACAACAGGAAGTGAGATAAATCTACCTTTAAGGAAGGGAAATTCACTTCTGAAAGAGTTATAATGGGGAAAAGGTCTCCACAGAAGCTTTATCACCAATCCTTGATCTACAACAAGCCAAATTTTCCAAAATCCAATTATCACAGGGACAAAAAGCAAAGTGAAATCTTCTGAATAGGGGCACAGACAGCAAAAAAAGCCACTGGGGTATTATCCTTTCTCTATGCTCTCCAAAGTTAAAAATATCTATATTTTTGGCTGGAGTTACACTTAAAAAATGTCCCTGCTCCGACTTACATACAAATCCAACTTAAGAACAAACCTACAGAACCTATCTTGTATTGTCGAAGGCTTTCATGGCCAGAATCACTGGGTTGCTGTGAGTTTTCTGGGCTGTATGGCCATGTTCCAAAAGCTTTCTCTCCAGACGTTTTGCCCACATCTGTGACAGGCATCCTCAAAGGTTGTGTGGTCTGTTGGAAACTAGGCAAGGGTGGTTTATATATCTGTGTAAGGTTCAGGGCGGGAGAAAGAACTCTGTCTGTTGGAGGCAGGTGTGGATGGTGTAATTATTCACCTTAATGGAGTTCTTTCTCCCACCCTGGACCTTACACAGATATATAAACCCCACTTGCCCAGTTTCCAACATACTTACAACCTCTGAGGATGCCTGCCACAGATGTGGGCGAAACTTCAGGAGAGAAAAGCTTCTGGAACATGGCAATACAGCCTGAAAGACTCGCAGAAACCCAGAACCTATCTTGTGCGTAACTTGGGGATTGCCTGTATACTGTTCTGAATATTATTTGAAAAGGGCAACAAGACGTTTGGGGGTAAAGCCTTATGATGTATTTTTATGGAAGCTCTTCCCCAAAGACTATTCTTCTGGAACTGCGTGATTCTCCCTTTCTGTCAGAATGATTCTTACAAATTGTCTGTTCCTTGGATGTCTTAAAACCAGATTGTGGGGAAGCAGCTCCCATGCTATTTTGTTGGCATATAAACTGTTCATGACTTTTCAGCAAACATACTACTGCTACTTGTAATTTCTCTAGCAATTCCTAATTTCTGATCCATGAACTGATCCGGATGATTGATTGATGGTCTTTAAGGAAAGTTGCAGTCATTCTCTTTTGATTTTTCTACCATGTTTCCACCAGTCAAATCTCATTAAATGCAAACAGAATTTTATTGGATTGCCATGTCAGTATGATGGAGCCAATCACTCCAGTCATAAATGTGCAAAGTAGTCTATGAAGTTATCTAATGAGTATTATTTTAGGACCATTATTCTATTGAGAAAGGGAGAAATAAAAGGGGAAATTCCCAACTTAGACATATATTAATCATAACAGTGACTGTGTCAGTGTCTACTGTACGATTCAGATTTACAGTAGAGTCTCGCTTATCCAACCTTCGCTTATCCAACATTCTGGATTATCCAGCTCAGTTTGCCTTTTAGTAGTCAATGTTTTTGTAGTCAATGTTTTCAATACATTGTGATGTTTGGGTGCTAAATTCGTAAATACAGTAATTCTTACATAACATTGCCATGTATTGAACTGCTTTTTCTGTTGACTTGTTGTAAAACATGATATTTTGGTGTTTAATTTGTAAATTCATAATGTAATGTATATACTTGAGTATAAGCCTAGTTTTACAGCCCCTTTTTAGGACTGAAAAAAAACCTCCTCAGCTTATACTCGGGTGAGGGTCCTGGGTGGGCTTATATTCATGTCAGCTTATACTCAAGTATATATGGTATATTTATTATTTTTCTCTATTAGTATTGGTATTGTTACATTTATTATTTTACTCTATTATTATTATTATTACATTTATTATTTTACTCTATTATTGTTGTTACTTTTACATTTATTTTACTCAATTTTTATTATTAATAATACATTTATTATTTTACTCTATTATTACATTATTTTACTGCATTTATTATTATTATTATTACATTTATTATTTCACTCTATTATTATTAAAAGGATACATAAGCACATTTACATTGAAGATGAAAATAATGATTTAATCAGAGTTGAACAGTCATATCTTAAATGGCAGTTTGATGTAAAGATTCAAAAACATTTAAACTACTGATGCCTCAATTAATGTAATTTTATTGGTATCTCGGCTTATACTGGAGTCAATGTTTTCCCAGTTTTTTTGTGGTAAAATTAGGTGCCTCTGCTTATATTTGGGTCGGCTTATACTCGAGTATATACGATAATTTGACATTTAGTAGGCTTTTTCTTAATCCCTCCTTTTTATCCATCATTTTCGCTTATCCAAGGTTCTGCCGGCCCGTTTATGTTAGATAAGCGAGACTCTACTGTATATGATTTTGTCCCAAGAAACTGTTAACATTTTACTTGATTTTTGAGGCCAATTAAACATATTTATAGTATTTCAGTCAAAATTTCCTGTGTTTGGCGTCTCTTTATGTAATACTGCCAGCTTTAGCTGCTTTATTACATGACCCCAAATATATTACTTGAGACTGTTTTGGATTTTGGATCTCTGCTACCACGTTTCCTTTCTTTTTTCTCACTGGCCTCCTCACAGCCAGAGCCACAACAGGGTTTTCATATTCTAAAGAAAAATCAAATCATACAAAGTCTGTTGTGCTCTGAATATTTGCTTTGAAATGGCTGCCTTTGAAATGAACAAGGCTTACTTTGAACTAAACATATGCTGGGGACAGGCAACAGCTTTAAAGAGATTTGTTTTTAAAAGGTGATGAGATTTTGCCCTGTGGTAATACATGCATATCCCTCAATTGTCTTTAGGAGACTGAGTTGAAAGAGCCAATCCTATGCTCTGCAACAAGTTATGTTCAACACAAGATAAAATGATGTACTGGACTTTGGCTCTTTTTCAAGAAGTCTAGAGCATGGCTATCAAACTCATTTTCATGGAGGGCCACATCAGCCTTATGGTTGCCTATAAAGGACCAATGGATCAATGGACAGAGAATCCATGGATACAGAGGACCATCTATATTCATTTTTTTACATAATGGTCAGTGCTCTTAAGTTTTTACCCAAATCAAGTTCCCAGATGTTGCCAAACAACAACTCTCATAACTTTTGATTATCTGCCACATGGACTGGGGATAATGGGAATTGCAACCCAACAGCATTTGTGACTCTTGAGGTTGGGGAAAGGTTAATGGACATTTTAACACCAGACATTATATCCACAAGCCTTGCATCTAAATTCAAGTCCCACTATCCAGACTAAACAGAACAAACTGCAGCCTTCCAGATGTAACTGTATCACAACTGCTGACAGTTTTAGTCATGATGTCTAATGATAAGAAATTACTTACTTAGGTGATCCCTCACTGTCTGAGTATGATGGCCTTCCAAGTTCTTGGAAGACACCTAGTATCTAGTAGTCTAGTATTGAAGGGCCACATAAAATGACATGCCAAGCCAAATTTAGCCAGTGGGCCTTGAGTTTGACACATGTGGCCTAGAATAAGACATAATTTCTGTTTCAAAAGTGCTGAGGAAAAGGCACACACAAATATTTTCAAGATTCCCATATCTATGAGAATAGCAAGAGGAAATGTGTGGCCACACAGTATTAGATATTATGTACAAGCTAGCAGACTGACCTCAAACTAAAAGCAACTCTGTGAACCATTAAAATAAAACTTTTCTCTGAGATAATGTGAAGCAAATAACATAAAAGTTGTTCAATTCTATTCATTCATTTAGACTTTGACTCTTGTAGTACAAACCATGGCTATGCTTAAGAAGTCTCAGCTAATGCATGCTGCTTGTATGTTTGAGGCTCTAACGAATAGTAGAAATGAAGAAGTCATAGGTCCATGTTTTGAATCTTAAGTTTTTTGCATGGGTGCCCCTTGTGCTTCTTAATACCGAGTCGTATGAACAAATCTTACAAAATAGATACGACAAATAAGGCACAAATGAAATTTGCACGGCCCCAGTGCTCACATTAATCTGTGGATAAGTCAACCTAGGGATTTTGTGGTTGGAGTGAGTTCCCAACCATTAAATAGTCTAGCTTGGTTGACCTATGCAGCCCAAAAGACTGTTGCATCTGCTGAGTAGCAGGTACCACTTTATGCAGGGAGGCTAATTTAACTAATTTAGGACACCATAAAACATTCCAGCAGTGTGCGGAATGAGATGTACGCCATCAAGGACTCGGTGTCACAAGTAGACGGTGAAATGGCAGCTCCCCCTCTGGTCGGAATCAAGCATAACCTTATGAAGCCGGAAGCTGGAATGTTAAAATGCTTCTGTGCCTATATATGTTGTATGTCTAATGGCATTGAATGTTTGTCATGTATATGTGCATTGTGATCCGCCCTGAGTCCCCTTCAGGCAGAATATAAATACTGTAAATAAATAAATACAGTTTGCACATTTTTTCAGTGTTTCCCAAACTCAGATCTTCTGGATGATTTGGCCAGTGATCATTGGCCAAAGCAGTGGATACTTCTGGGAACTGAAGTACAAAATAGCTGGAGGTCTAGGGTTTGAAAACTGGTAGGACACTGGTTTCAGTCTGGAATCCAGAAGTGGGCTATTTTTAAAAAATTAACTTAGTCTGATGAAGAGTTCTAGCCAATTCAAAAGCTTGCATCATCTTCTGGGATTCTGGTTATTCTCAGTAAATTAGTGGTGGAATTGTTAACTTGATAAACAATTCTGAACTATATATTCTTGTGTAGAAATTTTAGCCAAAAAATCAACCTAAAACCCCTGGGTTGGCTTATCCATGAGTCAATGTGTGTACAGTACCTGAACTCTTATCAAGAAAGGAACTACCCCCTTTCTCTGAGTAAAGTGGCAAAAAATTAGTCCATCCCATGAGAGCCTAAAAGAAACACAAAGCCCCTCTACTCTCTTTGCTGCAGTGCTGCTTCTGGTCTTTTTGAATGCTTGTGTAGGGAAATGGTGGTTGCTGGCTTGGCAGCTGACCCGAGGTAGCATTGATGCCTTCCACTATCAACAGAATAATCATTGATTTACGCACAGGTCACATCAAAATCCATAACTTGATAAAAGCCCAAAAATCCACCTCCACATAAGGTCAACTTGTACACAGTAGGTCTCAGAATTCCTGGCAACTGGCTATGCTGGTTAGACCTTTGGGGTTTGCAATCTTGATACTTTACCTATCTACATATGGATTCTGTATTTTATTTCATCCTCATCAGCCAACATGCACTTCTTAAATCTTTTTTTTAGTTTAGTTATCCACACCACCAGACAAGAAGTTTTACCAGTGGTCTTAAGCATGTGGATGGGGAGTACACATAGTGGCACCTCTATACAATTACATGTTAAAGGGGAAAAACAATCAGAAGCTCTTTGTGACACCCAACAGTCTGATTCTTTCTAGATACATTGTATACAGTAATCTACAGTCACCATTTAGAAAAAAAGTATTTTATTTTTTTCCAAGTCTCCCCATTCCCAAAATGAATGCTACCAATAAAAATATTGGTTTTTCACTACAGTTTGGGACAAAATTGTAAAAAGCCATCTACAAGGACAAAGAAATATTTAACCAAACCCAGAACTCAATAGCCAATAACTGAGAATTACAAAGGGATTTACAAAGAAAACACACACACACATTCAGTTATTAGCCAGCTATGCAGGGCACAACACAACAACCGTTCGGTGTATACAACAAAAATATCTTTTGCAAAGTGTTGTACTCAATAAGGTTGAAGAATATAAATTATTGTTTCTTTCCATGGAAGCTATTTGAATATGAAATGTGAATGGTTTCTTTGCTTTGCAAAGAGATCTTATCCAGGCAATCTTTGATATGGGATGGATCTGATACACCCATTAAGAAAGTTATCTGAAATATATTGGTGTTAACAACCATCAGACCCCCCTTATGCTGTCTTGGCACTCAAATATTTCAGCAGCTGAATTTAAAGGACCCTAGTCTCTGATTTCATACTGAAGAATGCAAGATCAGTATTTTTTCATTTTAGGGTGACTCCACAGCACCAACACTTTGCACCCCTTACCACTCACACTCGAAAATGTTTTAGTAAGCTGAAATACACAACTATTACTATTTTACTATTTGCCTCTCATGGTTTAAATCAGAAGTTGTCAACTTCAGTAAGTCCAGGGGCCACTCTTATGCTCTGAGATCTGCTGGTTTGTTTGTTTGAGAGGTTTTTGGACTATGAAAACCAAATTAACCCAAACTCCAAAATGGCTGGAAGTCCACTCAGGTTTTCAAAACATTAGGCAGTACATGGAAGACTTAAATGCTATACAAATGGTAACTTGTACTTGGACTCTTCCAGGAGTGGCAATTCAACATCTTTCTTTGGCCAGGGAAGAGCTGGAGATGGAGCTCCACATGCCAAAGGGCCAAATTTTGACCACCCATGTTTTGAATGTTATAGTTTGTTGTTGTGTGCCTTCAAGTTGTTTCTAACTTATGAAAAACCTAAGGTGAACCTATGATGGGATTTCCTTAGCAAGATTTGTTGAGAGGGGGCTTGTCTTTGCCGTCCTCTGAAGCTCAGAGTATGACACTTTGCCAGTTACTCAGTGGGTTTCCATGGCTGAGTGGGGATTGTAGCCCTGGTCTCCAGAGTCATAGTCCAACACTCAAAATTACTATACCATGCTGACTTTCATAGGTAGTCAGTCAAATACTATTTTAATTTATTTTATATGTTTTTAGCTAGATTTATTTTTTATCCCATCCCTGAGTCCCAGCATTAGGGAGAAATCACGAGCTTTAAATAAATGACAAAAAGAGAAACGCTTGTTTCCAATCAGTGTCATCCTGGCCCTTTGTGAGGTATTTCCTGTTCATGGTAGATGAATTTGCTGAGAAGATGGAACTGTATTATTGTAGAGGGAGGAGTTTCCAAGAAAGCAGTATGGCATTTCTTTCCCATGGCTACATTCCTGGGGATGGAGGATTGTCATAACAAAGCCAACCATCATCACCACCACACCAATGGTGAGGATCAGGCCAGAGAGAAGATGATCAGAATGAATCCATCGCT
Source organism: Anolis carolinensis (assembly GCF_035594765.1). Classification (NCBI taxonomy): domain Eukaryota; kingdom Metazoa; phylum Chordata; class Lepidosauria; order Squamata; family Anolidae; genus Anolis; species Anolis carolinensis. Next base: position 215,074,993 of record NC_085841.1, on the reverse strand, counting down.
CTTCAGACAGCTTCAGGTAACAGGCTGCAGGCAGAATGAACACCAGTGGTGTAGCACTGAGCACCCCCTGCAAATAAGAGGCAAAATACTGTAACTCATCATGTGCAAAGTCTAAAACAGAAGTGAAACTGGAGAAAATATACAATGATTTCCGGTTAAAACTAAAAGGAATTGTTACCGACAGCCACAAGATCTCAGAATATAGCAAATGAATTGATCATTTTGCAACAACATGGAAGTTTTACCCAATATGTATGCAAATAGTCCTTCTTCCAGAAGAACTCAAAGTCATAGAAATTGATACCTTTCAGCCTTCATTCTCAGCCACAAAAGAAGTATAGTAATATGATGGGGCTGTCATAGTGTTCTGGAGTATTTAAGATGTTGCATGCATGTGAACAATGGTTCCCCCTGCAAACATACTTTACAAGCTCAGCAGGAACTCAGTAAAGTTGGTGAAAGCAGAAATAGTGTCTGAGCCAAAGGGAACCAGTGAGCTCTTAGCAAAAAAGAGAATCTGTAATTCAGGACATCCTACCCTAGGCCATCACTCGAGATATTGCTGTATACAAGTTCTTTTTATTACTATCTCTAACTATCTTTATTAAATAATACACCAGAAAGCAAATCCTGTCAATTGGGAGGGGGGGGGGGTTTGTATATATTCATGTATAAGTGTAGAAATTTTAGTCAGAAAATCAACCACAAAATCCCTAGGTTGACTTATCCACATGTAAATGTGAGTACTGGGGCTGTGCAAATTTCGTTTGTGTGTTTGTCGTATCTATTTTGTAAGATTCATTCATACAACTTGATATTAAGAAACGCGAGGGGTGCCATGCAAAAAACATAAGATTCAAAACATGGACCTATGACTTTTAATAGTTATGTAATTCTCATAAATGGGGGGGGAGGAGGTGAAACTTTTTTTTAGTGAATCATGAAGAGTAGTTCCATAACGCAAAATAATTTAGACATCAGGCTCCATCGATAAACTTCAGTGGACACTCATAGGGATTTGGTTAACCAGTTAAAATTCATGAGTAAACCAGGTTTTTTTTTAACCCCAACCCCACCCTCATTGGCTACAGCCCTGGCTTCAGGTCTCCGTTGCAGGTGTCACTTCTCCCCCAAAAGGGCTGGGTTTGGGTCCCGCAAAGGTCCCTGTGAAGGATGGTGAGGCTGGAGTGGAGGGAGAAGCCCCGCTCTTTCCCCAAAGAGGGTGGAGATGGGAGTTGTCTGGCCTGATGGCCGGGCAAGGAAGAAGCTCTTCCAATACATGGCCGGTCCAGAGAAAGAGACAGGCAGCGACCACACTCACACTGAGGCTTAAACGCGGGATTCTGCTTACTACCTTGTGCCACCTCTTTCTCCTCCTCCCTGAAAGTTTTGATGGGGGAAAACCCATGTTCATTCTCTAAAGTGATTTCAAGATAAAAGGGGATTGTTGAGAGTTGAACCACCTCTATGGTAGGCAAAGTTGAGAGGCAGTAACTCCAAAGATCACGTAGTAGGTTTCCTATTATTATTATTATTATTATTATTATTATTATTATTATTATTATTATTATTATTTCAAAGGCTGGATGGGCATCTGTTGGGGGGGTGCTTTGATGGTGTTTTTCCCACCTGGCAGAAGGAGGTTGGACTAGATGCCCCCTGGGGTTTTTCAGTGAAATAGTACTGTTAAGTTAATATTGATTAGAATTCCCTAAAATCAGTGGATGTGTGAAACGTTCTGAAACTTGGGGGATAACAGGGATAAATGTGTTTTACCATTGTAGCAAGTTTCATCCCAACAGCTCTAAAAATGAAGGAGAAAGGAGCCCTGGAAGCTCCCTGCTTAGTGTAATAGTTACAGTTAGTTAGTGCATTGTTATAGTTACGATACGGACCCCTTACGATGTTTTAGAAACACTTTAGAAATGATTCACCACCACCACCACCACCACCACCCCAATTTAGTAATAAGTATTGAAGCATCTTTTTCAATGATCGCACAGGCTGGTGAGTACTATAGCTTAACTCTAATAAAAAAGGAAACCATTCTCTTCTCTGAGTAGAGTGGCAAAAGGTGAGAGATTAGTCCATCCTGGGAGAATCTAAAGAAGCACTGACCCCCTCAACTCTCTTTTTCTTGGCACTATTTTTCTGAATGCCTGGGTGGGGAAATGGTGGCAGCAGCAGTGGACAAGAGCAGCTAGCCCCCTGAGGCAGCACTGGCCCTTTCCTTTCTCTAAGAGTCATATCAAAATCCAGAATTTTTACTCTCAAACCTGCTCTCGACTTATGCATGAGATCAATTTATACATGAGTATACACAGTAGTTAAAAATTTGGATTTGCTCAAAGTGTATTTATCAAATATTTAAGCAACAATTCTGGTATATAATTTTTCCCCCATATCCATAATTTACAGTGTTACTAATCTATGGTTTCACTTATTGGTGTAGGACCTCCTGTACAAACTATACCATTTTCAATACTTCTGTCATTGATAGTAAAGTTAGGTAAAGGTTTTCCCCTGACGTTAAGTCCAGTCATGTCTGACTCTGGGGGTTGGTGCTCATCTCCATTTCTAAGCATTGTCCGTAGACAGCTCCAAGGTCATGTGGCCGGCATGACTGCATGGAGCACCGTTACCTTCCCGCCGGAGCAGTACCTATTGATTTACTCACATTGGCATGTTTTCGAACTGCTAGGTTGACAGGAGCTGGAGCTAACAGCAGGCGCTCACGCTGCTCCCGGGGTTTGAACCTGGGACCTTTCGGTTTCCAGCTCAGTGCTTTAACGCACTTTGCCACTGGGGCTCCTTCTGTCATTGATATTTATTATGAATTATATAAATAAATTAATATTTTATTATTAGTAGTATTTAAAATTTAAAAAATTATTTTAAATTAATTTCCATTAAGCATAGTTTAGAGAGGTCTCAGACTATACTACCTGGGACAAATGCCAAGTCTCCTCTATAACAAACACTGCTTCTTCAACTGTGGATTCTGACTCCAAATGGGGTTCCCTTAGTTTAATGTTGGGGTGTTGACAAAATTGGCAAGAGTAACAGATTTCTGAACATGACCTACAGGCTGTTTTAGACATTTACGTGAATCTGTTGTGCAGTGTTTACAATGAACTCTGCAGAAGATGCTTCAGCTGTATTTCATAAAAAGGTAAAATCAATCCGTTTACCAAGCCTTGCAAATGCCGATTTGTTATCAATAAATGTTTGGTTTTTACCCCTATTTTATAAACTCAGCATCATGTACAAATTTCTCAGGCCAAAAGGGGTCCCGAGTGGAAAAGTTTAAGAAGCCCTGCCTTATAGGATGCCTGGCATCACATAGTAAACACTCTGCCACAACCCACACTTTTAATGCTGAGATATACTAAATAGTACACCGGGCTTGTTACATATTTGCTTCAAAGTTCCTTTTAGCTTGAAGGCTATATAGTATCAATACAAGAACAATCTTCATCCCAGTCTCAAGTGAAAAACATCAAGAGTTTTCAATTTACTATGAGCCTTAATGCAACTTTCCAGCCAGAACATATGGACAAATGTTAAGCCAATCTTTTCCCTATATTCGGTCCAGAAGCTCACAGAACAAACAACCCCCCACATCTCTTTTCCTGAAAGAAACATTATTTTTATAACTTCATTGTCTTGCCATTAAGAAAGACAGCACGTCTTCCTTCGGCATTTCCTGCTAACACAATAACATGATGAGGTAACAATCTAAGTTAGTCAGTCACTGTTAAAACAATGCAGGAGAGGAATTCCTCCCCGAATACTTTACTAGTCACTTACATTTAGTTCCAATACTATTCCCAAGCAATCATACACCAAAGAGATGCTTGTAGCTACAGCAACAACCACTATGGTCACAGCAATGTGGTAAAACGTTGTGAGGTTCCCACTGAAAAGTACATTTGCAATGACCTGCAACAGAAATGCCATTTTAGGTGATGTTGAGACAGGCCACTTATTTGAATGAGTTGATGGCAAATTTTAAGCCTTATGTGCTCATATATACAAACTGAAAGAGGACTTCAATGAAACATCCTTGCTTCCCAAATGTTTTCTGTGCTTGGTTTCTTTCTTTCTTTAGCTTTTGAAAATGTTTCCAAGACCATAATGGTGACTTTTATGACATCTAAATGAGCCTTTCCATGTATTTTAGAGAAAAGGTTCATTGACTAAAATCCTGAGTTGCTATAATTCCCCATAATTTTTGAAATTTAAATTCCAAGAAACTCTTTCAACAAATAATTCAAATATAAAATATCGAATATTCATTAAAAGCAGAGGTCAAATAGTTCCCCAAAAAAACAAAAACGGGGTATCTATTAGTAGATTTAACATTCTGTTTACATTCTCAAAAGTGTTGTGCTTGTGCCAACATTCTGTAAGAACATCATTTCAGAACTTCTTTGGTTTACTTTGTCCCACATCATAATCTTCTATCTCAGGCATGGGCATAGAAGGAATTGTGGGAATTGAAGTCCAAAACACCTGGAGGGCCAAGGTTTGCCCATGTCTGTTCTATTTTCAATATCTTCAATAAGTTTTTCATCCACATAATTTATCACATGGTAATTTTACAAGGTCTTTAGCTTTCTCTGCCAAAGAGTGCTGGTACTGCACCAAACTACATCTCCATATTATTGAGCAATAGCAGGTAAAACAATGTCAAACTGCATCAATTCTACAGTTGATACACCTTAAGTCACACCATTTTATTATGCCATTGTATTGTACTTAACAGCAACAGAACATCTGCAAATTGTGGTATTAATGGGAGGAGTGTGTCCTGGGACCAGTGTGAGGACCAAACCCCAGCAGATACTAAGGGCCTACTGTAATTTATAGAAGATGTACTATTGTAAATGCAACATTTGAAAATAGTGTTTCTTTCAAAAATAGTTAAGAAAGAGCAAAACTCAGAAGAGAGGGGAATTCCAGACAGAAAACAATCAGGGGCAGTTAACACCTCCTAACAAAGGATTCCCCCAGGCAGAAAGCAGCCAGTTCTTGAAGGTGCTAGGCTATTCAATGCTAATCATGGTGGCTAATTGCTACATTAACACTTGTCTCAAACAAAACAGTTCTTTCTCCCACAGTTCTTTCTCCCACACTGGACTCTCCAGATATATAAACCCCTCTTGCCTAGTTTTCAACAGACCTCACTACGTCTGAGGATGCCTGCTATTGATGCAGGTGAAACATCAGGAGAGAATGCTTCTGGAATGTCATGGTTTGCAAAGGCACTGTGCTGTGTGTTAACTGGAAAATGAAGTGAATGAAGCCGATTGGCTGAGCCTGCAACGACCTGGGGATTGATTTAATACTGTTTCTGTTCTGCTGCTGCAGAACCAGTTTGGACAAATTTTCAGTTGCTGACTGAGTGCTGTTGAGAGAGCAGTGTGTACTCAGGGAGGCCTTGCTATTTTGAGGCCTGTTTGCTGCTGAGAAGAACCAGGACTGTATTCTTCTCTGAAGCAGATTTGTGGACTGAGAAAGGACTATTTATGACTGTGGATCAGAGGGACCATTGTAAATACTACTGTTTTGATCTCTTGGAATCAGTAAAGTTCCTGTATATTTGTTCTGCACACCTGAGTGGCATGTTATTGTTCTGCAAGTGTCTCTAGATCGTGGGCATACGTAAGAGCTTCCATTTATCATCATCAATCCGTAACATAGAACATGGCCATACAGCCCGGAAAACTCACAGCAACACAGTTAAGATTACTTAGATGCATTAAATCAACAAGTTCAGACTTACTTAGTGTTACACTGGATAAGAATAATCCACAATGAAGAACACACATGCAATTTCAGTGTTTCCAAAGCATCTAATTGTTTCACTGTGCTTTCTCTGAAGTCAATATGCATAAAACAGTGACCTAGCTTGGCAATCCTAACTCACGGTTCAATGTCCCAGCTTTAGAGCCTGGAATATATCTTAAAGCTCATTAAGGAAACCAAGCATTTTCTCAATTTTCTTCCTGTTTTAAGAAGAATGGAGTGGGATTTCCCCTTCTGATATTTCAACCAATGAGAAATAAATTGATTATAACAGATGTATTTTTTTGGGCCACTGATGTTACAAGTGAGTGGGCATCTGTTTTTGCGATTTTTTTTTTTAAAAAATCACAATTTTGAATTATGCTAGCACCAGCAATGAAACAATATTCAGAGGCAATCTGAATGGAAAAGAATTAAAAAGTTAAAATTTCTAGGATCAAGAGGCAGAACGCCAACTTTGAGCATGTATTGCAAAGTACTATATTGAGATTTCTGAAATGAACAGTGACTCACTGCATTTAATGCTCACCTCCCGGGTAACAAAACACTCTAATGGAAAAGTCAGGATAACGGTGATTCCATAACAAAACCTTCCAAATGTAGCAAGGTCATCATCCCTGCAGTAATTTTCAAATATGTCTCCTGGAGATGTGGTGGACAATAAAATTAATATTGCATTCATAAGGATTAAGAGAGATACAGACATTTAAATATGTTTCAAAATGAAGCCAATATTTATTGTTGGCAACTGCACAAAAACAGAGTATAACAGAGCTAGTGTCACAAACACTAGCTTGGAATCGGAAGGTACTCCACAGATATGTTGAATGCTCCCAGAAATAGAAAAAGCTGAAAAATCAAACTATAAAAAGCTTTGTAAAATATACTTCCAAAATTATAACTCCCAGTATCAACCATATACCAAAAAATGAAAAGCCCAGTGCAAACTATGAGCACAACAATATTCTGGATTTGTTTGTTGATTTGTCTCATTCTTGTGACAGTACAAGAGACACAAACTCTGATCTGTTCATGGGAATTTTTGGTTCATTTCCAATTCAAAGGTCTGATCTGGATTAAGCTTAAAGTTGCCATGCCTCAGGTTAAGGAAAGTCAGACGAAAGCCTGAATTCTTGAGCCAAGATTCAGGCTTTCCTAAGACTTTAGGACTATCAAGACTACTACTAGACCAATTCCTAACCAGAACTGGTTGCATGTTGCCTTTGCATCCAACAGAAAATAAATAGTAGCATTCTTTATTTGAAGAGTAAATCATACAACTAAAGCTATGCAATATTTCAGAAGTACAATTTTGGGTGAATATTTGAGATGTAAATGAAAGGCGCCCCCGATGGCGCAGTGGATTAAACTGCTGAGCTGCTGAACTTACTGACTAAAAGGTCAGCAGTTCAAATCCGGGGAGCGGAGTGAGCTCCCGCTGTTAGCCCCAACTTCTGCCAACCTAGCAGTTCAAAAACATGCAAATGTGAATTGATCAGTAGGTACCACTCCAGCAGGAAGGTAATGGCACTCCATGCAGTCATGCCGGCCACATGATCTTGGAGGTGTCTACGGACAATGCCAGGTCTTCGGCTTAGAAATTGAGATGAGCACCAAACCCCAGAGTCATACACAACTGGACTTAATGTTAGGGGAAAACCTTTACCTACCTTTACTAAAAAAAAGAAGTCATTAGATCTAGAAAATTATCAAGCAAATAAGATGTTAATAAAAAAGGCTAAATTTTCCATGGGTTAGGAATTCTGTACAAACAGAAAATCCTACACAAAATGCATACAATCCTGACTACTGTACATGAAGATGGAAATTTAGCCCAGCTAATCAAAGTCAGAAACTGTCAAAGTAAAACGTGGGAGTTACTTTTTTGGGCTACAACTCTAAGAATTCCATAAGAAGTATGGCCAAATTATCCTTACTACAGCTATATCCCTTAATGACACAACTTACCTTCTGTATATTCTTTAAATGTCAGATATCCACATGTAGCAAACACCAAGCTGACAAGCACAGCAAATGAAACAGACACATGCGTGACACGAGTCCAGTTGCTAAGCGTGGGTTCTTTCAAAGAGCCATATATTAAAAAACTGTTGTGATGGCAAATGAATGCTGTAAGAGATATAGCAATTCAAAAAATGAATCATATATAATAATGTTTACATATTTAGTAAAGTGACCGTAAGATAAATGTATTGCGAAACAATGGAACTGTAAAAATAAAATTAAAAAATCATTTTTCTATACAGTATCCCTGAGGGACTGCAAGATTCAGATTTTTGAGCTATCCTGAGAAACATCTTGAATAAAAGATGGGATAAAAATCTGCACACATGCAAACTTGTTTGATTTTCTATTATGTGCATGTTTATTAATCCTCCATCAAAACTTGAAATATTATGGGCACACCAGATGTTTCCCGATCGACTATAATTGAAAATAAAAGTCCCCCTCCCATTTAGCTTTCCTTTCCCCATCTGTAATGTTCTTTTGAGCTTATCTGCATTTTAGGATGTATCTACACTGCAGAATTAATGCACCTGGACCCCATTTTAACTGTGATGGCTCAATGCTATGGAATCATGGGATTTGTAGGTTTACAATCCCTTTAGCTTTCTTTACCCAATAATGCAAGGGCCTCACCAAACTACAACATAGCATTAGAGATTCAGAAGAAAAGCTGAATAAATTGTGGGACATACCAAATGACATCACCCCAATGGCCTGTACAGCGTTTGGCTTTGCAAACACCCAGGGATTTTCTGTTGGAGATCTGCAAGAGAAACGTACACCGAGAAGTTTCCACTTTCCCATTAGAAGATGTAAACTATGGGAGCTGTACTATTTGGAACACATATGTATGGAGGACATAGCCATGATAAACTGGAGATCACTTCACTTCTGGCCTAGCATCAACTGAAGGGGTATGGTAGCTAATTAAAGTTATATGGAATTAGCTATCATGAAGCTATATTACTCCTCTTACATAGCTACACACGCATGCCTAGATAGACTTGCCTCAGGAACTTTGTGAGAACCATGGCCCATAGAACCACACATAGAGAGGCAATGTTGCATAGTAGTTTGAATGTTGGATTATGACTAGAAACCAGGGCCTCTTCCATACTGCTCCTATATCCCAGAATCTGATCCCAGATTATCTGCTTATCCCAGACTATCTGGCAGTAGAGACTTATATAAGCAGATAACCTGGGATCAGATTCTGGGATATAGGGCAGTGTAGAAAGGGCCCAGGGTTCAAATCCCTGTTTGGCCATGGGAGCTCATTGGGTAAGTGTGGGCAAGCCTCATTCTCTCAATTCATAGGAAAGCAGAGACAAATCCTCCTCTGAACAAACTTTGCCAAGAAAACCTCACTATAGGTTTGCTTAAGGGTTACCATAAGTGAGAAACAACTTGAAGCCATGTAACAACACAGTTATATCTGGTAGGCCTGCATCAACAGCACCATTCAACACTAAGCAGGGAGTTAGACTCAATGGCCCATAAAACTCCTTCCTACTTTTACAAGTTGCAAAATTAGTATTGTTCACTCTCTTCTGCCTGCATTCCTCTTTATAGCAGAGGTTGCTGCTGCCACCTGCTGTCTCATCCTCTGGATTTTCCAGTGACCTGAAAAATCACTGAAAAATGACCTAAAAATTGTCCAATGCAAAACACACAGCTGTCTGGGTTCGATTTTTGCTACTAACACATTGACCTTTCTGAAGCATTGTTGATCCTGCATCAATGGAATTTAGTTTTTTATCTTCCCCACCAATTTTAGAAAATTTGTTCCACAATATTTCCCCTTCTTTACAGATTTATCACTTGCACAATCCTCAATAGGACAGAGTTTTGTTTAAGTCAATAAGTAAAGATTAAGCTGGGATTCATCTGACTCTACTTGCAAGGAAATGAATGTATCATTTTATTTGTTGTTTCAAAGCATATGATGGCAACATATTAACAGCATAATCCTATACACATCTATTCAGAAGAAAGACTTATTGAGTTCAATGAGATTTGCTTCCAGGTAGAATAGGTGTGTGGCAAATACAATTCCTTACTCATTTACAAAACAATTGTGAGTGGATAGAATGGTCTGTCTGGACTTTCTTCCTAGGTTTGGCTTATTCCTTTTTCACCATTTGGTCTGGGAAACCAAGGCCTCTTCCACACAGCTGTATAAAATCCACATTGTCTGCTTTGAACAGGATTATATGGCAGTGTGGCCTCAGATAATCCAGTTCAAAGCAGATGATTTGGATTACCTGCCTTGCTATTTTGGATTATATGGCTGTGTAGAAGGGCTCCAAGATGGTGCCTGACGTCAGTTGTTTGCTGTTAAAGGTGCCTATTAAAATTTGAACAAACTTTTAAATTTGGATCTACAACTCCCAGAATTCCTCACCATCAATGCTGACTAAAGCAGATGGGATTTGGAGGATACTAGGTTGGGAAAGACTGGTTGAATGGTTGCTGCTGGAAGAAACACAAAGTTTTCTATTTAAAAAAAAATTGTATTTTTGTGATTAGAATTAGTCCTTTGCTGTTGTTATGTGCCTTTGAAACTTTTGGTGGTGTTATCTTGACCCTTTCCTAGAGAGTTATTTGTTGGGGGTTGATAAGATTTATCCAGAAGCAGTTTGTGATCATCTTCCAGACTGAGGGCCCATCCAGGCAGGCCCAAAAAGTGGGACCTGTCTAGGTTTTTACTGGGGGCGTTCAAACGACTCCTTCAGTAAAAATGAATTAATTTGGACCAAACCATGCCCTCAACTTATATGTGAAGTAGACTTTTACATGACTATACATGGTATAATTTCCTGGGAAACCACAGCTTAAGAAACCAGAAATACAAAAGCAGGGAAATGTTGATGAACCAGCTAATAATACAGTAGAGTCTCACTTATCCAACATAAACTGGCCGGCAGAACGTTGGATAAGTGAAAATGTTGGATAATAAGGAGGGATTAAGGAAAAGTCTAGTAAATGTCAAATTACGTTATGATTTTACAAATTAAGCACAAAAACATCATGGTTTACAACAAATCGACAGAAAACGCAGTTTAATACATGGGAATGTTATGTAGTAATTATTATATTTACGAATTTAGCACCAAAACATCACAATGTATTGAAAAGATTGACTACAAACCTTTGGCTATTAACAAATTTACTACAAATAAAGATAGAATTGCATAAAATGAACTTACAGAAACAACATTGTTGGAAATTAGATATGTAAAAAGTCCAGTCCTTGCTGGCTAGAGAAACAGCTGTGGATCTGGGAGGGAGGCAGCCTGCGTTGAATAATCCAGAATGTTGGATAAGCGAATGTTGGATAAGTGAGGCTCTACTATAGTATGTTATGTTGTAGTTGCACTATGGCACAAGGTCACTGCTCATTCTATTCCAACAAACCATGTAAAGTAGCTTAGCATCAAAACCAGGCTGTTTTCTCAACATAAGCCCTAAACGGTTCTGGTCCAACTTACCTGTCCGAACGTATCTCCTCCTATCAGCCTACGAGAGCTTTAAGATCATCTGGGGAGGCCCTGCTCTCGGTCCCACCTGCCTCACAAGTGCGGCTGGTGGGGACGAGAGACAGGGCCTTCTCAGTGGTGGCTCCTCGGCTGTGGAACTCCCTCCCCAGTGATATTCGGCAGGCTCCATCCCTTCTGAGTTTTAGGAAAAAAGTGAAGACCTGGCTTTGTGAGCAAGCATTTAATGAGTGAATTCTGTTGGCTTTGACTTGGTCCGGATTAAGGTTTACGTACAAGGGACAGATGGTTCAAGTATTCTCTATTGTATTGTTTTAAATTTATTTATTGTACTCTGCTAAATTGTTTAACTGTTTTAATTGCTTATGTTTTATCTTTTTTGTACTGTATATTGGTATTGCATCCTGCCAGATTGTGAGCTGCCCTGAGTCCCTTCGGGTGAGAAGGGCAGGACAGAAATGATGGAAATAAATAAATAAATAAATATTGGAATTATGTTCTAGAGAGCACAGGAAAAATATCCTAAGTGTGGCGTGGTAATTTTAATGGGGGAATACAAATCTAGAAATGAGGATTCAAAATCCTGCTTTGCCATGGAAACCCACTGGGTGACCTTGGGCAACTCACACTCTGTCAGCTTCAGAAGGCAAAGGCAAATCCCTTTTGAATGACTCTTGGCAAGAAAATCCCATGATAGGTTCAATTAGGGGTTGTCATGAATCAGAAACAATCTGAAGGCACACAACAACAGCAACATTGTATGTACAAATGGGGGGGGGGGGGGGAGGGTGGAGAGCTGAAATACTATAGTGTTTGAATTTTAACCCATTCCAGATGTAAACAGTCAATTTTATTGGAAACAGCAGTAAGAGTAGAAGCTGTGAAGAATGAATATTTTTAAAGCCTTACATATCATTAAAGGTGGTGAATTTGAGTGGCAAAGTTGATTCAAATTCATGCACCAGCTTTCCTGCAATTTGAGTAGACTACCACAAGAGAGATACTTTGATATCATGTTAGATTTTTTTAAAGTTTGTGTTGTTAGAACTTTCCATTCTAAAATACTGTATGTATATAGCACCAACCTATCAATGATAAAAGTTATGAGATGTGGGTGTCTTTGGTGTCTCTGCCTTTAAGTTGACTTCTATCTTTGGCGACCCCTTGATTTAGAGACCTGAAAGTCCTCCTATCCTCCACTGCCTTGCTCAGGTCTTGCAGACTCCCGGCTGTGGCTTTCTCAATTGAGTCTAGGATCCATCTGGAATGTGGTCTTTTAAAAATAGACCTGAACTCGGAAATAGGGAATTGTAGATGTTCAGGAGAATATATCCTGTGATATGTAGATAGCAGTTTTTTGTCAGTTCAACAAAGCAGATGGGGATATACAATTCAGGAGAGAGATTTTGTATCTACAGACAAGCTGGAGAGAGACAACTGGAATTTTACCTACAAGAGTTCAAGACTGTGCATGCGGCTTACACTGCAAAAACATGTTTTACTATAGGATAGTACAAGGCAAAAGAAGTACAGTAGAGTCTCGCTTATCCAACTTTCGCATATCCAATTTTCTGGATTTTCTAATGCAGTCTGCTTCCCACCCAGATCCACAGCTGTTTCTCTAGTCAGGCAAGGATCACAGATTTTTTACGGATTTAACTTCCAACAATGTTGTTACTGTAAATTCATTTTATGCAATTCTATCTTTATTTGTAGTCAATTTTTAGTAGTCAATGTTTTCAATACATTGCGATGTTTTGGTGTTAAATTCGTAATTACAGTAATTACTACATAATGTTATCATATATCGAACTGCTTTTTCTGTCGACTTGTTGTAAAACATGATGTTTTGTTGCTTAATTTGTAAAATCATAGCGTAATTTGACATTTAACAGGTTTTTCCTTAATCCTTCCTTATTATCCAACATTTTCGCTTATCCAGCATTCTGCCGACCCGTTTATGTTGAATAAGCAAGACTCTACTGTATGTAATTACAATATAAGGTCCCTTCAACACTGTCATATAAAATCCAGATTATCTGCTTTGAACTGGATTATATGGCAATGTAGAAGGGGCCTAAGAAGTAACCTTTCTCAAATTGCATTCAACTTTCTTAGCAAAGAAAAAGGCAGCCATAGGTTGGATTACCCCAGAAAATGGCAACCATCATCAAAAGAAGAGGAGGATTTTGGAGAGTGAGGGTGGGAGGGGTATCAATACTGAAAAACTAGTGCTTCTAGAGTCTCCTAGGACCTGAAAATGGACTTATAGCAAAAAATAAAAAATAAAAAATGGAAGGCTACAGTCCACAATAATACCAGTCATAAGTGATGTATGTGGACCATGGTTACACTAGGCCCCCTCCTGTCTCCCCGCTTATCAACTTTCAATCTTTCACAGAGTGTCTGAAGAACCCAAAATGACAAGACTACTTACATGTTTGCACTGAATGTAATTGCCCTTATAATCCCAATCACCAGAATGATGACTGTTAAAATCAGAGAGATAAATGATACCTGTGGATAAAAAAACAATCTGATTTGCCAGTTAGTGGTCAGTTAGTTTTTCAAAGAAGAATAAAAGTGAGAAGAGGAGGAGACAAAGGGCATTCATAGCTCACTGTAAAGACAGCTCAGTATAATTAAACATATTTTCACATTTAAATCACAAAGACAAAACAAATTTTAAAAAGTGACACAGTAAAAATAGCCTATGTTTTTAAAGTTAATTACTAGATTATTTTTTGTTCACTTCCCCAGTTAATATCCAGTATTTCAACAGGGATAGATCATTGATGTCATGTTGAGTTAAAGATCTACATGCATAAAACCTCAAGGTTTTATATACCTAAATCAGGATATGAATAACTGTAACAGGTCTAAAGCAATGTTGTGTTTCACAGACTGCTGAAAATGCTCCTGAGTAGCCTGTTTCTTGAGTGTCCTGCCAAATTTCCCAAAGCCAAAAGCCCCCGAGAAGGCTAATAACCCTACGTAAATCTATGTCAGTGAGTTTCCATGTCAACCAGTTATACAGTATAAACTCCATATCTGCAGGGGATATGTTTCTGAACTTGCAATTGAAACAAGAAACCATGGATAATAATGAAACATATTGAAATGAATGGCATTCACTGAAAGGTATCACAGAGATGCCCTGGAGGACTAAGAGGTACCTTTTCTAGGAACTTGCTAGGTCCTCCAATGCAGAAGCATACCAGAGAATATCCTGGAGGACCCAGAAAATTCCTAGAGAGGACATATTTTGTCAGATGGGGGTATGTGGAAAAAAAACTGGTCCTGCATGTACAGTACTAATAAATAATAATACTAACTTTATTTTTGTACCCTGCCTCCATCTCCTCGAAGGGACTCGGGGTGGCTAACATGGGGCCAAGCTCAGATAATTACAACAGAACAAAATAAAATACATTCATAATACGCATCAACAGGTAAAATACATCAAGATATTGACGTATTGGTTCTCTTATAGTACTTCGTCCAACAATTTAAATATTTGTGGGATGGACACAAATGAATTCCATTACTTAAACTACATTTTTGCCCCCTATTTCTGCCCTTAGAAAATTCAACCAGCACTAAACAGACCTAGATATGCTGAACTTAAAAAGACAACCATACAATATATGCCTTTTGCCCCATAACCCTTTGAGAATGTGTAGCCCAATGGTCTGCAATTATGATACAGCACAGAACCATTATCCCATTCCCTTGTTCCTTAGCTACAATTTGCACAATCCCTTTCTTTTCTTCTTGTTTACAGTTGGCCATGTTTTTACGACAGATGACACTATAGGTTATTGGGTGCTGTTCTGAGTTCAAATTGTGGTTTTATATACTAGTGATTTTATTTTGTATGGTACTATGATTATTTTATGTGTTGTTTTAGGCACCTTGTGCCTTATGTAAGCTGCCCCAAGTCCCTTCGGGGAGATGGAGGTGGTGAACAAAAATAAAGTTATTATATTATTATAACGCTCTACAAATGATATCACATAAATTCTTATGTAAGATGTTTTACCATAGCAAAGACACTTTTAACATATCTATCCTCTGTGTCCAGTATCTAAATGAAGTTCATTTTATAATAGATTTACCTTTGCCAGTTTTGATATATTTCGATACAGAGACAGAGGAAGTGTGAAGATGATGGTAACACAGAGAATAATGGCATGGCGACCAAAGAAGGGATTATCTTGATTATTTAAAAGAAAAAAGAAATGGAAAGAAAATTAACATGGATATTTTAAAATGAAAAATTAATGTTACACTTTTCACTAGATATTGTGCTTTGTGCCAAGAACATGTTCATGAAATTGAAAAAAAATATGGAGGGAAGGAGAATGGTTAGGAGTCTACTGGGCCAATTGCATTCACCTCAGAAGTGGAATAAATAATTAACAAAGACCATGCTAAGGTTGAAGTCCAACTCTTTCTGTCTAGTGATGGAAGAGTACTTGGTACAACTGAATTGTACTTGGTGGTTGATTGATATTATTACCGCTGTATTAACTCCTGTTTTCTTGTCTTACTGTGATTTATTTTTTTTTAATATTGTGCAATGTATTTATGCTGTTGCTTTTGTAAATTATGCTGGTTGGGCCTTGCCCCATGTAAGCCGCCCCGAGTCCCCATGGGGAGATGGTGGCGGGGTATAAATAAAGTTTTATTTATTATTTATTTATAAGAGCATCCCACAGAATAGCTTGCTCACTCACTGCACCCCCCCCCCCCCCCCGGCAATCCCTTACCTGCCCTAGATAGCTTGAGGACTCTTTGGAGCAAATCGTGGAGATATCAGATATGAGAGCAAAGACTGGTTGGCCCTTGCAGTCTCTTCCAATTCTATGACGCTAAAGGGAAGGGGACATTTGCACATCTAGAACTAGTGCATCAGCTGTGTTTATTCCCAGATCTAGCTATGGTAACACATGTCTTGATCACATCCCATTTGAATTACAATAACACATACTACATGGGTCAGCCTTTGGAAACTGGAAACAGCAATATGTGACAAATACTTCAGTCAGTGTTAGTTGAAGGGAATGTTGAAGTGGGAATGATTGTATAGAGAGTTGTTTAAATGTAATTGAGTCATGTGTGAAATGTGTACTGGAGATTGCATCATACACTGTGTGCTGCCTACTATACCAGTGTGTAAAGGGTTAAGCTTGGATTGCATCAGACAGCAGAGGATGAGATAAATAGCCTCTACTTCCTATCTCTGTCCCTTCCCATGTGTGCCTGCGTGAGAGCTGTGTATTGTCTTGTGGATTTCCGTTTGTAAGTAAACATTTTGATAGATAACCGAAGACTGTAGCGTTGTTATTTATGCAGAGCTTCTTCATCAGCAACTTCTGCTGCGTGTGCCTAGCAAAGCCACTCTGATGGGGAAGGCATAACTCCTATATTGCAACAACGTAAGTGGCCATCAATCTGTTTCCAGGCATAATTCAAAGTAATGGTTGCAACGTTCAAAGGAGCCAATATCAGAAATACAGTACTACAAAATCTTAAGGTTTGATCAGGCTCACAGAAGAAGATAGTCTTAGAATCATAGAGTTTCTCATGGTGGTAAGTTGTGGAATTTCCACCTATAGAATGTTCATTCAGCTTTGCCTAGTCTCTGTCCACAGGCAGGCAAAGACCTGTTTTAATACATGCTTTTGGCTCTTAGGTACTTGTGACAAATGATATTTTAATGGGTGTGTTCTCTTTTTATGGGGTTCTAATGTGTTTTAAACCATAATTTGATATATTTATTAAAACGTTTTACTTAATATTTTTAACTTTTGTATTGAATAGGCTTGGTTGCACATGTTTTAAACTGATGTGAGATGTTTTGGGCCGTCTCCTGGGAGAAAAGTGGGATATAAATAAATGAGTAAACCTTTTAACATGTTTAAAAGTTGAATTAGATACAAACAATGAGCTGCCAAGAGTCTCCATATTGGGAGAAAGGCAGGATAATAAAGAGCAAATTAAAAAATAACATTTTATGTTTTATGAAACTAGGGAGTTTGGTGAAAAGAAAAATGTAGGGCAGTGCTGGGGAGGGATATGTATACACACAATGGAGAACCAAATTGTACATGGTTAGAAGTGAGTGCAGACCAAAAGAAATATCTATACATTTAGTCATGCCATCAATCACATTTTTCTATTCAACCTGTTTTTCAAAAGCAGGATTCAATGCAGCTTCAAAGCTCCACTTCACGCAAGGACAGGGGATTCAATTGTTGGTAGAAATCATACTCATTCATTCATAGATGATCCAGATCATATTACAAGTCTCAACTACTATAGACCCAAACAATCAGACCTTGGTAAACCATGTCTATAAATAGTTGATTCATAAAGAAATATTCAAAATATTTAATCAGCTTTCCTAACCAACAAAAAATGTCATAGACATACCTCCAAGAATCCTTTGGAGAACTTTTGTCAAAGTATCTCCTGTTATAATGTTGTAGCTGATCATGGCTTTAAAAGAAGAAATATTATTTAATAACATTTAGAAAAGGTTGTCGTTTTTAATTATCTCAAGCAGCTTCAACTTATGTCATCCCTATGAAGCCTTCTGTTAGCCTTAAGCATATGGCTATTAACAACCCTGTTGAGACCATGGCTTCCTTGACTATCAGTACAACCAACTCTCCCTCTTCCTCTTTTCCATTTTAATAAGCATTATCATCTTTTCCTTGACTTATGGATCCACTGGACCTATTTACACCATGGAAAGGTCTAATTGTACTTGGCAGAAGAGACTTCTCTTCTCCTATGATGCTCCACAACTCTCTCCAACCTTGCTCAAGAAGTCTGCTTTAGATCTCTGTAGAAATTTCTTGAGTCAAGTGGGGGGGGGGGGGGGGTGCAGCGACATGACAGGAAATGTTCTTGACTGAGTGGAGGTCCACTTGAGTAACTATTGGTGTTGCCTGAAAATAATGTTCTGAGGTTTTAAAAAGCAATGTTCATTTCACATAAGATTCACCATCAGGAAATAGTTATCAATAAGTTTGTGTTCTATTTAAATATTGATTTCAGTTAACCAAGCCGTATGTTTCTCTGTAAAAATTTCATTGTACACATTCATAAATTATATCATGCACGCATTTCTGTCTTACACCCCAAAATGCAAGATTTCTTGGCATCTTGTTCTTTCCGTATACAAGATAACCTTTCCAATCCTCAAAAAGGAGACATCCCTTACAATAAGGGAGACTCACCAAACCTACAAGGAACAAACTTTCTGGCCCTCATATAACAGAAATCTTTCATAGTAAAAACTGGAAAGTCAACCTGAATATAATTATTATCAGCAGCAAACTCTACCTACTTTCAACATGCAACATATTTTCCATTCATTAGTTTTGAGTTGCAACTAGTTTCTTTTAAATCATTTTTATTGCAAGATTTGTAAGCAACAGTGTTACATTTTTTATATATATATATATATAATTTTTCTTAATATAATAAAAACAAAATTGACTACTATGGATGGTTAGGGAAGGGGAGGAGAGTTGCAACTAGTTTGACATTTTATTTTAGAATAAGTCCTCAGTGAACTCAAGATCTTAAGGAGAAAATCTAAATATTCTTCTTTATCTGCAGGTTTTCAAACTTCCAGATATCACGTTGTGTTTTTCATAAATGGAAAAAGAAACTATTTTAATACATTTGTTTTCATTCCTTTTGGATTCTGGGGATAAGACAACGATTTCTGTTGAGGTGTCTGATTAACTTATTATTAAAAACATTTATAATTCAGAACTTCCATTCTTACTACTTCCACCTCCAACACATATTTCTATAACTGAAACACACAAAAAGAAAAGCAAGCCATGCTGGTCCTTAGAAAAAAATCTCAAAATACTTAATTTGTGACCAATCAAAATGTCACTAAATAATAAGCCAAACCAAGTTTTTACAATTTCTTCAAAGTTGGGGCAGTAGAATTATTCATGTTTCCATATAATGTATAGGGGGAAATAGGTGGCCATATTGACTAGTTCCCTTTTCTCTACTGTCCACTGCAGTAGCCCTATCCACTCATTCACAACCTACACATGAGAAGTTTTACATGAGGACTTTGAAAGTCCCTTTTTGGACTGGAAGTCCGAGAAGTTCCTATTCAACAGGGCTATATACTGAAGTTCGAAACAATCTGAGTTTCTCATTTCTTCTCTTATATAATACAAAATTCTCATTATTCATGCCTTTGCAGTTATTGTTCTTACCAATAAAGGGATATAAAAATTGGAGAGCTGAGAGAATTAGGTGTCCCACAAAACCATATGATTTATTGACCAGCGCTTGGTAGCTGTTTGTTCCAGACAGATTCCCTCCTTTAATCAACAGAATAATAGAATAATCTGTTATGAGGGAAAAAGATAAATTCTATTAAAATGTTTGACTTGGCACATTTCTCATAAATATTATATAAAGAAATGACTGAAATAAATATGCATTAGAAACATAGAATAACAGTGGGAAGAAATGTTATACAAAAATAACAGGAAGCCTTTAAAAATAAACATTGGGATCACTACAATCACCATACATTCAGTAATAGCAATGCTGCAGTTCTGTTTATTTATTTAATTTATTTGTCACCTTTCTACCGAAAAGGGACTCGAACTGATTTGCAATGTAAACTAAAGCAAAAACTTCAACTAGAGGAGCATCATAATTGTTTAGGTCAGGAGAGGGTACTGTAGTTCCACTGAACCAAAGAGCAAACACTAATTTTAAATAAAGGAAGTCAAGAGCCATGGGCTGGAGCTAAAGCATTCCTCCATGCAACTGTTCTTCCTCAGTTTCCCTTCTGGTGATGGCACCCTTTTGTTTGAACATGGAGCTGGTAGCCCTAAACTACCTTGCTACCCTTGTGTATGGTGGTGGGAATTCTGGTTCAACATAAATTGCTGAAATAAAGTTTAACTAGTAGTCATTTTGTTCTATAGGCCTGTAGGCAGCATGGGTTAAGGGGGATTTTAAGCAGGGACTTCTTTTGTCCTGATCTGATTAGTTCATACACACAGAGACACTTAAGATACATGTGTAAATCAGTACAATTTCATATCCCTTTAATTTTTTTGTTTTCAATGATAAAAAGAAGAATCTTACATCCACCACAAAAAAGAACCAACTAACTGTATGTATGACCAGTGGGCATTTCCCCCACTAAAACTGAGAGATGTAAAAATGAAACAATTATACACACAAACAAACCTCATGGTGTTCTATTGAACTGTATGAAAGAACAGCCAACAGGGCACAACAGGATAACTTCCTTAGTTATCTCAGAAAACTAAGGAATTTTACCATACCTGTGATATATCCAACACCTAACAGCAGTAGTATTCCTAATGGAAAGCCAGCTTGCTTCAATGAATAGGGGAGCCCTGTGAGCACAAAGCAAACACACACACAAAAGAGCTGAAACACAAGTTAAGCCTAGCTGCTATGGGTCTTGTTCTTATAGGATAAGTAAAATCACAACTATGAAAAGTCAGAATGTTTTATATCCAATTAATCCCCAACCTCCATATCATATCACTGCCTCCTCCACAGCGATGGCATCCCTCCTTTCTTTTGCCCCTGGAAACAATCCTATCTTCCAGATAAAAGTGCATTGTTTGTTAGTTTGTTTTATTGTTTGGTTAACTTTGAATGGCCTAATCGGGGCCACTACATCAAATTAGATTTGGGCATGATCAGGCTGGGAAAAGAGCCACTCCACTTTACAGAAGTGAAATATCTATTGATGGATAAATGAATATACATAGTTGGTGTCTCACAGGCAAGGATGTTCTCCATTCTGCCAATATGTAGTGCACAAAGCATATCCCCAGTGGAGTCCACCATGTAGCCTAACGTGCCCATTATCTCCCCTGCTTTGAAAAGAAGCCAAAACTGTCTGAAAACAGGGCTCCAAACAGCTAGCTGTCCTGTGAAAAAGTAGCTGCAGTGAAATCTCCCTCTGCTGATTCCTCATGTGTAGGTAGAGGACGAAGGTGAAAATCCATAGGTGGAGGAAATCTAAAAGTTCCCAAAGGAATGAGTTTGATGTCATTCTCTGGTTTTCCAAAATGTTCATATGGTAAGCAGAGGAAGGCACTGAGCCACTGCCTGGTTAGGCATTTTCCAGGCAAATACCAAAAAAGCAAAACAACAAGTAGTCAACTGTTATACACAATAGTGTTATACAGTACTAAAACATATAAGACAATTTAATCTAGAAATGAATAGCTGAACTTCACAACTCATGTGACTAAAACGCAACACTAGCTCTCCTAAGGATTTTGAATTAGAAGTGTGTACCTTTAAGAGACAATTCAAAGAAAGAGGATATCCTTCTAGAGTATTGAATATAGCCATTCGTAAAGTTAATCATATAGAGCTCACCTTCTAAGAAACCCACAAAAAACACCTCCCAATAGGATAATTTGGCCCCTTACACATCTCTCCTCCAACATCTATAAAGTAGTCAAGAAACACTGGCATATGATCAAGGACATCCCAGGCTGCCAAAATACACCTATGGTGGCATATAAACATACCAAAAATTTAAAAGCTATGTTAATTAGATCAGACTTTACTTTGCCAATTACTCAAAACAGACCTAACCTTAGAGGGCACACTTTCTGTGGTCATTGTGATATTTGTGTCCAGTCCCTGAATTCCAAACACTTTACACACCCAACTTTGAGGATCACTATACCCCTTAACAGCTTTACCACATGTACAACAGACAAAGTGGTTTATGTGATACAATGTTAATGCGGTCTCCTCTACATGGGAATGACAACTAGACCTGTCAGGATCAGAATTTTGGAGCACCGATCTCGCATAAGAAACAAACATAATGATAACACTTTATATTCCCATTTCTTGGAAAAATGACACCCTCCTTCCAGTTTCAAATTTTGTGTTTTAGAAAAAATTCATACCAAGCCCCACATGGACATTAAAAGTTTTCTCTTGTAAAGAGAGGCTTTTTGGATTTTTAAGTTAAATACAGTTTTTCCTACTGGTCTTAATGACAGAATAGATTTCAGCTGCTTTTTGAAATAAACTCTTAACTTTAACCTTTCCTACCTAGAAATCACACATCAGCAGTGCTCTGTAACAAGTTCAGGCCATAAATTCTTCCCCTTTTTGTGACTAAGTTGCTCACTCCTGAAAGCCAAGTCAACTGTATTTGTAGAGCCATTGAGAGAGCTATATGTAAGTAACTACATGCATGCAACTCTGTCTGGTTTTTTTTTGGTTTTTTTTTTGTGTCAGGAGCAACCAGAGTTGCTTCTGGAGTGAGAGAATTGGCCGTCTGCGAGGACGTTGCCCAGGGGACGCCCGGATGTTTTGATGTTTTACCATCCTTGTGGGAGGCTTCTCTCATGTCCCTGCATGGAGCTGGAGCTGATAGAGGGAGCTCATCCGCACTCTCCCCGGGTGGGATTCGAACCTGGCAGCTTTCAGGTCAGCAACCCAACCTTCAAGTTACGAGGCTTTTATCCCCTTGGCCACCGGGGGCTCCTACTCTGTCTGTTGAAATATGTATAATTATTTTATTGTCTTTTTGTGTTATTGGGTGCTGCTGGCATATCTATTATGTTGTCTGTTATCACTTATTTGGGAATGTATTGAGTCTCACAACACTTGTGAAGAATCCTGAAGAAGGGATTTTCCCAAAACAAAGATTTACAAACCCGGGGTTCTTTGTAGAGACTTTCCCAAGGACACCTCAAGTATCTTATTCATTCCTACGGAGACTCTTCTTAAACACATTTCTTTTCCATTGTTTATTAATCAACTATAAGACTATATAGAAGATATAACTCTGACAGTCTGAACTACCTCCACCAGGAGTATACAAAATTACTAATGAGACTTAAATACGGTATATATGAGTGAAGACAAAAACTCTGACTATATGTATAACTCTGTTAAAAATGCACTATTGCATATCGTACCGTTATACATCCTTGTTCAGCTATTCATTTCTAGATTAAATTGTCTTATATGTTTTAGTACTGTATAACACTATTGTGTATAACAGTTGACTACTTGTTGTTTTGCTTTTTGGTATTTGTTATCGATATCTGTGCCTCTTGGATTTTCCAGGCAAAGTCATCCTTCTGGGCTTGTTTTATGTTGTGCAATAACATTCTGTGAACAGGTATCCATGACAGTCCACTCGGGTGAAAAGCATCCTTTAATCTTTTTTAAAAACCTACCTAGCAATTTTTATCATAGTAAATAATTTTAATAGACCTTCCTGATTTTATACTATGACATTATTTGCAACTAAAAATATCAATACATAACAAATCAATAGAACAAAAATATTTACCTATCATTCCAGATCCTATAATAGAGTTGATAACATTAAACATAGCTGGTGAAAGGTTGCTAGTTCCTTGTTTATGCCTCAGTTTACAAATCAGGCTTGTCTTTTCATCTGTTTCTCCCTATTTCAACAAAATGATAGTGCTATTAAACAATAATATATGCATGTACGTACTCTCTCTCACACAATCAGTCTCAGAAAAAACAAACTAGTGCACAATACTGGGTATAATCTAATGTAGTTTGATATAGATGGGTTATAGGAGACATCAAGGTGTTTAAGGTTCACTTTTCCATGAAAGAAAGACAATAATAATAATAATAATAACTTTATTCTTATACCTCATTACCATCTCGGGGTGGCTTACATATGGGACAAAATGCCCACAGATACAGATGCAAAACAATCCATCAAAGCAAAAACTAAATTAAAATAAAAACATACCGTAGTTAAATATAACAATCCAGATAAAAACACAATTCAATAAAACGTAAGGGTATAAAACAACAGCGTTAAAACTCAATCAAAACAATACTCAACAAAACCAATAGCAGTCTTTCTTCTCATGACACAGATTCTGTTGTTTGGATGGATGTTTCTTCTCTAGCACAATTACTACTGACCAATTTAGATCTCTTTACCTGAACTCCACATCTGGAATTGAAAGGACAAGTGTAAAATCTCCTCAATGTTATATGTCATCATGTCATCAGGAACACACCTAACCTCAAAAAATAGGATATGAACTGGCTAGTACTTGTATGAAAGGACACCAGGTATAACCAGCAATTCCGGGGTATGTCTAGGGGCCCTTCCACGCAGCCATATAACCCAGAATATTAAGGCAGAAAATCCCACAATATCTGCTTTGAACTGGGTTATCTGAGTCCACACTGCCATATATTCCAGTTGAAATTAGATAATGTGGGATTTTATTCAGCTGTGTATAAGGGGCCTTGTAAAATCACTGTCTGTCAAACTCCGGACAGCCCTGCTGTTGGTCAGGCTAGTTGGACCCAATTTCACATGTGTACACGTGACATGAAACAACCAGGAAAGGAAAACCTCATAAAATGACTTTACTTATGCGAGGCTTACCTGACTTAGAATCATTGAATCCTAGAGTTGGAAGAGACCACATGAGCCATCCAGTCCAATTCCCTGCTATGCAGGAAAAGCACAATCAAAACATCTCCAACAGATAGTCATTCAGCCTCCGTTTAAAACTCTCCAAAGCCTCATTTTTCCTTTAGTTCTAGAGATGATTTGAGAGCTATCAAAGGCTTTCATGGCCGGGATCACAGGGTTGTTGTATGTTTTCCGGGCTGTATGGCCATGTTCCAGAAGTATTCTCTCCTGAGGTTTCGCCCACATGTATGGCAGGCATCCTCAGAGGTTGTGAGGTTACCATACAGCCTAGAAAACATACAACCCTATTTGAGGGCTTTTTCCAAAAATAGTTGTTTCTTTCACAAGCCTTTGTTTTTCTTATATTATCCATTTTATGGCCAAACTATCAAACAACTACAACTCTAATTGGTAGACACTTAAACTGCATATGTGAAGCAATATTCAGTGATGACTAACTAACACATTTCCTTGATTCCCTGTAGCCGATTCTTGGCCTCTTCCTTTCCAAGCTCCAGCTTTCTCTGCCACTGAACTTGTGATCATGTCAGCCACGACTCCTGAGAGTTCAGCAGCTTTTAAAATTCCCCTACGAGTCACGTGGTTCTGGAGAATTTCCTCAGCACCAAAATAACATATTTAACTCCAGACCTTTATGGGCTACAGATTTCCAAACTGGGGGAGACAGGACTGGGGAGAGCTGGCAACTGGTAGACTTTCACATACAGTAGAGTCTCACTTATCCAACATAAACGGGCCGGCAGAATGTTGGATAAGCGAATATGTTGGATAATAAGGAAGGATTAAGGAAAAGCCTATTAAACATCAAATTACATTATGATTTTACAAATTAAGCACCAAAACATCATGTTATACAACAAATTTGACAGAAAACATAGTTCAATTCGCAGTAATGCTATGTAGTAATTGCCATATTTACGAATTTAGCACCAAAATATCACGATATATTGAAAACATTGACTACAAAAATGCGTTGGATAATCCAGAACGTTGGATAAGCGAGTGTTGGATGAGTGAGACTCTACTGTACCTTCCTCTTGGCACGTTTCTCTCTTAAGCCCTCCATTCGTGCCTCTTCGAACTCCGCAGCACTGCTGGTCACAGCTGACCTCCAATTAGAGTGCTCAAGGGCCAGGGCTTCCCAGTTCTCTGTGTCTATGCCAGTTTTTTAAATTTGGTTTGAGCCATCTTTAAGGGCCCTACATTGTAGTAAGAATGCAGTTTGAACTTCACTGGCTTAAAACGATAAGAATTGTGGTTTTAGAAAGTCTTTTACCTTTCCCGCCAAAGAGGGCTGGGATTTTACAGCTCCCCTGATCCCATAGCATTGAGTCGAGCCAGCTTAATTAGTGCCAAGCTGCATTCATTCTCTAGAACAGATGAACCCTACATTGAAAGTCTGGGTAGGTAGGTAGAGATCACATCCGAAAAGAGAAATACTCTGTGGTAACTTACATGATAAGGAGAGCTAGGCGCAGTGGGCAATGGGTAATGTTGCTGAAGCTGCTGCTCTCTTGGATCCTCCATGCCGTCTTTCCTCCACGATGCCCTCGCTCCGGATCCACTCATCCCACCCGTGGCCGCCATCAGGAGCAAAAGAGTGATGCGATTCCAACAGACGGCGCGCCAATTTGGGAGGTTTAACCCGAGTCAGGCAACGCTACAGCGCCCCCTGGAGGAAGGAAAAAGGCAGGCGAGCTGTTTATTTATTGGGCTGTATGTTTTCCGAGCTGTATGGCCAAGTTCTAGAAGTAGTCTCTCCTGACGTTTCGCCTACATCTATGCTAGGCATCCTCAGAGGTTGTGAGGTATGGAGAAACTCAGCAAGGAAGGTTTATATATATCTGGGAAGTCCAGGGTGAGGGAAGAACTATTGTCAGTTGGAGGCCAGCGTGAATGTTGCAGGTAATCACCTCAATTAGCATTGAATGGCTTCATCTTATTTATTTATCGTGTTGTCGAAGGCTTTCATGGCCGGGATCCCAGGGTTGTTGTACGTTTTCCGGGCTGTATGGCCATGTTCCAGAAGTATTCTCTCCTGACGTTTCGCCCACATCTATGGCAGGCATCCTCAGAGGTTGTGAGGTATTTATTTATCGCGTCAGAAGCAAACCGAGGGTACAAGTTTGTTTGTTTGTTTATTTATTAACTACATTTATATGCCGTCCTTCTCACCCCAGAGCGGCTTACAAATTAAATTTACACACAATGTTATATTAGCATAGTACAATACTGGTAATAAATTACTATATTGTACTGTATCAATATATTGTAATATTATTAGTAATATTACATGTAAAATATAACATACAGTAGAGTCTCACTTATCCAATGTAAACGGGCCGGCAGAATGTTGGATAAGCGAATATGTTGGATAATAAGGAAAGATTAAGGAAAAGCCTATTAAACATCAAATTAGGTTATGATTTTACAAAATAAGCACCAAAACATCCTGTTATACAACAAATTTGACAGAAAAAGTAGTTCAATACGCAGTAATGCTATGTAGTAATTACTGTATTTACAAATTTAGCACCAAAATATCGCGATGTATTGAAAACATTGACTACAAAAATGCGTTGGATAATCCAGAACGTTGGATAAGCGAGTGTTGGATAAGTCAGACTCTACTGTATAATTAATATTATTATATTGTATTATTAGTATTATATCGTATAATGTTGTAATGGATTTGAAAACACAAACTTTTTTTAAAAGCACCACCACAACAACAACTTTGCATTCTACTAAATGTCCTTTGACCAGTAGCTGACCACTTGGAGTGCCTCTGGTGTTGCTGTAAGAAGGTCCTCCATTGTGCATGTGGCAGGGCCCAGGCTGCATTGTAGTAGGTGGTCTGTGGTTTGCTCTTCTCCACACTTGCATGTCGTGGACTCCACTTTGTGGCCCCATTTCTTAAGATTGGCTCTGCATCTCATGGTGCCAGGGCACAGTCTGGTCAGTGCCTTCCAAGTCGCCCAGTCTTCTGTGTGCCTGGGAGGGAGTCTCATCCGGCGTCAGTCACTAATTTAGATTCCAGGTTTTAGCCTGCCACTTTTGGACTCTTGCTTGCTAAGGTGTTCCTGCGAGTATCTCTGTAAATCTTAGAAAACTATTTCTTGATTCAAGGCGTTGGCGTGCTGGCTGATACCCAAACGGATGAGCCAGAGATGTCAATGCCTTGGTCCTTTCATTGCTGGCTGGTAAATCCCAGTAGATGTTTGGTGGTGCAATGCTGGCTAAACAGTATAATTTCTCCAGTGGTGTGGGGTGTAGACATCCTGTGATGATGTGGCATGTCTCATTAAGAGCCACATCCATTGTTTTAAAGTGGTGAGATGTATTCCACACTGGGGTCTCTTCCAACTCTACTATTCTATGGTTCTATCAGTGGCTGGATGGCCATCTGTCGGGGGTGCTTTGAATGCGATTTCCTGCTTCTTGGCAGGGGGTTGAACTTGATGGCCCATGAGGTCTCTTCCAACTCTGTTATTCCATGATTCTATGGGCATGCATATTCAGCAGCAGAGTGGCAAAGCGCATGGGCAGATGTCTTCACTGTATCTGTGATCCCAAGTTGTGCCAGTCAGCTTTTGTAAAAGTGCCCACTTTTTGCTTGATAATCAAGCAGTGCTTCTTGAATGGGTGAGATCCCCATCCTGGGTTGCATCTCCACTGGAGAATGAATGCAATTTGACACCACTCCGACTGCCATGGCTCGGTGCTATGGAGCCATGGGGAGTTTTACAAAAACTTTAGCCTCTTCAGCCACAGAGATACCTCACCAAACTACAGCTCTCAAGATTCCATAGCATTGAGCCAGAGCAGTGGAACTGGTGTCAAACTGCATTCATTCTACACTGGAGATGCCCCCAGGGTAGCATTTCTGGGCTTGAATAGCCTCCAGCCTAAAGGAAGAGGCACCAGTGACTATACGGAGATAATAATAATACAGTAGAGTCTCACTTATCCAAGCCTCGCTTATCCAAGCTTCTGGATTATCCAACGCATTTTTGTAGTCAATGTTTTCAATATATCATGATATTTTGGGGCTAAATTCGTAAATACAGTAATTACAACATAACATTACTGTGTATTGAACTACTTTTTCTGTCAAATTTGTTGTATAACATGATGTTTTGGCGCTTAATTTGTAAAATCATAACCTAATTTGATGTTTAATAGGCTTTTCCTTAATCCCTCCTTATTATCCAAGATATTCGCTTATCCAAGCTTCTGCCGGCCCGTTTAGCTTGGATAAGTGAGACTCTACTGTAATAATAATAATAATACTTTATTTATAACTCACTTCCATCTGCCCAATGGGACTCAGAACGGTTCACATGGGGACCAAGCCCGATCAACACATAAAACAATACGACAGCATATATAATGAAAACAACAACAGTAAAATAACATTCATAAAATAAATAGCGAGCATCAGGAGATGAAGAGGCAGTGACACCTGCATGGCCATGTTCCAGAAGCATTCTCTCCTGATGTTTTGCCCACATCTATGGCAGGCATCCTCAGAGGTTGTGAGGTTTATACTCAGCTTATACTCGAGTGAGGGTCCTGGTCGGCTTATACTCAAGTATATATGGTACATTTATTATTTGTCTCTATTTTTATTGGTATTATTACATTTATTATTTTACTCTATCATTATTGTTAGTATTACATTTATTTTACTCTGTTTTGTTATTATTAATACATTTATTATTTCACTCTGATATTATTAAAAGGATACATAAGGGCATTTACATTGAAGAAGATGAGAATAATGATTTAATCAGAGTCAGACAGCCTTATTTTAAATTAAGAGTTTTATGTAAATATTCAAAAACATTTAACCTACCGATGCCTCGATTAATGTAATTTTATTGGTTTCTATTTTTATTTCTGAAATTTACCACCCTCGGCTTATACTTGAGTCAATGTTTTCCCAGTTTTCTTGTGATAAAATTAGGTGCCTCGGCTTATATTCGGGTCGGCTTATACTCGAGTATATACCATATATCTGTGGAAGGTCCAGGGTGGGATAAAGAACTCTTGTTGCAATTAATCACCTTGATTAGCATTCAACGGCCTTTCAGCTTCAAAGCCTGGTTGCTTCATGCCTGGGGGAATCCTTTGTTGTGAGGTGTTAGCTGGCCCTGATTGTTTCATGCCTGGAATTCTCCTGTTTTCATAGTGTTGTTTCTTATTTGTTGTCCTAATTTCAGAGTTTTTAAATACTGGCAGCCAGATTTTTTTCATTTTCATGTTTTCCTCCTTTCTGTTGAAATTGTCTACATGATTGTGGATTTCAATGGCTTTTATGTGTAGTCTGACATGGTGGTTGTTAGAATGATCCAGCATTTCTGTGTTCTCAAATAATATACTGTGTCCAGGTTGGTTTATCAAGTGCTCTGCTATGACTGACTTCTCTAGTTGAGTGAGTCTGCAGTGCCTTTCACGTTCCTTAGATTCGTGTTTGGGCAATGCTGCTGCGTTTGGTGGTCCCTCTGTAGACTTATCCATAGCTGCATGGTATATGGTAGAGGTGAGAGGATCCCTCTTGTCCTTTGCTGAATGTAGCATTTATTGCATTTTCTTAGTGGGATTGTAGTCCACCACAGACATTAGAACTGCTGCAAGACCAAGAACAAGCCACGAGAACAAAGACAAGGATCCACCCAGAGGAAAAGTGTTGTTACCATACATCAAGGGAACCACTGACCGCATGGGGAAGCTGATGAAGAAACACAACCTACAAACAATCTACAGAATGAATGCATCTTGATAACACTTTAACTGCCATGGGTCAATGATATGTAATGCTGTAACCTGTTTAGCACTTTTTGACTGAAAAGGATAAAGACCTTATAAAACTACACCACCCAGGATCCCATAGCATTGAGCCATAGTAGTTAATGTGATATCAAACTGCATTAATTCTCGAGTGTGGATAAAACCTGGGTTTCAAAACAGCCTCTTGATCTATTTCTCTGACCAGATCACCTCACTTAAAATGGAGACAGTGGGAATATATCCCATGCTTTTTTCTTCCCAACCTTACACAGAGAGGTCAGTTGTTTTAGTAAAGCCCAAATCAGCTGAGAAAGAGAAAGAGATAGCAGTCAGCTGAAAGGCTCAGAAACCTAAGCCAACCTTTCATTTAGTGGCAACCCAGGCTTCTCCCTGATCCCCTTGTGCCAATTCCCACTGTGATTATGTACGGTTGGTTTACGATAAAACTCCGGAGGTCATGATGGAATCATTTCACACAAGACAGAGGGTTTTTAAAAAGTACTGGGAAAAATGTGAGCAGTCTTACAAATCCATGATGGATCTCATTGAACAACAGAAGTACAGCATTCTGTCTCATCTGAAAAGATTTTCATGTAAAAAGTGATACATGTGTGAATTGTAATCATGTGTAAGGCTTTAAAGGTGGAAAGGATGTGAACTGATATTATAATATGTGAGGGGTGGGGAACTTGTGATGCCCACCTGTACTATGCTGACTTGGTCAGAGAGGAGTTGCCATTAAAGAACATCTGGAAGGATCATTTCACACTGGATAATTATAGCACTATGATTCCACTTTAACCACCATCCTGTGAAATCCTGGGATTTGTAGTTTGGAGAGCCACAAGAATTCTCTGACTCAGAATTTGAAAGACAATGCCCCATCCACACTGACCATTTAATGCAGTTTCAAGATGACTTGAGACTGTGACAGATACAAAATGCCACAGTCTCAAGTCACCAGTGCACATTGTGACACAGATTAAAGGGGTCTCAGTGCATTAAAAAGTTGCAGGAAAGTCTGGGTTAAGCCCTTTAATACACTGAAGCAGATCCCAATACATCCCATATCCCAGGGAAAAATCATAATTTATTATTTAATATTATTAAAATGTTTATTTTAAAAGCAATTTCACAATTCCTACTAAGGTTACTGGAGCTCCCTGAGCTGCTGAACCTGCTGACCGAAAGGTTGGTGGTTTGAATCTGGAGAGCGGAGTGAGCTTCCGCTATTAGCCCTAGTTTCTGTCAACCTAGCAGTTCGAAAACATGCAAATGTGGGTAGATCAATAGGTACCGCTTCTGTGGGAAGGTAATGGCACTCCATGCAGTCATGCTGGCCACATGATCTAGGAGGTGTCTACGGACAACACCGGCTCTTCAGCTTAGAAATGGAGTTGAGCACCAGCTCCCAGAGTTGGACACGACTAGACTTAATGTCAGGGGAAAACCTTTACCTTTACCTTTACCTTTACCTTTACCTTTACCTTTACCTTTACCTTTACCTTTACTAAGGTTACTATTAAAAGTAGAACTTAAAATCAAATGAGTTTCTGGAGTAGAACAACTACTTTCAAAGTAAGTACCACATAGTTAAACAAGAAATAACATTTTCAAACCAGAAACAGAGCATTTTTCAAATTTTCTTACATAGTGTTATCATATTCACTGAACAGCAGTTTGACTGTGACTGGAAACTGCAGTCCTGGAAAGAGACAAAAAAGCCTCCTGTATTGGCAAGCCGAGTTATCTGGCACTACTTTACAGCTTCTCCTTTTCCAGCTGTTGTGATGCCTCATGGGCCCTGTAGTCCTGTTCCTAGTACTATTGTGGCAGATGAAGATGAAAACATGGGGTTTTCGCCGGTGCAACAAGAGCCGGAGTCTCTTCACCTGCCGGATGTTGACGTTTGCCCTCAAGAATTCAGCAAAACAGGCCTTGGGCTGGACTCCCCTCCGTTTCCCAGGAAAGAATCTTATTCTAGAGACAGGGGAGTTAGGGAGGCCCAACGGAGGAGTTTACGGATTGCAGCCAAACAACAGACTGATTAGGCCTTCTTCCCTTGGGAAATTCTAAGGAGTCTTGCATCTGGACAGAGTTGGGTTTCGCTTCTTGTTCTCTAGGGAAAGAGATTTGTTGGCGGGAAAACGAGACCCAATATAGGTGTTTGGCGCGAGAGATTCTTTGCGGAGTCAATTGATCAGCTTCAGGAGAGAGATCGTGTGTGGACTTCGTAACCCCAGTTCCTTGTTTCCCGGATCAAGCTTCCAAGCCTTTGAATCATAGAATCATAGAATCATAGAATAGTAGAGTTGGAAGAGACCACATGGGCCATCTAGTCCAACCCCCTGCTAAGAAGCAGGAAATCGCATTCAAAGCACCCCCGACAGATGGCCATCCAGCCTTTGCTTAAAAGCCTCCAAGGAAGGAGCCTCCACCACGGCCCCGGGGAGAGAGTTCCACTGTCGAACAGCTCTCACTGTGAGTAAGTTCTTCTTGAAGTTCAGGTGGAATCTCCTTTCCTGTAGTTTGAAGCCATTGTTCCGTGTCCTAGTCTGCAGGGCAGCAGAAAACAAGCTTGCTCCCTCTTCCCTATGACTTCCCTTCACATATTTGTACATGGCTATCATGTCTCCTCTCAGCCTTCTCTTCTGCAGGCTAAACATGCCCAGCTCTTTAAGCCGCTCCTCATAGGGCTTGTTCTCCAGACCCTTAATCATTTTAGTCGCCCTCCTCTGGACGCTTTCCAGCTTGTCAACATCTCCCTTCAACTGTGGTGCCCAAAATTGGACACAGTATTCCAGGTGTGGTCTGACCAAGGCAGAATAGAGGGGGAGCATAACTTCCCTGGATCTAGACGCTATTCCCCTATTGATGCAGGCCAGAATCCCATTGGCTTTTTTAGCAGCCGCATCACATTGTTGGCTCATGTTTAACTTGTTGTCCACGAGTACTCCAAGGTCTTTTTCGCACACACTGCTGTCAAGCCAGGCGTCCCCCATTCTGTATCTTTGATTTCCATTTTTTCTGCCGAAGTGAAGTATCTTGCATTTGTCCCTGTTGAACTTCATTTTGTTAGTTTTGGCCCATCTCTCTAGTCTGTCAAGATCGTTTTTGTCTTCTGGAGTGTTAGCTATCCCTCCCAGTTTTGTGTCGTCTGCAAACTTGATGATCGTGCCTTCTAACCCTTCGTCTAAGTCGTTAATAAAGATGTTGAACAGAACCGGGCCCAGGACGGAGCCCTGCGGCACTCCACTTGTCACTTCTTTCCATGATGAAGACGACGCATT
This sequence comes from Anolis carolinensis, assembly GCF_035594765.1. Classification (NCBI taxonomy): domain Eukaryota; kingdom Metazoa; phylum Chordata; class Lepidosauria; order Squamata; family Anolidae; genus Anolis; species Anolis carolinensis. The sequence goes on along the minus strand of NC_085841.1, from coordinate 215,041,049 downwards.
GGTGAGCACCCTTTGGGTTCGTTCGCTTAGCCAATTACAGATCCACCTAACCGTAGTTTTGTCTAGCCCACATTTTACTAGTTTGTTTGCCAGAAGGTCGTGGGGGACTTTGTCGAAGGCCTTACTGAAATCCAGGTACGCTACATCCACAGCATTCCCTGTATCGACCCAACTCGTAACTCTATCGAAAAAAGAGATCAGATTAGTCTGGCATGACTTGTTTTTGGTAAATCCGTGTTGACTATTAGCAATGACCGCATTTGTTTCTAAGTGTTCGCAGACCACTTCCTTAATGATCTTTTCCAGAATTTTGCCTGGTATTGATGTGAGGCTGACCGGACGGTAATTGTTTGGGTCGTTCTTTTTTCCCTTCTTGAAGATAGGGACCACATTCGCCCTCCTCCAATCTGCTGGGACTTTGCCTTGCCTTGCTGTGTAACCACGGACCCTGCTCCACGCTTCATGTTTTGCCTTGTTCCTAGTCACGGACCTAGCCAAGAATCAAGTTTATTTCCAGCCTTGCTGTCAAGCTTCATTGGACTCTAAGACTCTGACATTTCCCCACACTATTGCTTGGCAAAGTGTGTGTTTCGGTCAAGTGGATTAAAACTTTGAACTCTAATATCATTTATTGGACAATACATTTTTGGACTATATTTGACCTCTTTTGAAAGGTCTGCTTCTGAACTATATACTTCACTTGTTTTTATTGCTTTTATATATTTCCTTAATAAAGATATTAGATAGAGATTAGCCTCCGCGTAAGGTTATTGGTGCCCAGCAGCCTGGGTTCTGACAGTTTGACTCCGCCAACTAAGCACCAAACAACCTAAGGCCAGAATGTCTACAGGAACCGGAGCGGACGCCCCAGCTCAACCACCCAGTTACACCATTTCCCAAGATGAATTCAATCGGATCCGGGACACACTCCGAACGCAGGAGGGAGAAGTACGGGGCTTGAAGGCACGCGGAGCCCGTCTCCCTGCCCTAGCGCTACCAACCAAGTTTTCTGGAGAAGCCTCCAAGGTTCATGTTTTCCGTCGCCAGTGTCAGGCGTACTTAGAAGCCCGCCAAGCCGAGTTTCCCCAAGAAGATGTCAAGGTGGCGTGGATCATAAACTCCGACGCCTCTTCCAAGGGGACAGACCGTTGTCCCGGTACATAGCCGAGTTCCGGGTGTTGGCTCAGAACACCGGCTGGAACGACATAGCCCTCAGAGGACAGTTTCGCGAGGGCCTCAACATCGAGATGCAGGAAGAAATCTCTAAGGTGGACCCCCCAGGGACTCTGGAAAGACTCATCAACCAGTGTTTACGGGCTGAAGTCCTGCTTGCCAACAAAAAACAGTGGCTCCGGGGGCAGAGTGGAAGAGCCGGAGTAAAACCCCCCACTTCTGCCAGTATCCAGCCAGTATGGAGATCCCCACCACCAGCCCCTAGTCCCATGGGAAGCGAGGAGGAGCCGATGCAGTTGGGCAACGTGCGCCCCAGACTAGATGTTGTTGAAAAGGCCCGCCGCCAACGTTTGAATCTGTGTTGGTACTGTGGAAACGGGGGCCACTTCGCCAGAGAATGTCCAGCCAAAAAGAAGCCCGCCACCCGTCTGGTGGCGGCGTCCTCCGCGGAGGCGGAGGCTGCCGAGGCGGCTGGAACAAAGCCGGCGGGGGAAGCCAGCGACCGGGTGTAGATGGGCTCGCCAACCCAGTCAAAAACTCCACTCAAGAGCCGCAAACGGGGGTCCTATTTCTCCTGGTGGTCACACTGTGGTCAGTGAAAAAAGGACCCGTCATGATCCATGCCATGATAGACTCAGGGGCAACAAACAACTTCATCGATAAGGACTATGCTGACTCTCTGGGACTACAATATTATGATTTCAAGAACGCCCGGGTGGTGCAAGCCATAGACGGCCGACCCCTGAAGACAGGTCCAGTAAGCCAATGGACCGAGCCCACCAGAATGTGGATAAGAGAACACATGGAAGAAATCTCCTTCTTCGTTACCGAGGTTCCCCATTTCCCCGTGATTTTGGGTATCCCGTGGCTGACACTCCACGACCCAAACATCTCCTGGACCAACAGAGAACTGCAGTTCGCCTCAAGGTTTTGCCAAAATCATTGTCTAGTAGCCAAGGTCTGCCATGCCACAGACGCAGAACCCATCATCACCTTGCCCAAGAAATACTCGGACTTTTGGGATGTTTTCAATGAAAAGGAAGCCGAGAAACTACCCCCACATAGACCCTATGATTGTGCCATTGACCTGGTGGAGGGGGCCCCAATTCCGCGAGGACATCTCTACTCCCTGACTGAACCAGAGCAAGAAGCTCTCGGGGAGTTTATAGAGTCAAACCTTCGCAAGGGGTTCATCAGACCCTCTCAATCCCCAGCCGCTTCCCCAGTGATGTTTGTGAAAAAGAAGTCAGGGGACCTACGCTTGGTTGTGGACTATCGGGCACTGAACAACATCACGAAGCGGAACCGCTACCCATTGCCATTGATCTCAGACCTATTGGACCGACTCCGAGGGGCCAAGGTTTACACCAAACTGGATCTCCGCGGGGCTTACAACCTAGTTCGCATAAGAGAAGGGGACGAATGGAAAACCGCCTTCCAGACCAAATTTGGATTATTCGAGTCCCTAGTCATGAATTATGGATTATCCGGAGCCCCCGCAACGTTCCAGCATTTTGTCAACGATATTTTCCAAGATTATCTAGATCGGTTCTTGATCATATACCTCGACGATTTTTTGGTGTTTTCTAGATCACAATCGGAACACGAGCAACACGTCAGAATGGTGTTACAACGATTGCGGGATCATGGACTATATGCCAAGTTAGAGAAATGCGCCTTTGATTTGCAAGAGGTAGACTTCCTGGGATACCGCGTCTCGCCACTAGGGCTCTCCATGGACCCGGCAAAAGTTTCAGCAGTATTGGAATGGCGGGCGCCAACCAACAAAAAAGAAGTACAGCGCTTCTTGGGGTTTGCCAACTACTACCGCAAATTCATCCCAGACTTCGCTCGCTGGTCTGACCCAATCACTAGTTGCATCCGAGGGAAACAGCCTTTCCGCTGGACGGAACAAGCAGAGAAAGGGTTCCACCAGCTAAAGCAGTTATTCACGACCCAGCCAATTCTACAGCACCCTGATCCTAAAACCCCTTTTGTTGTGCAGGCTGACGCCTCCGATGTGGCAATTGGGGCTGTACTCATGCAACCAGTGGGAGAACATCTCCATCCTTGTGCCTATTACTCCCGTCAACTAACAGCCCCAGAGAGAAATTACACTATTTGGGAGAAAGAACTTTTGGCCATAAAGGCAGCTTTTGAAAATTGGAGACATTGGTTAGAAGGGGCCAAATTTCCCATTGAAGTTCACACTGATCACCGAAATTTAGAGCATCTAAGGACCGCACGAAAGTTAAATCAAAGGCAGCAGCGCTGGGCTTTGTTCTTTGAACGTTTTGACTTCTGGATCCATTATGTGACCCCAGCTCAGACCAAGCAAGCAGATGCCCTGTCACGGAAACCAGAATATGCTGCAGGACGCAGAGAGACCTCAGAATCTCGATTGCTGCAACCTGAAAACTTTGCCACACTCACAGTGGGAAACATCAAATCCACTTCAACTGAGCCAACTCCCTCTAACCCAGAATCCCTTTTCACTCAAGACATTAGAGCCAGTCAACAGACAGATGCCTGGGCTCAAGAACAGATTCGCCAAGGACTACGTTTCCCTTTCTCACTTAAGAACGGACTACTATGCTACAGGAATCATGTTTACATCCCTCCAGGCCCCGGCAGAGAAAAGGCACTTCATCTGTGTCATGACAGCAAGCCAGCAGGACATTTTGGGCTATTTAAAACCATGCACTTGATCCTGCGAGATTTCTGGTGGCCCAAGATCCGCAAGGATGTGGAGAAGTATGTCAATACCTGCCCTGTATGCCAGCGTTCCAAGACACGAAGGGAGAAGCCGTCAGGGCTACTGCATCCACTTCCCACTCCTTCTCGCCCATGGGAGATAATCTCCGCGGATTTTATCACTGATCTACCACCCTCCCTTGGATTCACCACGATTCTAGTAGTGGTGGACCTTTTTACCAAGTTGGCCCATTTCATCCCCTGCGATGGCCTCCCCACGGCCAAAGAGACTGCAGATTTATTCCTTCAGCATGTATTTCGACTACATGGATTGCCCAAGAGTTTGGTCACTGACCGTGGATCTCAATTCACCTCTCGTTTCTGGAAAGCACTACAAAAACTATTGGGCATAGACTCTCGTTTATCTTCAGCTCACCATCCCCAAACGGATGGGCAAACTGAGCGCACCAATGCCACTTTGGAACAATACCTTCGCTGTTATGTAAACTACCAACAGGACAATTGGGCTTCACTATTGCCTCTATCAGAGTTTGCTTACAACAATGGTGTCCAGAATTCAACTAAAGAAACCCCGTTCTTTGCAAATTACGGTTTCCATCCACGTTTCTTTCCTTCTGTCATTGAAACCTCAGAAGTCCCTGCAGCAGAGGATTGGCTGCAGGAACTCACAGCAGTACAAGAACTCTTGCACCAGCAACTGGATCAAGCCAAGGAGGACTACAAACGCCACGCTGACAGCCATCGCCAGCCGGGCCCCGAGATCAAGGTAGGAGACCGGGTTCTGCTGTCCACTCGTTTTTTGCCCTCCCACCGTCCCTGCCGGAAGTTAGATGCCCGTTTCATTGGTCCCTACCCAGTGGTGGCGCAACTTAACCCCGTGACTTTCAAACTCCAACTTCCGCGCTCCATGCGCATTCATCCGGTGTTCCACCGTTCCCTGCTCCTTCCGGCGGATGGTGTACACCCCGACGCGAGCCGGCCGGCCCCCGCCCCTGTTCTAGTGGACGGAGAGGAGGAGTTCGAGGTTCAGGACATTTTGGATTCTCGCTTCCATCGCCGCCGCCTTCAGTATCTCATTGACTGGGTGGGTTTTGGCCCCGAAGAACGCTCCTCGGAAGACGCTTCCACAGTTCACGCCCCTGATTTGGTCCGCCGCTTCCATCAGGCCTACCCTTCCAAGCCGCGGCCCCACGACTCTCGGGGACGGGCCCTGAATGAGGGGGGCCTTGGGAGAGGGGATAGTGTGATGCCTCATGGGCCCTGTAGTCCTGTTCCTAGTACTATTGTGGCAGATGAAGATGAAAACATGGGGTTTTCGCCGGTGCAACAAGAGCCGGAGTCTCTTCACCTGCCGGATGTTGACGTTTGCCCTCAAGAATTCAGCAAAACAGGCCTTGGGCTGGACTCCCCTCCGTTTCCCAGGAAAGAATCTTATTCTAGAGACAGGGGAGTTAGGGAGGCCCAACGGAGGAGTTTACGGATTGCAGCCAAACAACAGACTGATTAGGCCTGCTTCCCTTGGGAAATTCTAAGGAGTCTTGCATCTGGACAGAGTTGGGTTTCGCTTCTTGTTCTCTAGGGAAAGAGATTTGTTGGCGGGAAAACGAGACCCAATATAGGTGTTTGGCGCGAGAGATTCTTTGCGGAGTCAATTGATCAGCTTCAGGAGAGAGATCGTGTGTGGACTTCGTAACCCCAGTTCCTTGCTTCCCGGATCAAGCTTCCAAGCCTTTGCCTTGCCTTGCTGTGTAACCACGGACCCTGCTCCACGCTTCATGTTTTGCCTTGTTCCTAGTCACGGACCTAGCCAAGAATCAAGTTTATTTCCAGCCTTGCTATCAAGCTTCATTGGACTCTAAGACTCTGACATTTCCCCACACTATTGCTTGGCAAAGTGTGTGTTTCGGTCAAGTGGATTAAAACTTTGAACTCTAATATCATTTATTGGACAATACATTTTTGGACTATATTTGACCTCTTTTGAAAGGTCTGCTTCTGAACTATATACTTCACTTGTTTTTATTGCTTTTATATATTTCCTTAATAAAGATATTAGATAGAGATTGGCCTCCGCGTAAGGTTATTGGTGCCCAGCAGCCTGGGTTCTGACAGCTGTTGAGAATGGCAACATTCCTGAATATATTTTTCAGTAGCTCTGATGTCACCTTGAATGCTCCAGTTGCACAATACCTTCTACTTGGAACTATGCTCGGTTTTGTTAGAATGAATTTCGTTTGAGCAGCTGTTGTTTCTCAAAGAAAGTATCTCCCATGATTTCTCGTCTTGTCACATCCAATAAAAATCACTTTTTTATGTTTGGGTCTTTGGCAAGGCCAGCTTTGAGGGAGGCAGAGGAAGGTGGCATTATCAAAAGGCAGACTGTAGAAACCAAAAAACAAGATGATAGAGTAAAAGATTGATAAGTGTCATGATAGCTGCCTTGTGCTCCCAAATGTAGTCTGCCAGTTTCAAGTACAGAGACAGTGATTTGCTATCATGCAGGCCTGTAGCCAGAGAAAAAATACAGGAGGGGTTGAAACTTTTTTTTTCTGAGATGACTTTTGAGGTCAGTGTCTCCTGACCTGGCACGAGATCTCAACAAAGCCCTAAAATTACTACCATTGTGCAAAGGTTCTTCACAGGTAATAGATCCTGAATCATTGCTCCCTCTTTAAGCTAGTTCTTGTCGACCACAAAGGATAATCGTTTCCACAATTGGCAGAAGTTTCTTTCTGTTTTCTTCTGCTTTCTTATTTCCTTTATCATGATGACGGGTTACATCAAAACGTTTTCCACTGTGAATTAGCAAAGTTTTCAGCCAAGCACAAGTTCTTCTGATGGTACTCTGTTTTTTGGTGTCTATTGAAGACTTCTATTGCATCTTTCCATAACACATCATTCACTTGCAGTTCAGGTCACACATCCCTCCCCCTTAGGCTTTGTCTGCCGGCTGTGGGTAGACCAACTAGGTCGCTTCACTATATCAGCTATTGCTGCTATTGCAATGTAAATTGGTAGGAAGGTAGGTAATGATAGTGTGAATAATCAAAATTTGGTTGAGATAGTTCTTGCAGTTCTGGATAGTGCTTACAGTTTTGCTTCTCATAGACCTGGCATGGAACCCCCGGTGGCACACTGGGTTAAACTGCTGAGCTACTGAACTTGCTGACCGAAAGGTTGGTGGTTCAAATCCAGGGAGTGGGGTGAGCTCACACTGTTAGCTCCAGCTTCTGCCAACCTAGCAGTTCAAAAACATGCAAATGTGAATAGATCAATAGGTACCGCCCCGGCGGGAAAGTAACGGCATTCCATGCCATCATGCCGCCCTTATGACCTTGGAGGTGTCTACGGACAATGCTGTCTCTTTGGCTTAGAAATGGAGATGAGTACCAACCCCCAGAGTTGGACACGACAAGACCAAAAGTCAGGGGAAAACCTATACCTATATCTAGACTTGGCATGGGAATTTAGTTAAACAGATAAAATTCATGAGTAACAGGTTTTTTTTTAAATCTGAAAATCTTTGGCTACAGGCTTGCTGTCATGAGTTTTAGAATATGAGTCAGTTGCCAACTTGGTCATCTTTAGTACATGGGCCCTAAATTGGGAGACAGACTAGCACATACATATGTACGTATGTACATACATGCATACATACATACATACATAGCTGTTGTTGTGTCCTTTCAAATAATTTCCAGTTTATGGCAACTATAAGACTATCATAAGGTTTTCTTGAGAAGATTTGTTCCCTGGTCTCCCAGAATTGTAGCCCAACACTCAAACCAAGACACAGAGCTGGCTGGCTATCATCTGTCTCTCTTTATCTCTATCTCACAATCATATATGTTACATGGAATAGAAAGTGTGACAACTTGTCTTTTACCTGGGACTAAAGAAAGTCTTCAGCCATCTCTGTCATCAGGGGCAGAGATGTTTTCCTATGACCCTTTTTAATTGTGATAGAACCCAGTGAACAGACCATTCTTCTCCTATGCCAGGCTGCCTCCAAGGAGTTTAGGGCAAACCATCACCATGACTGAATTAGATTTAGAGAAAGGATCCTGGATTAGATAATGCATTTTTCCTAGTAGTTGAACTTTCTAGGTTGTAACTCCCAAGGATTCCAGAACTATTTCTGTCTATTCTCACTGCATGCTCTCGTACCCAACCCTTCTTTTTAACCAGACATATTATGGGTTGAAATGGAGCCCTCAGTGGTGCAGTGGGTTAAACCACTGAACTCCTGAACTTGCTATCCAAAAGAGCAGCGGTTTGAATCCAGAGAGCAGAGTGAGCTCCCACTGTTAGCCCCAACTTCTGCTAACCTAGCAGTTTGAAAACATGCAAATGTGAGTAGAGCAATACTCTGGTGGGAAGGTAACGGTGCACCATGCAGTCATGCCGGCCACATGACCTTGGAGGTGTCTACAGACAATACCAGCTCTTTGGCTTAGAAATGGAGATGAGCACCAACCCGCAGAGTCGGACACGACTAGACTTAATGTCAGGGGAAAACCTTTACCTTTACCTATCATGGGTTGAATCTGGAATTGAATCATGGATTCTTCCAATCAGCTGCAGCCGCATTTTGTCTTCTTCTTTTTTGCATGACAGAATGTGTGTTGGGATTTTTTTCTATCCTCCCCACTTTTTGCCACAACATTGTAGCCATACAATTTTGTAATTCTCCTGAGACTTTCCTCTGCTTTGCACGATCATTTCCCATATCTGCAAAGAACATTCAATGGCAATTGAAGGACTCAGAAATGGAATGGCAGCAGCTTTTTCTGCATGTTTACAACCCCTTTGCCCATACAAAGTGCATTAGTATCTAATTTCAAACAATCTTTAGTATATCTAGGCCTATTTCAGTCAAAGTGGCCTATTAAGGAATCCAGACGTACCCAATTGCCATGTGACATTGGCATGCTCTATGTGAGAATTCTAATTATTCCACACCATTCATTCACTTCAGAAAGCAGGTCAGAGAGAAGAAATCTCTTTTTTTATTTTAGACGCATCACATGCCTTGCTTTCTTATGACTTGCTTACATTCCAATGTGGTTTGTGTCTTTTCTTCTGCCTTTTATCTCAACCAAATGTCTTCAGATTGTCAAGTCTTCAGAGTGATGTTACACAAACAACTGTGTTATTGATTTTTACTCTCTTTTAGCTTAGCTCTTGTTGCCATCCTATTTCTTGTTCTCCCATTAACATATTCATGGCTTGTAATAGGACACTCTTTTATATGGCAGAGCCAAATGCCCTAACCACAAATTGAAGTAAAAATAACACACAGCAGTATATTTTATTATTTTTATCTCAGAAATTATGGAGATGGATCCAATCAAAGGTTGGAATTAACAGGCAAATGTCAAGGGCCATGCCTCACCAAGTTGCACATTGTTGTTGTTGTTATTGTCTGTCTGTTCACCTGCCTACTCCAGGCATGAAGTGAGTGACAGAAGTGAAGAGATGGCACCACATCCCTGAAAAATAAACCAATATAACAATAGCATGGGCTTCCAATATCTATTGAACTGTTTTATGTGAAAAACGTTGGCTGATACATGGACAGCAACGTTAAGTGTTACAAGATTCACATTCACAGTTTATCTTTAAACTTGGTGCTTAGTATGAGGATGAGATGTGAGAGGGTTCTCCAGTCACTTCCTCCAACTTCTCCCCACTCACACATTTTGTCTCCTACCTGATATGATGGAGAACTTAAGATATGGCATACTCCAGAAACTAAAGTGGGTGATGAAAGTTGTACAGCGCATGATTGTCCATGTTGTTTCATATCTGTGGTTAGTCCTAGAACTGAACTCTAGTGATATATATGACAAGCCCACTGTACTTGGAAAGTGGTGGGTGCTTCTTCTCCTGATTCAGCTTTTCATTAAGACTAAGGGTGGCTCCACATAGGGCTTTAAATTGGGAGCAATCGGGTTTCCTAAACGCAATTGCGCCCAGGTTGAAGTCCAGACACTTTCCTCCAACATCTGTGTTTTTCTGTGGGAGGGTGTCCAAATACTGTGACGGATCTTCCGGCAGGGCACCCGGACACAAAGCACACCATCCCCCCAGAAAAGCCTTAAAAAAAGAAAATAATTTACCCAGCCGCCATTCCCTCTTCTTCAAAACTTTCCTAGCACATAGAAATGATGCACCATGAGAGCTCTGGAGAAGGGGAAATGGTGGCTGGATAAGTGATTTTCTTTTTAAAAGTCTTTTTAATGAGTTTTGGGAGGGGGTAGGAGCTTTCTTGGGTTTCTTGGGTTCTAGGAGCCCAAGAAACCCGAGCCAGACGTGTGGATGGGCACTGGAAGTTACGTGACACGATCCCTGGTCCCCATCCACACAGTACCTATAGCTGGAAAGATCTGGGTCGTTTGGGTGGCCCACATGAAAATGCGGGAGGGTGAGCATTTTGGGTGCTGTCTGGATGAGCCCTAAAAGGAATGGAACAGAGAGGGAAGAACAGGAAGCACACTGGGAATTTTAAATGGAATGGTAGCCACTTTGAGACCAGTTACAAAGATTGCTCCACAAAAACGGGGGGACAAAGGTTAAAGGGAAAACTGTGTTGGAAACCATCATAATCCAATGGGATACTAGTACATGATAGAGGTAAACTCAAGGCAAGCTGCCCTACTATTCAACAGAATGAGGTGGTTGTTCCCCAGGCAAATGATAAAATGTGTTTTGTTAATAACTATATTGGTACTGGCTGTATTTTTACTACCAAGAATGGGGAGAGGTAATTATGGAATACTGTGCCTCGTGCCTCAAGTTTGCCTGGCTTTGGATATTATTATGTATTTGACTTGGATGAATGTGAGATGCCATTTTCTGAAGTCTCAGGCTCAGCATTGAACAATGTGTATGGTGTTGTTGCTGTTGTTGTATGTTTTCAAGTCATTTCTGACTTATGGCAGTCCTGAAATGAACCTATAACCAGGGGATTTTTTTACAAGACCAAAACAAGAACAGATGCAATACAATGTGACCTGCATTTACATTGTAACCCAATGAAATGCAGATGCTTGTTATATTTCAAAACTCTTTTATCCTTAACCTGTGGGATGGGCCACGGTGATAAAAAATAAATAATGACCTCACTGGAGATAACCAATGTCATTTGCTTGCAACACATCACCTTAATCCAGCTGCTCAATTGTTAGCACGATGGGTGATAAATTCACAATAGCTCTGTCTCTTTTGTCACACAGAAGAGGAACATAAGAGAATGTGGAGTAGCATTCATATGACTAGATTGTCTTCTTTTCCCCCACCCTGAATCACTAGAGGGCAACATTTGCTTCCTTTTCATGTTCTGTAGCAACTAACCACTTCTTAGCTCAGGCATATTTTATTTAATATCTTCATTAAATCTATATTAACAACAACAACAACATTTGTACATCAAATTCAAAAAAGTGAACCTTTGTCAAAGCTTTGTGGGGTGTGCTCTTTAAAAGGAACCCAAACAAAAGAATAACAGGTAGTTTGCTGCTGCAGTTAAAATCAGAAGTCCAAAGGTACGTGCCATTTTGTACCCAATTACGTGTGACAAAGTACAGGATACAATCATGTCTATGGAATGTTTTATTCACAAGGCAATCAGAGTGCCGTCTTCTTCTCTTCTTCCAATTGGAGAAGGAAAGCTACCCACTCTCATTTTGAATAATGGCAGGGAACAAATTTACTCCAGCTTCATTCTTAGCCCACTCAGTGTAGTGAATTGAAAGATTTTTTTTTTAAAAAAAAACCCCAAAACTAGTAGAAAAATATGCTTCAAGAGAGTTAGGAAAACCTGAGGAGGATTACAGACTGAAAAGAATATTTCCAATTTGGGACTTATGCTGTACAAAACTAGGATGTCTTTCTTATTTTATTCTATTTTATTTCATTTCTTTTTTTGCACATGAAACTGCATGCTGACAAGGTGAGGGGAACAGATCTTCCCATGAGGACTCGATCCCCTCCTCTATGGCTGGGACATGATCTCTGACCTTGGAGAGGGATTTTTGATCTGTTCTGCATCTGAAGTACTGGTCCAAGAACCACAGGATTGCATTGCCATTTTTTCTTGTTTATTTAAAGTAGTCTTATGTGATCTCTATTAGAATTGGATCCAGGGGAATGTACACAATTAAAATAATAAAACCTCTTCCTATAGCAGCAATAAAAATCAAAGAACCTAGGGTACCAGGAGAAGAGCAGCAGAAGTGAAAGGGAAGAAATCACTGTGGTCTTTAGATATCCAATATATCAGGCTGTCATCTGGGTTAGCAGAAAACTCGGCCTTCTTCTATGAAATTGCAGGTAGCTGAAAAGTACTATTTATGTCTCCATCCCTGGTATGCGCTTTTCCTGACTCAGCATTGGATTCTGATATTTTTAGTTGTTTGGTTATTTGTTTGTTGAATCCTACTTCTTGATTCTAAACAGCAGTTGTCCTGATCAATGAAGGTAATACATTATCATGCTGAGACTACACAATCCTTACTGAGAACTTCAGAAAATGTGCCCTTTACAAAACTCATTTCCTCTCTTTTGTGGTCTGATCGGGATTATAAAAGCACTCCTAGCTATGTCTAGGGATAGCTTTGATTAGCTAATGATTTTATGCCATCTGGCAGTGCAATATATATTTCATTAATGGTTATTACACAGCTGTTGTGCTTGCTGCTTCTGCCAGAAGTAGGCTGGTCCCTTTCTGTGGTTATTTTTGTTGATTGCTTCTTTGTTAGAGGGAAGGGATAGCTCTTTTTCCTTTTTGGGTTATTAAACAGTCAATAAATTAATTAACTAAATAAACTTAGGCAAACAAAACAGAGCAAAGAAATATCTTTGTATTGTCCATTCTTTTGAAGTGTATACATCATTTATTTGCACTTTTGTGTGGTTTGAATTAGTTGTAACAGCACAAGATGGAATAATGATAGGGACAAATTATTGATTTGAAAAACAAAAAAGGTTAACTGAAAGCACATCACAGTGTTTTAACAATTTATGGTGCAGTCTTAGCTGTGTCTACTCATAAATACGCCCAGCTGCAATTGTTCCAAATTGACACTTAAATTGTCCCTTGGACACTCAACTTAGTATATCATAACAAGGTTGCCCAAATATCATCACTTCAGGGGCCAAGGTATTGTTCTTTCAGCTAATCCACCCTGAGTGTCCTCATAGCCGCTCCCATTTTGGTGGTGTGATAATTACTCCTGAAAATGTGTGCTGAGTCCTGCCAATAATGCAGGGTCTATCTACACTGCATATTTAATACAGTTTGGGACCACACTAACTGCCATGGCTCAATGCTATGGCTTTTAGGGAATCGAACCCTGGTCTCCTGAATAACATGTGAGAATACTTACCTCAGTACAAATTAGGTCAAACAATTAATTAATTCTTATAAATTATCCTATTCAATTACTAAATTATAACTAAGTAAAAATATAATTTTAACTCACAAAGGGATACAATTATTTCTTATGTGGTGTAACAATAATTATTTTAATTATTTAGAATATATATGTACTTACAATTTACCAATATTTTCTGTAATAGGCTAGGGGCATATATTATTTAGGTAGATAGCATTTAGTCAGGCAGGAAATATGTGGCCCATGATCTATATTAGGTCATTTGGCTGGTCCAGCAACTCAATTAGGATGCCATAGTGGGCCTCCCAAAATGAGAAATTCCCCCAGGATTTTGGCCATCTTTGGAGCCAAAACATTTAACACCCCCCCCCCCCCCCCCCAAACTGGATAAAACCTCTTTCTAGTGCTACAAAATGGTGTTTTGGAGGATTCCTCGCACTGAAAGTCCAACTACTCTTCTGGAGATGCAAAAAAAGGGACCACCAGTGATTCATATCTGGTTGTCCAAAGGAGTGGCCACAGTGATGTTATTTCTGAATTCCTTGTGTACCTGAGATTCAGAATATGTGATTAAGGAAGTCCCACCATTTCAAAGTCACCTAATGTTTCAGCAGTACCACAAGGGGGGTATAGGCACCTAGTAGCTTTAATTTTTAATGTTATCATTTAATTCTGAGATTCATTTTTCCCTGTCTCCATGATGTTCTCTTTTTAAAAATCTTCCTCCTTTCCCCACCTAGTTGCACTTCCACCCACTTGATTTCTAGAACTGCTGTCTCTTCTCAACATCCTGGGCTTTGCTGTCAACATTAAAACAACTCTCCTTTCTATCCCCCAACACAGTATGTTTTCAGTAATAATTACTCAAAGAATGTTATTTCTTCTTCTGCACTCTGCAAGAAAGATATCATGCCTACAGCAAAATATATGAGGAGCTGTATTTTTCCCAGCTTCCTTAATCTTCACCCTGACTTTTTATTATTATTACTAACTGAGGATTTCATGTCAACAAGCAGCCCAAGCTTAGTACTTTGCACTAAAAACAAAATTAGTTAGTGTCTGGCATAATTCATTTCAATCCCACTGAACTAGCATTTTACACTTAAACAGTGTTTCCTTTGGTTCACAGTATTTTTTAAGATGAGAACAACTTCTGAGTTAATCTAAAGTAAGTGCCTGCAGCAATGGAGGTGCTGTCTATTAAACTTTATATCTTGCTTTGATTGCTCAGATAGTATTTGACAGTGATGGCTGGTGTCCCATAAACTACAAATGCTCAGGACTGACCATATTTAGGTTTCAGAAAGACTCCTTCACTGGTTCCCAAAATGGGACTGCTATCAACAGAACATCCATGTGACTCTGGAATTGCTCAGGTCTACAGCAAGGTTACTGTAACTAAAAAAATTCTTTGACCATTAAGAGTTGTGCTTTCATTGTGTAGTAGCAAAGAGCCTTTGGATAAAAAGGGGTCGGGCATATAAAAAGTACACAATTTCAAGGCCATTTAATAAAGTGCATGGACAAGTGTCAGAGAGTTGCCTGAGATAATGTGGGATAGGATAAATAGGAAGGAAAATAAAGTGCTATGTAGGAAGCAGTGTGTCAATGATAGGGGTTTATCATGTTAGTGATTGTTCAAATGAACACTGAAAGAACCATGTTTTAAGCTTTATAGTTAACTAGCTTGGGTACCCGGCGGTGCCCAGGTTATTTGTCTTTGAATGTTAGGTATTATCAGTTTGGAGTGGGTGAACTACAATTCCCAGAATCGTGGGTCAATCCTCCCCAAACCCTGCTAGTATTCACAGTTGACCATTTTTGGTCTATGTACCAAGTGTGGTCCAGATCTGTCGTTGGCTGGTCATCATCTGTCTGCAGTGCTCTCTGGATGGGGGTGAACTACTACAACTCCCAGATTGCTGGGGGAAGTATCCCGAAACATCTGTCAGTATCCACAGTAGGCTATGTTGAGTCTGTGTGCCAAGTGTGATCCAGATCCGTCGTTGGCTGGGTTCAGTGGTCTTTGGATACAGGTGAACTACAACTCCCAAAATCAAGGCCCATTACCACAAACCCTTGCAGTGAGGCTTCTCTGTGCAAAGTTTGGTCCCAGTCCATTGTTGGTGGGAGTCACTGTTTCTCTGGATGCAGGTGAACTAAAACTCCCTTTCTCCCAAACTTGTCCAATATGTTATGTTGATTATGGGGGCTCTGTGTGCGAAGTTTGGTCCTGGTCCATCATGGGTGGGGTTCAATTGCAGGTGAACTATAAATCCCAGTATCGACTACTCCCAAATGTCCAGGCCAATTCCCCTCAAAACCCATCAGTATTCAAATCTGGGCATATCGGGTATGCATGGCAAGTTTGGCCCAGAACCATCATTGTTTGGGTTCATAGTGTATTCTGGGTGTAGGTGAACTACAACTCCTCTAAATTCCCCAGTAGAAGTCACAATGCTCTGACTTGATGCAGGGTGAACTACAACTCCCACCATGTGGAGTCAACCCCCCAAACTCCTCCAGTAAGTTTGGTTGCTGTTCAGTTCTGCTCTGTTTGTTATGCAGACAGATTTGAAAGGGAAGGGCAGTAGGCGGGGTCATGCAAATTCCACACCAGTGGAGAACCTTGAGATGCCTGCCTGTGGTGGAGGAAAATGCACAATCTAGGATGAAATAGTCCCCAAAGGAAAGCATTCCTGGGTGGTGGGCCGTAGTGTTTGGGGAGGACATTGGCAGGTGTTGGGCTACATGTTCATGGTGCTCGCTGTAACCTTAATGTCAGTGGAAAAGAGTGACTTGGTGGCTCCTCAGCACTGGGAACTATAGTCTGTTTGTGGAGGCTGGAGGCAGGCTGTGTGAGCGGACACCCGTGCCACATACAGGTTTTTACTTTTATTATGGATATAGATAGATATAGATATAGATATATAAATAGATAGATAGATAGATAGATAGATAGATAGATAGATAGATATAGATGAAGAAGAAGCTGTTTGCAACAAAGCTGGTAGGAAGCTAGACAACATCACCAAGGCATGGTCGGGATATGAAGATCTAGGGTCTAAAGTAGGGAGCTGGGAAATCCCTCCTTTGCCCAGAATGGGAGGACCATTTAGGAGTTAAGTATAGAGATTTTCAGTAGGTACATACTTAATAATTGTTTCTAAAATAGAAATAGCCCCCTATTTTGTGTTTGGGAAAAGATAATTGGTAACATTTTTTCCCTTGGATGCAGGGCTTACAATATTATTTTAACATAGCTATCAAAAATAAAGCTTTTTTTAAAAAAATCCATGTAATCATATTCATGCTAGTGAATTAGATTCTAAAGTTCCCCAGCAACAATTCTGTTTTGTCAGTATCCTGGGCATTCCTCCAGGGCTAAAGATAGCACTGAAAATTACAGGCTCTTCCTACAGAGTGTTCTTTTTTAGCAACTACATCCAGGCCCCACATTAACAAGTTCTAACTTTGCACAGATTGTTTCCCACACAAGGCTTTCTCTGAACGGATCTGGGCTGAAACGAAATTGAAACTGCTGTTATACCTATTGCATAATCCCTTGTCAAGAATATTTTTTGTTTGCCAAGACCAGATTGCTTTGTGTTAGAAACTAACTTTCCCTACCTCTCCCATCCAAACTGACGGCATGGGTTTGGATATGTTAAAATTCCATCCTTAACTCTTCTTCCTTTGAAACCAGTGTGATTTAATGATTTTCAGAATTCAGAGCTTTTGAGGAGATAATAACCACAATCCTCCCACGAGTATGGCCACCAAAGTTAGGGATTGTAGTTCTTCTCAGAAAGTAACATTCCTCATCACATTAACATTGAGAAATGTAATAACAGTACACACCTCATTGTTTTTAAGGGCTGGATTCATACTCTGTTCACATGGGATACATACTACCCCTGCCTACAGTGTTTTGACTCATCACACCATGGAAGGCTGGTTTCTTGCAATTCATTTGAATGCCTCCCTATGTCACTTTCCCCCCTAATATTTTGTTATAACATAGCCTGGAAGTCTCAAACTACCGTTCTTACGAGATTTTAGAAGATTTTGCATTTGTGTAGTAGGTTTCCCTGATCACTACCATTTGGTATGATACAATGGAGGGAAAAATTGCATAATTTCAGTAAAATTAAGAAAAAAATATTCCAGAGGTCTTTCTCCAGTAACCACTGAAAGAGAAATATTGACTGCCTCCATCATGAAGACTCCCAGGATCAACAAAATCTTCCCTAGACACGCTCTCAAAGGAGACATGACAGCACAGCTGATGGAATGCATACTGTTTTAATTATCATACAGAAAAGCAACACTTAACAATCATTTAAAAATTTTAAAACATGATTATTCTGCAATTATTCTGAGATCTTTTGCAGATGGATTCCAGTGGATTGCTGACTAAAGAGGACAAATATCATGTGATAGAAGCCAGTAGGAATTGTGAGCAAAGAACTCAAAAATGAAGTATAACTCAATGTGATAAGCTCCACAGACATTTTCTATTAGACATGAAAGCAGCAGAATAATCTTAAGGGCCAAGGATTAGTCATTGTCATATCCAGCAGTGTTCACAGTAGTCATCCCTTAGCATCTGATGCCCAAGGTGGGCAATTCACTGTATCTAACAGGAGTGCTAGTCCTTTGTGAGACCAATGAAGTCACCAGGCTGTACTGTCAACTTCCCCTTTTCTAAAGGTTAAAGGTTTTCCTCTGACATTAAGTCTAGTCATGTCCGACTATGGGGGTTGCTGCTCATCTCCATTTCTAAGCCGAAGAGCCAACGTTGTCCGTAGACACCTCCAAGGTCATGTGGCCAGCATGACTGCATGGAGCGACATTAGCTTCCCGCAGAAGCGGTACCTATTGATCTACTCACATTTTACATGTTTTCAAACAGCTCGGTTAGCAGAAGCTGGAGTTAATAGCGGGAGCTCACTCCACTTCCCAGATACAAACCGCCAACCTTTCGGTCAGCAAGTTCAGCAGCTAAGCGGTTTAACCCGCTGCACCACCAGGAGCTCCTTGAAGATAAATATACTATTTCTCAAACCATTCAGGGTGCATCTATGCTTAGAATTAATGCAATTTGAGACCACTTCAACCTCCATGTCTCAATGCTATGGAATTATGTGAGTTATTGTTTGGTAGGAGCCCAAGAAACAATGGACGACTCATTGGTTGGAAGTATCTTGCCCAGTCCATATCAGATGGACAAACTAGGAAGACGTGATGCAAAATCATCCACTCATTCCTTCATATCTGCAGGAACTAACCTCTTACTTTTTGCAGTTCCTTACTCAGAAGAAATGACTATGCGGAAGTGGTACTGAGCCCATGGTGCTGAACGTTAGGTGCTTCATCCATAGAGTGGTCTGACATTTCAAGCAGCTTTATCTGATTTCAAAATGGGCAGGAGGAGGCGAAATCTGAATGTGTTTTGAGCATCCTGCTTATAAACAAGAGAGAGACCCAGTTCTGTCAAAAATGGGAAGAAAGGATTATTTGTTCTCTTTGCAGGTAGAGAGGTACTGCTGGTACTGCTACAAAGATACTAAACTGTTAAAAGACATTTAATAGGGCATGCCATAATACTCAAGGGAGGACTTTTGATTTAACATTATCACAAACTCTGCAACACAGCCACAAGTTATTTATTAGGACTGGAGAGTGCTAATGTATCATGCCAGTGCCTCACTGTTGGTTCTTGGCTGAATTCAAAGAAGTGGATTTATATTTTAAACCATTAATAGTTTGCAGCCGAATTACATGAATGTTTGCCTTCTCTCATAGATCTGTGTCCAGATCCTGATGTCAGTCTTGAAGAACATTCTTTAAATGCCCTTCATGTGCTACTGCCAAGCAAGATCCAACAGAAGGCAGGGTTTTCTAAGTGATGTTACCCCAGAAAGACTACAGCTATGTCTACACTGTCAAATAACGCTGTTTGAACTGCACTGAATGTCATTATATAGGTCTACACTGATCATGTAATGCAGTTCGAATTGCAGTATTTGGCAGTGTAGATCCATTCTTACTTGGTGCCTATCCCATATTTTTTGCTGATTTTTCCAGGTTTTTAAAAGACATGCTATGGTTTTGTAGTTTTTATGGTCTGGGCTTTAAAAAGTTGTAGGCATGTCTACCTGAAAGCATTTGTTAAATTCCTGCCATGTGTTTTATTTTTAAAAAATACATTTTTATTAAGATTTGAAAAGTGACATACATAAAAAACAAAGATTTAAGTGAAATAAGCTGTGTTAATAGGGTAAGGTTGGGTATTGTGGTTGGTTTAGGGAGGGGAGATGGGTAAGGTAACTAGGATATACGAAATGAAAGGAAAAGAAAAAAAAGGTAAAATTGAATGGAAGGGAAAAACTTTCTCGTGGCTTCTAAATCAATCAACTGGGTAAAATGACCGTTTTGAGCATGTCTCGTGTCCCTCTCTGTTTTTTTAAATATACAAGGTTTTCCCTGTCTGTAATTAATTTTTAACTGTGTTCCAGTCTGTTGCTTTCTTTGATTTACCTTGATGGGCTGAAATATAGTATGTCAGCTTGTCCATATTCATTATGTCCCAAATTTTCGGTATCCTATCTTCTTTGTTTGGTATCTCTTTGAGTTTCCATTTCTTTGCATAAGTTATTCTAGTGGTCGTGGTCAGGTAAGTTAATAAAATTTCTTGATTTTTTCCTAATTTCATATCAAACAACGCTAATAAGTAGTATTCTGGTTTTAGTTGATAATCTATTTTCATTATTTCTTGGATAGTTTTAGAGCCGATTAAAAAAACCTTATGTATACTGCACAGAGACTTTTGGTTATGAAGCAGCATAGAAATATAATAAATACTGGATGAACTAAGTCATCGGTTTTTTTTTCTTGTGATGTTCATTACAGTGTACTTATTAAATTGGGGCTTTTCTGCCTAGTGGTAAGGATGTATATAATGCATCAGTTTTCTGCAACAGTAGCTAGAAATTTTCTGCCCTTGTAATCTGAAGCCAGTGGTGGAGCCACTGGCGGTAGATAATGGTTTCAGCATTTGCCTCAGTGAGCACATTTCACAAACACTTTGAACTAGCCTACCATATAGACATCCATTCAGTCTAGGGAAATGTGGTATCTGTTTTGACCATGCATTGAATTTCCTTGCAAAATTCTCTTTTTATCAGATATCAAAAGGCATCTGTTGTCTGCCAAATTCAGTATTTCTCCTTTCTCCTTTTTTTAGCACAAGTCCTCAAGAAAAACAGTAGTTTCTAGTTCTCTCTATCTCTCTTTTTCTTTTCTCGCAAACACAATTCTCCCCCACACCCACACCCCCAATTTTGTACTGCCAATTCCCCTCCCCCCAAACAGTGCTTTCAAGTGGAGGACTTGTGCCATATATGACAAGCTCCAGCCTCAGGTTAATTTAGCATTAAGCTTTTAGATTCTGAAAAAAAGAGGAAAAGCCCAGTCTGTTCTGCAGTGAAAATGGCAATTAGGTCTCATCATCTTATCTTCTGAATCGTATATTAGCAACAGAACAATATATGGTGCATATAGGAGCAGTGCACTGCACTATGTATTTAAGAGGTAGATTGAATGAAGTATTTGCTATAGTCTCCACTAGGTTCGCCTAGCAACCAGGAGTGTATTGCTCCTATTGTGTAAAACTGTCATTTCACATAAAAACGTCACACACATAATAGGAGAACTACATTCCATATTTCACCAATTCTAAGGGGCACCCCACCACTACCACTTTAGGGGCTCCAAAAATGGCTGGTTCAGTTAAGCGTCGTTTCCTGCTTCCACTGTCTCTCCAATGAGTCCATAGGTAAAGGTAAAGGTTTTCCCCTGGCACTAAGTCTAGTTGTGTCCGACTCTGGGGGTTGGTGCTCATCTCCATTTCTAAGCCAAAGTCCATAGACACCTCCAAGGTCATGTGGCTGGCATGCCTGCATGTAGCGCTGTTACCTTCACGCCGGAGCGGTACCTATTGATCTACTCACATTTGCATGTTTTCAAACTGCTAGGTTAGCAGAAGCAGGATCTAATAGTGGGAGCTCACTCCGCTCCATGGATTCGAACTGCCTACCTTTTGGTCAGCACGTTCAGCAGCTCTGTGGTTTAACTCACTGCACCATCAAGGGCTCCATAGAGCTACTATAAATGAGTCCATAGAGCTACTAAAAAGGGCCATATTGACTTAAGTTGAAGAAAACATGAAATATTGTGCATTCAGAGGAAAGTCTAAAAATATTAAAATACATTTTTTGTTCAAAAATTGAAGCTTCAAAGGCACCTTACCTTCAATGGTGCATTATATTCAATGAAATATGGGGTATGTGTATGTATGTTCATATGTGTGTGTACACACACACATATACAAGGGTTATCCAGAAAGTAGATTACGTTTTGGAATTTAAAATGAACAAAGTATAGGAGAAAACATTTACCATATGCAGTTGAAAGCCACACCCAAATACCACTTCTCAACATAGTCACCATTCAAATCTAGGCACTTATCATAATGATGAATGAGCTTGGCAACTCCTTCCCCACGAAACTCTGCCGCTTGCGTCCTCAACACAGCATTTTGGCGATGATGCGCAGCTGTGGAAAGGGGTGACCAGCTGGTTGAGGACGCAAGCAGCAGAGTTTTTTGGGGAAGAAGTTGCCAAGCTCATTCATCGCTATGATAAGTGCCTAGATTTGAATGGCGACTATGTTGAGAAGTGGTATTTGGGTGTGGCTTTCAACTGCGTATGGTAAATGTTTTCTCCTATACTTTGTTCATTTTTAATTCCAAAACGTAATCTACTTTCTGGATAACACCTCTCTCTCTCTCTCTCTCTCTCTCTCTCTCTCTCTCTCTCTATATATATATATATATATATATATATATATATATATATGTGTGTGTGTGTGTGTGTGTGTGTGTGTGTGTGTGTGAGAGAGAGTGTGTGTGTGTAAGAAATAACTGAAGTGGAAAACCTTATTGGAAATGTACAGTCCTCTACTCGCAAGTCCTAAACACACATATTCCACATGTGTAATGTTCGCTTTGAAGATCAGAGAAGAACTGGGGTCTTTAGGGTATCTGCTTCATGTACAGAATAGTTACAGGTCTCTCTCTCTGTGTGTGTGTGTGTGTATGCACCTTCAGATCACTTATATTGATCAACTTTTGGTGATCCTATAAATTTCAAAGGTGCAGTCAAGGAATGCTCAGATGTAATTTTGCCAATTCTGCTTTCTGAAACATAGCCTGCATAACCTGGTACTCTTTGGTGGTCTCTCATTCACATTCTAACCAGAAATGACCTTACCTAGCTTCCAAAATCAGATGGGATCCGTAGGGCCCTTTCACACAGTACCTATAATTCAGGAGAGAATGGGTTAAAAACGGGGGATTACCAGATGATATTTGTGCTAAATACTTGTTCAATCGTAGCAACAGAGCGAAAACCCGTTTCAAAAAGGTTTCAAAAAGGGGATTTTCCCATGACTGTGTGGCCTTGCAGTCATGTAAAGTTCAGGATTTCCCTCTTTACCTCCTGTAGAGACTGTTTCTCACCTGTGCTGGTTTTAAAAAGCCTGAAACAACTTTAAAAGCCTAAAACCCATGGAGACACAGCTGATTTCCAGCTGGTTTCAAGAGAAGTGGAGTTGACCAGTCAACACAGCTGCTGATCATGCTGCCTGAGGCATCCTAGGAGTTACAGTACAAAAAGTCACTTTTTAAAGCTCAGATATTTCTAATTCCTTTTCCTCCTTGCCCATCAAAAATAACATATCAGGGAAGATAAAAGTTTGTGTTCACCTGCAGAAAATAACCCCATCTTGCTGTATAAAGGAGCATGAAATGGTCATGGAGAAAACCCTGTTCCAGGAAACTGTCATCTCAGCTCAGTTGTACAAAGATATAAAATCAGATTTGCCTGCCTAGAGGGACAAGTCACCAGTCTGAGGAAGGCAGCCTAGAGAAAACCAGCAAATGGTTCATTCATCATCCCAAAGGGAACAGCCTCCAGTAAAAGTTTGCAGATTGATAGATACTTGGTTGCTTGGAAAGTGTCTATCAGAAGGCATCATCTGCAGGGCTGGTGCTTTGGATGAGTTTCTTATGAGGCCATGTAAGATCAAACATTTCCTTTTTCCTATAATTACCCTGAATGTTAGAAGAATCTGTATGCTTTAGAACAGTATTAAGAATATTTGTCAGCCTTAGACAGCATAGCCAATGGTGAATGATTATGGGATCAAAAAACATTCTTCACTTCCAAAGTAAAGCTATCCTGTTAAAAGTTAAAAGCCTTAAAAAGATGGGCATGATATTTACAGAGTTCTAAGGTATGTATGGGAACCTCCGGTGGCTCAGTGTGTTAAAGCGCTGAGCTGCTGAACTTGAAGACCGAAAGGTCCCAGGTTCAAATCCGGGGAGCGGAGTGAGCACCCGCTGTTAAGCTCTAGCTTCTGCCAACCTAGCAATTTGAAAACATGCAAATGTGAGTATATAAATTGGTACTGCTCCGGCGGGAAGGTAACGGCATTCCCATGCAGTCATGCCGGCCACATGACCTTGAAGGTGTCTACTGACAATGCCGGCTCTTCGGCTTAGAAATGGAGATGAGCACCAACCCCCAGAGTCGGACACGACTGGACTTAATGTCAGGGGAAACCTTTACCTACTAAGGTATGTATGACAAGTAAGGGGAGCTGAGAATATGCAAACCTAGCTAGATGACGGCTAAAAGTAGTTTTTTAATTGCTTCGCCAGGATTCCACAAAGGATAGCAATTTATTTTAGCCAATGCAATCAGCTTGAAATTTCAGACTTGTAGGACATGTATGCAAGGCTAGCTTTGCCAAGTACTATTCAGCTGCCAAGTTTATGAAATGCTCCTTGGGGAATTGCATATACCAGTTAGCTCTGGGATTTTAATATTGGCTGCCTGCCTGCCTTAAAGGAAGCATTTTATTCACATTGAAGTTTTTTTTAAAGTGAGAAGCTCTGGAACAGAAAGAGTGCCTTCTTTGGCACACTCACAGAAAGGTCTAAAGGACTAGAGTCAGACTGGGCTTCAGCACAAGATGCTAACACCTTTATTGTACGGATACTTGCATCCCATTCTTGCTGTGTCACAACCATGCTCCATGAACACGTTTTTATATTTTCAGTAAGCGGTGCTTCTCCAGTCCTTTTGCTGCACAGACCTTGTGGTGTACTTGTAATGGAGAGAGATACAGAGTTGCCTTGTAAATTATGCATTCTGTTCCACTTCCCAAATGCTTTACCCACCCCCAAAACCATCATCTGATTAAAATACATTATGAATTATATTTAACCTTACTTTATCAGGCATATTTTTCAGTGCAGCCAGGGTTTTGCAAAAATGCATTATAACAGCCTTCCCCAGCCTGGTACCATCCAGATATTTGTGGAATTAATTCCCACAACTCTTTCCTATTGGCCATATAAATTGAGTTGCAGTTCAAGGTACATCTACACTGTAGAATTAATGCAGTTTGATATCACTTTAAAATGTCATGGCTCAGTGCTATGGGATCATGGCGGTTGTAGTTTTACAAGGTCTTTAGCTTTCTCTCTTTGGCCCAGTTCCTTTTAGGAGCCAACCCAGGATTTTATCAAAATACGTCTATTTTATGTGACCTTATTACTTTTATGATCTGTTTTATTGTTGATTGATTTATTTTATTGTTGTGTTTTTATATTGCCTGTTTAGTCTGGGCTTGGCCCCATGTAAGCCGGCCCGAGTCCCTTCGGGGAGATGGGGTGGGGCATAAAAATAAAATAATAATAATAATAATAATAATAATAATAATAATAATTATTATTATTATTATTATTATTATTATTATTATTATTCTGCCAAAGAGTGATAGTGCCTCACCAAATTACAAATTACAAATCCTGGATTCCATAGCATTGAGCCGTGGCAGTTAAAGTGGTGCCAAGCTGCATTAATTGTATAGTATAGATGTAGCCCAAAACAACTGAACTTGCAACATGTTGGAAATGGCTATATGCAGTGTGTATTCTCTTCTTATTCATGCAAAAATTTAATTATCTGTTTTTCACAGTTTTGGAGTTACCGTGGGGAGACATACTGTCAAGGACAGAACGCCACAAGATTCAAAGTAACAGAGTTTATTAGATTACAGAACTCAAAAATGCCCGTAAAACACAAGGGCCAGGCAATTTTTGCCTTTAGGAGCAAAAAGGAGCAAAAGTAAATGTTCAAAAGATAAACCGGATTAAACCGGAGTTTAATCCGGGTAAAAACAAACTGCTTCCTTCAGCCTGGGTATAAACAAAACGAAAGCCAAGGAACAAAAGATAAAGAATGCAACTAATTGGCAGCAGATTCCTCTCTGCTGCCAACACTGTGTTTAGAGTAACTTGCGTCGCTCCCACACACACACACAGCAGACAGGATTCCAACACGAACAATTCAGCCAGGGATTTTAGCAGTAGAGTAGACCAGTTCCGTTCCGTAGATCAAAGCCAGAAGCAGACGTTTGTAGTTTTTCCAAGTCCAAGAAGAGGGGGAAGACAAGCCGTGGTCAGTTCAGTCCGAGTTCTCAAAGCAGGAGATGGCGTCCGTCAAGAAGACGACGGAAGGTCAAGCTAATAAGAGTAAGCACAGGTTTGCACAAACAAATGCCCACACAATCCCTCCCGCCGTCTGACCCTGGATTCCAATCAACTTACGTCTCAGCACAGGAAAGTACACAAGTCTTCAGGGAAGCGTCCCACACACACACACGAATCCCAAGCGTTTGCCCAGATTACCTTGCCCGACGCAATTTGCAATTGCTCCCAAGCCCCATTTTATGCCAGTTACAAATCTTCATCACTGTCAGCTGTCCTCCTTAACCCGGGCGTTTCCTCATCACTTTCCTCGTCAGAGCTGGAACACCTCTGACTACGCCCAACAGCATCTCCAGCTGTGGATCCCGTCCCATCCCTCCAGCTACGCCATGGGTCTAATCCTGAAGGTCCCCATTCATCTTCTGCCCCATCATGGCCAGTGGCCCCCAATTCCTCCCTTACCCGAGTCCAATCCATCTCATCCTCCTCTGAGCTAACCAGCCCTTCCTCCATTCTCTCCGTGAACCCTTCGAAAGACTCTTCGTCAGAGGGTGCTGCAAATATGTCTCGCAGTCTTTTTCTCTCTCGCTCCTCGAGAGTATCCGACTCTCGAGGAGTCTTACGCCCACGCCTGTCAGAAACAGAGCCACGAGGCTCAATCATAACACTATCCCCTCTCACAAAGGCCTCCTCCCCCGATGGCGGAGAAGTGGCAGTGATACCCTCCGCTATAGCACCACGACGACTAGAGGTATCAAGTTTCAACAGCGAACGATGAAAGACTGGATGGACCTTTAAACTAGACGGTAAACGCAAACGAAACGCAACAGAAGAAATCTTTTTAACGATAGGAAAGGGACCCAAATACCGAGGCGCAAACTTTCCCCCAGCCTGTTTAATATGTTTGGAAGATAACCACACCAAATCCCCTTCCTCCAACTCCTCCCCTGCCTGCCTGTGGCGGTCAGCCTGAGTCTTCTGCGTTGCCTTAGCTTCCAACAGTAAGCGACGGGCAACATCATGCAATGCAGCCATTTCCGTAGAGCGGTACACAGGGTCCGAAGAGACCACATTGGTCGACGGCGCCACACCTCCCCGTGGATGAAAGCCATAAGTAAGCTCAAACGGCGTATGCTGACTAGACGTGTGCACCGCATTGTTGTAAGCAAATTCCGCCACCGGTAACCACTTCACCCAAGCCGTGGGTTGATCTAAACAAAAACAACGCAAATACTGCTCTAAGAGCCCATTAACCCGTTCCGACTGTCCATCCGTTTGCGGATGGAAGGCGGACGACACGTTTAACTTAGTCCCCAAGCACTCATGGAAGTGTTTCCAAAAGCGTGACACAAATTGCGGAGCCCTATCGGAAATAATCACCTCGGGTGCTGTCAAAGACAGAACGCCACAAGATTCAAAGTAACAGAGTTTATTAGATTACAGAACTCAAAAATGCCCGTAAAAACACAAGGGCCAGGCAGTTTTTGCCTTTAGTAGCAAAAAGGGACAAAAGTAAATGTTCAAAAGATAAACCGGATTAAACCGGAGTTTAATCCGAGTAAAAACAAACTGCTTGCTTCAGCCTAGGTATTAACAGAACAAAAGCCAAGGAACAAAAGATACAAAGAATGCAACTAATTGGCAGCAGATTCCTCTCTGCTGCCAGCACTGTGCTTAGAGTAACTTGCGTCGCTCCCACACACACACAGTAGACAGGATCTCCAACACGAGCAATTCAGCCAAGGATTGCAGAAGTAGAGTAGACCAGTTCCGTTCCGTAGATCAAAGCCAGAAGCAGACGTTTGTAGTTTTTCCAAGTCCAAGAAGGGGGGAAGACAAGCCGTGGTCAGTTCAGTCCGGGTTCTCAAAGCAGGAGATGGCGTCCGTCAGAAAGACGACGGAAGGTCAAGCTAATAAGAGTAAGCACAGGTTTGCACAAACAAATGCCCACACAATCCCTCCCGCCGTCTGACCTTGGATTCCAATCAACTTACGTCTCAGCACAGGAAAGCACACAAGTCTTCAGGGAAGCGTCCCACACACACACGGATCCCAAGCGTTTGCCCAGATTACCTTGCCCGACGCAATTTGCAATTGCTCCCAAGCCCCATTTTATGCCAGTTACAAATCTTCATCACTGTCAGCTGTCCTCCTTAACCCGGGCGTTTCCTCATCACTTTCCTCGTCAGAGCTGGAACACCTCTGACTACGCCCAACAGCATCTCCAGCTGTGGATCCCGTCCCATCCCTCCAGCTAAGCCATGGGTCTAATCCTGAAGGTCCCCATTCATCTTCTGTCCCATCATGGCCAGTGGCACCCAATTCCTCCCTTACCCGAGTCCAATCCATCTCATCCTCCTCTGAGCTAACCAGCCCCTCCTCCATTCTCTCCGTAAACCCTTCGAAAGATTCTTCGTCAGATGGTGCTGCAAATATGTCTCGCAGTCTTTTTCTCTCTCGCTCCTCGAGAGTATCTGACTCCCGAGGAGTCTTACGCCCACGTCTGTCAGTAACAGAGCCATGAGGCTCAATCATAACACTATCCCCTCTCACAAAGGCCTCCTCCCCCGATGGCGGAGAAGTGGCAGTGATACCCTCCGCTATAGCACCACGACGACTAGAGGTATCAAGTTTCAACAGTGAACGATGAAAGACTGGATGGACCTTTAAACTAGACGGTAAACGCAAACGAAACGCAACGGAAGAAATCTTTTTAACGATAGGAAAGGGACCCAAATACCGAGGCGCAAACTTTCCCCCAGCCTGTTTAATATGTTTGGAAGATAACCACACCAAATCCCCTTCTTCCAACTCCTCCCCTGCCTGCCTGTGGCGGTCAGCCTGAGTCTTCTGCGTTGCCTTAGCTTCCAGCAGTAAGCGACGGGCAACATCATGCAATGCAGCCATTTCCGTAGAGCGGTACACAGGGTCCGAAGAGACCACATTGGTCGACGGCGCCACACCTCCCCGTGGGTGAAAACCATAAGTTAGCTCAAACGGCGTATGCTGACTAGATGTGTGCACCGCATTGTTGTAAGCAAATTCCGCCACCGGTAGCCACTTCACCCAAGCCGTGGGTTGGTCTAAACAAAAACAACGCAGATATTGCTCTAAGAGCCCATTAACCCGTTCCGACTGTCCATCCGTTTGCGGATGGAAAGCTGAAGAAACGTTTAACTTAGTCCCCAAACACTCATGGAAATGTTTCCAAAAGCGTGACACAAATTGCGGAGCCCTATCTGAAATAATCACCTCGGGTGCTCCGTGCAAACGATAGATGTGCTTAGTAAATAGTAAGGCCAACGTAGGGGCCGCCGGAATGGTTGAACAAGGAATAAAATGAGCCAGTTTACTAAATAAATCCACCACCACCCAAATACAAGTATAACCCCCAGACTTAGGCAAATCTGAAATGAAATCCATGGAAATGATTTGCCATGGCCTGTCCGGAACAGGTAAAGACGACAACAACCCTCTAGGGCGCCCAACAGGCGTCTTACTCTGCTGGCAAACGGCGCAGCTGTCACAAAAGCGCAGAATGTCTTGCCGCATCTTTGGCCACCAATAGCTCCTGGTAATGAGCTGCACGGTCTTGAATCTGCCAAAGTGCCCAGCCATGGGTTCGTCATGGTGGGCTCTAATCACCTCCAACCTGAGGGCCCCCACTGGTACGTAGACCTGCCCCCTGCGTACCAATACTCCGTCTTGATCTTGTAGATGCGGCAGTATGGTACGGTTACCTGCTGAGAGCAGCATCAGTTGCTCCTGTGTCCACACATCATCCCTCTGAGCCGCAAGGATCTGGTCATGTAACCCGAGCTCATTATCTACAACACACAGAGAGGCAGTAGGCAAGATGGTCTGACATACAACCTGCTCATTGGTCTTAAACTCCGGCTTGCGGGATAAAGCATCGGCCCGCAAATTTGCCTTCCCCTCTACGAACTGCACCTTGAAGTTAAACCTGGAGAAAAACAAAGCCCATCGGATTTGACGCTGGTTTAACTTCTTTGCTGTTTGCAAGTGCTCTAAGTTCTTGTGATCAGATCTGACCACGATCTGGTGCCGTGCCCCTTCAAGCCAGTGCCGCCACACCTCAAACGCCACCTTAATCGCCAACAACTCCTTCTCCCATATGGTATAGTTCTGCTCGAAGGGTGTTAGTTGCCGCGAGTAAAATCCACAGGGACGCAAGGTCCCTGAGGAGTCCTTCTGAGACAATACAGCCCCCAACGCGTAGCTAGAAGCGTCCGCTTCTACCACGAACGGTTTGTCAACATCAGGATGGGTTAGTATGTTGTCCGATTGAAAACTAGACTTAAGTTGTAGAAACGCCTCGTGAGCTTCCCGCCCCCACACAAATGGCTGTTTCTTGCGCAGAAGCTGCGTCAAAGGTACCGTGAGCTTTGCAAAATTCGGAATAAACTCCCGGTAGTAATTAGCGAAACCTAAGAACCTTTGTACATCCTTCTTAGTTTTCAGCTCCTGCCATGAGTTGACGGCGTCAACCTTATGTGGGTCCATTTTAAGTTCCCTACCTGACACTACATGACCTAGGAACTCCACTTCAGGCACATGAAAGACGCATTTGGAAGCCTTGGCGAAAAGCCCATTAGCCCGCAGTCGGTGCAGAACCTGCTTGACATGTTGACGATGTTCTTTCTCGTCCTTAGAAAAAAATCAAGATATCATCCAAATAAATCACTAAAAATTGGTCAATTAGGTCCCTGAACACATCGTTCATGAACCTCTGGAAGACCGCAGGAGCATTACAAAGCCCAAAAGGCATGACTCGGAACTCGTGGCATCCGAAACACGTGTTAAATGCCGTCTTCCATTCATCCCCTTCCCGTATACGGATTAAGTTATAGGCCCCCCGCAGGTCAAGCTTGGTAAAGACCTTAGCCCCTTGCACCCTTGATAACAGTTCCGAGATTAAAGGGAGCGGGTACCTATCCCGAATGGTGTATTTGTTTAGGATCCGATAGTCGCAGACCAACCTAAGTTCCCCAGTCTTTTTGGCTACAAAGAATACTGGTGCCGCAGTTGGAGAACTAGATGGGCGAATAAACCCCTTGGCTAAATTTTCATCTAAAAACTCCCGCAAAGCTTGCCTTTCCGGTACAGTCAAGGCATACAGCCTCCCTGCTGGCAGTTTCGCACCTTCTGCCAGCTTGATGGCGCAATCATATGGCCTGTGCGGTGGTAATTTGTCCGCTTCTCTTTTACAAAATACATCAGAGAACTCCCCATACTCAGCAGGCACTCCCTCCATATCAGCATGAGTAACGTTTAAAGTGCAACAATCCTGCCTCTTTAAGATCACTTTACGTGTTGCCCAATCCACTTGTGGGTTTACTACAGCTAGCCAATCCATCCCCAGGATCACATCATATCTAGGCAAGCTCGTAATATCCCACACAAACGTTCCCGTTACTCCCTGCACCTCCCACGTTACTGCTGAGGTTTCCTGGTTAACCACCCCAGTCTCCAGCAGTCTCCCATCTGCTCCCTCCACCCACACGTCGCATGCCTTGCGCACTCTAGGAATGCCATGCTTCTTAGCAAACTCAATATCTATATAGGAGACCGTAGCTCCTGAGTCCAGCAGTGCCAGAGTAGAAACAAGTTCCCTTCCCCCAACAGATAATGTAATGGGTACGAAAACATGCTTCCTCCCCTCAGTTGACTGCTTGAGGAGCCCTAGTGCGTTGGACTCACGTCGCACTAGGGCTGGCCTTTTCCCGAAAGCTGGGAAGGTTTCACATTACAATTTTTGGCAAAATGCCCAGCATTCCCACAGTACAAACACAAGCCCAGCTGCCTCCTACGGCTCTTTTCCTCTGTAGACAGTTTTTTAAAGACCCCAAGCTCCATGGGCTCTTCCCCCATCACCACAGGTGCCCTGGTTACATGCATGGGTGGCGCACACATTGCTTTTGAGTGTTTACGAGCCTCGAACCTTGCGTCTAAACGCAGCACCTTAGCTACTAAGGCGTCCCAGCTTTCAGCCGGCTCCAAGCGTGCTAATTCATCCTGGAGCATATCACTTAACCCGGCAGTAAATAAAAGCATGAATGCATTTTCCCCCCAATCCAGCTGGTGGCGATACAGGTTAAACTTATTTAAGTAATCCAAAACAGTCCCCTTTCCCTGTTTCAACCGATACAGAGCCCACCCAGCGTTCTCCGTGCGGAGAGGATCCCCAAAAGTATCAGTTAACAACTTTTTGAAATTATTCAAATTGTCCTTGACTGGGTCATTTCCCAAAATTAAATTAGTGGCCCATTGTCCTGCGGGACCGGTCAACAAACTCAAAATAAAAGCCACCTTACTAGTGTCAGTAGGAAAAGCATGAACACTGAGCTGTGAAAAATAAAGCTCCACTTGTGCCAAAAAGGTTGGCAACTTGCACCTGGTTCCGTCAAAGCGTTCAGGAGTCAAAACATGTCCTTTCACAGCAAAAGCTGTTTGGCTTACGGTAAAGGCCGTTTGCAATTGGTCTACTTTGGCTCTTAACTCATCCATCGTCTTCCTGACGGGTTTATTGCTGCAATAAACTTTTTATGGCGTCGGGCAATCTGTCAAAGACAGAACGCCACAAGATTCAAAGTAACAGAGTTTATTAGATTACAGAACTCAAAAATGCCCGTAAAAACACAAGGGCCAGGCAGTTTTTGCCTTTAGTAGCAAAAAGGGACAAAAGTAAATGTTCAAAAGATAAACCGGATTAAACCGGAGTTTAATCCGAGTAAAAACAAACTGCTTGCTTCAGCCTAGGTATTAACAGAACAAAAGCCAAGGAACAAAAGATACAAAGAATGCAACTAATTGGCAGCAGATTCCTCTCTGCTGCCAGCACTGTGCTTAGAGTAACTTGCGTCGCTCCCACACACACACAGTAGACAGGATCTCCAACACGAGCAATTCAGCCAAGGATTGCAGAAGTAGAGTAGACCAGTTCCGTTCCGTAGATCAAAGCCAGAAGCAGACGTTTGTAGTTTTTCCAAGTCCAAGAAGGGGGGAAGACAAGCCGTGGTCAGTTCAGTCCGGGTTCTCAAAGCAGGAGATGGCGTCCGTCAGAAAGACGACGGAAGGTCAAGCTAATAAGAGTAAGCACAGGTTTGCACAAACAAATGCCCACACAATCCCTCCCGCCGTCTGACCTTGGATTCCAATCAACTTACGTCTCAGCACAGGAAAGCACACAAGTCTTCAGGGAAGCGTCCCACACACACACGGATCCCAAGCGTTTGCCCAGATTACCTTGCCCGACGCAATTTGCAATTGCTCCCAAGCCCCATTTTATGCCAGTTACAAATCTTCATCACTGTCAGCTGTCCTCCTTAACCCGGGCGTTTCCTCATCACTTTCCTCGTCAGAGCTGGAACACCTCTGACTACGCCCAACAGCATCTCCAGCTGTGGATCCCGTCCCATCCCTCCAGCTAAGCCATGGGTCTAATCCTGAAGGTCCCCATTCATCTTCTGTCCCATCATGGCCAGTGGCACCCAATTCCTCCCTTACCCGAGTCCAATCCATCTCATCCTCCTCTGAGCTAACCAGCCCCTCCTCCATTCTCTCCGTAAACCCTTCGAAAGATTCTTCGTCAGATGGTGCTGCAAATATGTCTCGCAGTCTTTTTCTCTCTCGCTCCTCGAGAGTATCTGACTCCCGAGGAGTCTTACGCCCACGTCTGTCAGTAACAGAGCCATGAGGCTCAATCATAACAGGTGCTCCGTGCAAGCGATAGATGTGCTTTGTAAATAGTAAGGCCAACGTGGGGGCCGCCGGAATGGTTGAACAAGGAATAAAATGAGCCAGTTTACTAAACAAATCCACCACCACCCAAATACAAGTATAACCCCCAGACTTAGGCAAATCTGAAATGAAATCCATGGAAATGATTTGCCATGGCCTCTCCGGAACAGGTAAAGACGACAACAACCCTCTAGGGCGCCCAACAGGCGTCTTACTTTGCTGGCAAACGGCGCAGCTGTCACAAAAGCGCAGAATGTCTTGCCGCATCTTTGGCCACCAGTAGCTCCTGGTGATAAGCTGTACGGTCTTGAACCTGCCAAAGTGCCCAGCCATGGGTTCGTCATGGTGGGCTCTAATCACCTCCAACCTGAGGGCCCCCACTGGTACGTAAACCTGCCCCCTACGCACCAATACCCCGTCTTGATCTTGGAGATGCGGCAGTATGGTACGGTTACCTGCTGAGAGCAACATCAGTTGCTCCTGAGTCCACACATCATCTTTCTGAGCCTCAAGGATCTGGTCATGTAACCCGAGCTCATTATCTACAACACACAGCGAGGCAGTAGGCAAGATGGTCTGACATACTACCTGCTCATTGGTCTTAAATTCTGGCTTGCGGGATAAAGCATCGGCCCGCAAGTTTGCCTTCCCCTCCACGAACTGCACCTTGAAGTTAAACCTGGAGAAAAACAAAGCCCAGCGGATTTGACGCTGGTTTAACTTCTTTGCTGTTTGCAAGTGCTCTAAGTTCTTATGATCAGACCTGACCACGATCTGGTGCCGTGCCCCTTCAAGCCAGTGCCGCCACACCTCAAACGCCACCTTAATCGCCAACAACTCCTTCTCCCATATGGTATAGTTCTGCTCGAAGGGTGTTAGTTGCCGCGAGTAAAATCCACAGGGACGCAAGGTCCCTGAGGAATCCTTCTGAGACAATACAGCCCCCAACGCGTAGCTAGAAGCGTCCGCTTCTACCACGAACGGTTTGTCAACATCAGGATGGGTTAGTATGTTGTCCGATTGAAAACTAGACTTAAGTTGTAGAAATGCCTCGTGAGCTTCCCGCCCCCACACAAATGGCTGTTTCTTGCGCAGAAGCTGCGTCAAAGGTACCGTGAGCTTTGCAAAATTCGGAATAAACTCCCGGTAGTAATTAGCGAAACCTAAGAACCTTTGTACATCCTTCTTAGTCTTCAGCTCCTGCCATGAGTTGACGGCGTCAACCTTATGTGGGTCCATTTTAAGTTCCCTACCTGACACTACATGACCTAGGAACTCCACTTCAGGCACATGAAAGACGCACTTGGAAGCCTTGGCGAAAAGCCCATTAGCCCGCAGTCGGTGCAGAACCTGCTTAACATGTTGACGATGTTCTTTCTCGTCCTTAGAAAAAATCAAGATATCATCCAAATAAATCACTAAAAATTGGTCAATTAGGTCCCTGAACACATCGTTCATGAACCTCTGGAAGACCGCAGGAGCATTACAAAGCCCAAAAGGCATGACTCGGAACTCGTGGCATCCGAAACACGTGTTAAATGCCGTCTTCCATTCATCCCCTTCCCGTATACGGATTAAGTTATAGGCCCCCCGCAGGTCAAGCTTGGTAAAGACCTTAGCCCCTTGCACCCTTGATAACAGTTCCGAGATTAAAGGGAGCGGGTACCTATCCCGAATGGTGTATTTGTTTAGGATCCGATAGTCGCAGACCAGCCTAAGTTCCCCAGTCTTTTTGGCTACAAAGAATACTGGTGCCGCAGTTGGAGAACTAGATGGGCGAATAAACCCCTTGGCTAAATTTTCATCTAAAAACTCCCGCAAAGCTTGCCTTTCCGGTACAGTCAAGGCATACAGCCTCCCTGCTGGCAGTTTCGCACCTTCTGCCAACTTGATGGCGCAATCATATGGCCTGTGCGGTGGTAATTTGTCCGCATCTTTTTTACAAAATACATCAGGGAACTCCCCATACTCAGCAGGCACTCCCTCCATATCAGAATGAGTAACATTTAGAGTGCAACAGTCCTGCCTCTTTAAAATCACTTTACGTGTTGCCCAATCTACTTGTGGGTTTACTACAGCTAGCCAATCCATCCCCAGGATCACATCATATCTAGGCAAGCTCGTAATATCCCACACAAACGTTCCCGTTACTCCCTGCACCTCCCACGTTACTGCTGAGGTTTCATGGTTAACCACCCCAGTCTCCAGCAGTCTCCCATCTGCTCCTTCCACCCACACGTCGCATGCCTTGCGCACTCTAGGAATGCCATGCTTCTTAGCAAACTCAGTATCAACATAAGAGACCGTGGCTCCTGAGTCCAGTAGTGCCAAAGTAGAAACAAGTTCCCTTCCCCCAACAGATAATGTAATGGGTACGAAAACATGCTTCCTCCCCTCAGTTGATTGCTTGAGGAGCCCTAGTGCATTGGTCTCACGTCGCACTAGGGCTGGCCTTTTCCCGAAAGTTTTGGAAGGTTTCACATTACAATTTTTGGCAAAATGCCCAGCATTCCCACAGTACAAACACAAGCCCAGCTGCCTCCTACGACTCTTTTCCTCGGTAGACAGCTTTTTAAAGACCCCAAGCTCCATAGGCTCTTCCCCCATTACCACAGGTGCCCTGGTTACATGCATGGGTGGCGCACACATTGCTTTTGAGTGCTTACGAGCCTCGAACCTTGCGTCTAAGCGCAGCACCTTAGCAACTAAGGTATCCCAACTTTCAGCCGGCTCCAAACGTGCTAATTCATCCTGGAGCATATCACTTAACCCAGCAGTAAATAAAAGCATGAATGCATTTTCCCCCCAATCCAGCTGGTGGCGATACAGGTTAAACTTATTTAAGTAATCCAAAACAGTCCCCTTTCCCTGTTTCAACCGATACAGAGCCCACCCAGCGTTCTCCGTGCGGAGAGGATCCTCAAAAGTATCAATTAACAACTTTCTGAAATCATTCAAATTGTCCTTGACTGGGTCATTGCCCAAAATTAAATTAGTGGCCCATTGTCCTGCGGGACCGGTCAACAAACTCAAAATAAAGGCCACTTTGCTAGTGTCTGTAGGAAAAGCATGAGCACTGAGCTGAGAAAAATAAAGCTCCACTTGTGCCAAAAAGGTTGGCAACTTGCACCTGGTTCCGTCAAAGCGTTCAGGAGTCAAAACATGTCCTTTCACGGCATGAGTGGTTTGGCTAACGGTAAAAGCCGTTTGCAATTGGTCTAATTTGACCCTTAACTCATCCATCGTCTTCCTGACGGGTTTATTGCTGCAATAAACCTTTTATGGGCGTCGGGCAATCTGTCAAGGACAGAACGCCACAAGATTCAAAGTAACAGAGTTTATTAGATTACAGAACTCAAAAATGCCCGTAAAACACAAGGGCCAGGCAATTTTTGCCTTTAGGAGCAAAAAGGAGCAAAAGTAAATGTTCAAAAGATAAACCGGATTAAACCGGAGTTTAATCCGGGTAAAAACAAACTGCTTCCTTCAGCCTGGGTATAAACAAAACGAAAGCCAAGGAACAAAAGATAAAGAATGCAACTAATTGGCAGCAGATTCCTCTCTGCTGCCAACACTGTGTTTAGAGTAACTTGCGTCGCTCCCACACACACACACAGCAGACAGGATTCCAACACGAACAATTCAGCCAGGGATTTTAGCAGTAGAGTAGACCAGTTCCGTTCCGTAGATCAAAGCCAGAAGCAGACGTTTGTAGTTTTTCCAAGTCCAAGAAGAGGGGGAAGACAAGCCGTGGTCAGTTCAGTCCGAGTTCTCAAAGCAGGAGATGGCGTCCGTCAAGAAGACGACGGAAGGTCAAGCTAATAAGAGTAAGCACAGGTTTGCACAAACAAATGCCCACACAATCCCTCCCGCCGTCTGACCCTGGATTCCAATCAACTTACGTCTCAGCACAGGAAAGTACACAAGTCTTCAGGGAAGCGTCCCACACACACACACGAATCCCAAGCGTTTGCCCAGATTACCTTGCCCGACGCAATTTGCAATTGCTCCCAAGCCCCATTTTATGCCAGTTACAAATCTTCATCACTGTCAGCTGTCCTCCTTAACCCGGGCGTTTCCTCATCACTTTCCTCGTCAGAGCTGGAACACCTCTGACTACGCCCAACAGCATCTCCAGCTGTGGATCCCGTCCCATCCCTCCAGCTACGCCATGGGTCTAATCCTGAAGGTCCCCATTCATCTTCTGCCCCATCATGGCCAGTGGCCCCCAATTCCTCCCTTACCCGAGTCCAATCCATCTCATCCTCCTCTGAGCTAACCAGCCCTTCCTCCATTCTCTCCGTGAACCCTTCGAAAGACTCTTCGTCAGAGGGTGCTGCAAATATGTCTCGCAGTCTTTTTCTCTCTCGCTCCTCGAGAGTATCCGACTCTCGAGGAGTCTTACGCCCACGCCTGTCAGAAACAGAGCCACGAGGCTCAATCATAACACATACAATGATGGATGGCCATGCATTCATATTTTTGTTATATATAAATTTTTTGAAAAAGAATTAGTAACCAGAATATATTCTAAACATGGACTGTCTCTGCTATGTTTTTATCGTATTAGCACCTTGTGTGAATTGTGTGGTCTGTAGAAAATTATTTTGTTGCATTCTTTCATTGTTGCATTGTGTTTCATGCAACCAAAACACCTAACTATCTCCTGTAGCAATTCAAAGAATATGAAAGGGATTATTCTCCAGTACTTGTTTAAATTTTAATTGCCTTTTCTAGTAGCAAACAAGCTTTGAGCCCAGGCTTGCTGATGTTGAAAACTAGGTCATCCTGTTTATGCACCGATTGTGTGTTGCATATTGTACAAATGATGCTTCCAAACACTTCTTTGTGAATTAGAAGTATTCTTTTTTTAAAAAATAATAATAATTAAGTAGTCCAAAAATGTTAATAGGCCTTCACTGCCCACCTGCCAGCGATCCAGCCATGATTCTGTGTGGGTTTTGCAAGCTGTTTCTTCACCTTTCTTTTCTGATGTAGGTATGTAATGTTTGGATTCATATTAGTTACCTAGTGGGTAATACTTGCCTTCTGTTTGTGTGAAAATCAGGATTTGAAAAAGACAAACCTATGGGTTGATATTATTGAGAAGGATGTATTGCTCTCTCTAAAACATATTCCTACATATCATTTACCATATTCTTACACACCCACACTTAAGAGAGGGTGAAAGACAGAGGAAAAAAAGCCAAAAAGCTTTTTTTTAAAAATCATATCAGGAGCAACTTGAGACAATTGGTGAGAGACAATTGGCTGTCTACAGAGATGTTGCCCAGGGGATGCCCAGATGTTCTGGGAGCTTTTTCTTATATCCCCGCAAGCTAGAGCTGACAGATGGGAGCTCACCCTGTCTCACGGATTCAAACTGGCAATCTTCAGTTCAGCAACCCAACCTTCAGGTCAGCAGTTCAGCCTGCACATGGGTTTACCCATTGCGCTACCATGGCTAGTTAGCTAATTATTTCAATGTCATTTGGGAAAGAAGCTAAAGGGAGGAAAAATTGGGGAAAAGAGAGCAAACCAATGGCAGGCAAAAAGGGACATGGGGGAGGAGGCTTCTTTTGGTCCACCAAGAGATTGAGGATTCATGTAGTGATGGTTAACTCCCTCATGTCTCACCATATAGGAGACATAAAGGTGAATTTAAAGTGTAAAATATGTGTAGAAATTGTGTGCTCTGCAGGTTGTATGTGGCTACTTCTTCCATCTCTGTTCAATTTTGAGGCACCTAATATCCATTAAATGCCCCCAGACTTGGAATAGTGTTAGGTTTCAAGATATCCTCCAAACTCTGCCAAATTTCCAAAGATTGATTGGAACATAGGAGGGTGAAGTTACTTCTGGTAACTTCCAGGATTGAAAATGTACAACTGCGGCAAACTGTGGAAGCAAAAATGTGTTCTTAGCATGTTTGCCCACCTCCAGTGTATAGCATCTAGCTGAACTGGAGCCTCCGGTGGCCAAGGGGATAAAAGCCTTGTGACTTGAAGGTTGGGTTGCTGACCTGAAGCTGCCAGGTTCGAATCCCACCCGGGGAGAGCGCGGATGAGCTCCCTCTATCAGCTCCAGCTCCATGCGGGGACATGAGAGAAGCCTCCGACAAGGATGGTAAAACATCAAAAACATCCGGGCGTTCCCTGGGCAATGTCCTTGCAGATGGCCAATTCTCTCACTTCAGAAGCAACTCCGGTTGTTCCTGACACGAAAAAAAAAAGTTCACTGAACTAGCTTTCAATGGACACAAGCTAACATGCTGGTCTTGTCTTTGATAGTAAAGCTTCCCCTTGGTTTGGGCAAAAGTTTGGAAAGGATAACTTTTGTCCATATGGTTTTGCATAATACTCAGGGCATGATCCAAGGCCCTTTTATGAGTTATTCTGTCATCTGAGGTCGACTTTTTAGTACGAGAACCTTCTCCCTAGCAATAGTTGAGTGGCAACCACAAAGTTGTACAAGGTGGTATGCAGTATCTCCTTTCACAATGTATTTTTTACTGAACTGTACAGCTGCAGCTAAATACAGATGTAACTTCCCACAGCAGAGTCACCGATTGTCTAAAGCAGTGGTTCCCAAACTTTTTTTGACCAAAGCCCACTTGACCAGGGACCACTTTGACCAGGGACTACTCTCCAACCTTAGTACCAAAAGGGTTACGAATCAGTTTTTGGTCAACTTTTGATTCGGTTTGGTTATTTGAGGTACTGATTCAGAAAATTGCATTGGATAGACCACATCAGCTCTAGTTTCTGATACAGAACATATACCATCCAGTAGTCACCATCTGCTCACCCACAGAAAATCATATTTAATAATCTAGAACTGATGTGGTCGATCGAATGCATTGGTCAGCTCTGCGGAAAGGAGCGGAAAATCAATAAATAGATAAAGTGAAAGGAGGTTCGCGGACAGGATTTTCATTCTTGCAGCCCACTGCTGGGTCACGGCCCACAGGTTAAAAACCAATGGTATGAAAGTAGTGCTAGGAAAGCCTTCTTGATGCCCATTGCCCTCCGTAAGTACACTGGTGGAACTTTACATTTTGCCAATATGACTGAAAATCTTGGTTTGAGTCTCTCTTTCTTAGCCAAATCTACCTCAGTGGAAACCCATGATTTTTACTGCTGTTATAGGCCTTCAATGAAACAGTATGGTGTAGTGGTTTGAGCATTGGACTAAGATTCTGGTGGTGAGAAGGAGGAGGAGGAGGAGGAAAGCATGGGGCCCCTCAGTATGCTTTCCAGAGCCCCAAGGACTCCGTGGACCACATTTTAAGAACCGCTGATGTAGACTAAGATCCTGTCGGGCCAGGGTTTGAATCCCCCACTTTGACATGGAAACCCACTGATTGAACTTGGGAAAGTCATATTCTCTTACCCTCAGAGGAAAGCAACGGCAAACCCCTTCTGAATACATCTTGCCAAGAAACCCTGTGAAACCTTCGTCTTACAATCTCAAGAGGTCAGAAACAACTGGAAGTCACAAAACAATAACAAATTGATTCCAGTGTGGCAAACCTATCATAGGGTTTTCTGGACAAGATATTTTCAGAGGAGGTTTTACTATTGCCTTCCTCTGAAGCGGAGACGGAGTGACTTAACTAAAGCATCCAGTGGGGTGTTCATGGCAACAGGAAACCAAACCTTAGTCTCCCCAAGTCCTAGTCTAGCGCTCAAACTACTACACCAAAGGGTTTTTTTTCATATCGGAACGACTTGAGAAACTGCAAGTCACTTCTGGTGTGAGAGAATTGGCTGTCTGCAAGGACGTTGCCTAGGGGGCGCCTAGATGTTTTGATGTTTTTACCATCCTTGTGGGAGGCTTCTCTCATGTCCCGCATGGAGCTGGAGCTGATAGAGGGAACTCATCTGCACTCTCCCTGGGTTAGATTTGAACTGGCAATTTTCAAGTTAGCAACCCAACCTTCAAGTCATCAGTCCTGCTGGCACAAGGGTTTAACCCTCTGCACCACCGAGGGCTCCTACACCAATCTAGCACCTTGTTACTTGTTTACTCACATAAAATATT
The DNA here is from genome assembly GCF_035594765.1 of Anolis carolinensis. Taxonomy (NCBI): domain Eukaryota; kingdom Metazoa; phylum Chordata; class Lepidosauria; order Squamata; family Anolidae; genus Anolis; species Anolis carolinensis. Next base: position 214,999,337 of record NC_085841.1, on the reverse strand, counting down.
CATATGAAAATGTTTCAGTCAGGTATGTGGAATGATTCCCTATAATACAGCACACACAAAATTCTACAAACAGTCCACAGTAAATGAATGACAACTACAGTGACAATTCCAGCAATGAGGAATTCCAACTGCTCGATGCTGAAAAAGCAGTGGCTAGCTACTAACCGTGTGATGAAACCACAATGAGAAATGTCTGCTAGAAGGCATAGAATTGCTTTGGGGGTGAAATGCCTTCTTTCAATGCGAACAAAACCCAGATACACTTACCTGCTTGCCATAGCAACTGTATCTTGGGGATATTTTGTTGCCTTATCATTGTGACTCATGCCTGACAGTTCCCAGCATTTCTGTGCTGCATCTTTCTCCTTTGCTCAGCTTGGGAAGAGTGAATGATGCCGGAACATGTAGAATGGCAAACTGGGTTACTAATTTTGAAAATCAGGCAGAAAAAATAAAAACATAAAAAGTCTATATTCTAACTACATAATTTTCTGTGGGAAATATTAGGCTAGGCATTTCTCCTTCAGCACAGATGATTTGATGCAACTGTGATGGATAGCAGCTTTGCTCAGCCTCTTTAGGAGTTTGTTTGGCTAGCAATACCCAGAGCTATGCCCACCATTAGACAGAGTGAGCCAGTCATTTCAGGTTGCAGATGTTAAATGAAGGGAAAGGAGAAACAAAAGCAACCATCAGCCATTCCCCAACTGGAGAACACAAGCTGTGTGCCCTAAATAGTCTTCACTCCATATCGAAAACGAGCCTCATGGACTCAGATCTGTGGAGTGTGTTTTCATCACCCTGGCCACATTCCGTAAACATCTGAAAATCTCGCTATTTAAATATGCGTTTGATTAAATTGGCATGAATTGACAACTGTCCTTTACCTCCACCTAGACCCAGTTACTGCTTTCCTTCCAGTCCATTCAGTAGAGGTTTATAAGATACTAACTTAGTATCTTATGAAGGAGTTGGGTGTCGTCCGCATATTGATAGCAGTCTAGGCCGAAACTCCGAACCAAACTAGCAAGGGGTCTAACGTAGATGTTGAAGAGAAGAGGGGAGAGGGTTGCACCTTGGGGTACCCCACATAGGAGGGGAGATCTGTCGGAGACTTGATCCATATACTCCACGCATTGGCTCCGGTTTCACAGAAATGAGTTGAACCAATTGAGGGCCTGACCGCGAACTCCGGACATGGCGAGACGGTGAATCATTAGATCGTAGTCAACGGTGTCAAATGCTGCGGTAAGGTCGAGAAGTACCAGTAGCGCTGATCTTCCGCTATCAGACTGGCAACGAAGTTCATCTGTAATGGGAACCAGGACTGTCTCTGTCCCATGGCCAGGGCGGAAACCTGACTGGAAAGGGTCCAGGCCGGCTGTATCATCCAGAAATTGTTGCAATTGTCCCAGTACAGCCCGCTCTATCATCTTACCCAAGAATGGGAGGTTGGAGACAGGACGATAGTTGGCAAGGGTCATGGGATCCAAGCTAGGCTTCTTTAGCAGGGGACGAACCCTTGCCTCTTGTAGGTTGTCCGGGAAGACCCCTTGTTCAAGAGAGCCATTGATGATATTGCTCAACGGATCGAGTAGACCTTCCAGGCAGCTCTTCACCAGCCAGGAGGGGCACGGATCAAGGGAACAGGTGGTTGGTTTTGCAACAGCTAGGATCCTAGTGACATCTTCCTTGTCAAGCGGAGTAAATCGGTCAAAGATAGGCCCACTAAGCGGCCACAAAGTCTCAAGCTCACTTAAGGTATCAACTGTAGGAGGCAGTACCTGCCGAAGAATGGCGATTTTATCAGTGAAAAACTTCTGGAATGCCTCTGCTGTAAGAGCCGTGGTTGCTGGGTTTTGGACAAAGGGAGCTGGACTGGTCAAAGCACAAATGATTTTGAATACTTGAGCTGGGCGCGATCTAGCAGAGGCTATTAAGGAGGAATTGTAAGATTTTTATTGGAAATTTGGTGCAGTAATAGATATGAAGATAAGGAAATGACCAATAGAATGACCTGGACCACCCTCTTGGATCACAATTCACAGATGGAAACCACAGGGTAGCCAAGCAAATGATAGTATGGTAGAATGGCATAAGTAATGAATAAGGAAAAACACAAAAGCTAGAAGAGGCTGCCACAGTTTACTTTTGCCTGAGACTACTACGAAAGACAAAATTCTGTCCCTCTTCTCCTGTCCCTCCTACTGAGTTTATTTTAGTCCAGGCTATATATTTTTGAACTTTGAACTTAGTTTGTAGCAAGTAAGCTGAAGACAAATGGGAAAATGAGAGCAGGGGAGAACTGAGATCTTTGTAAATTTACTTTTCAGCTGAAGCATCTCTCCATAGATCCATATGTTGCTGTGGGAGAGATGCAAACTCATCACATCAGCGGAGTAGTATGTATCATTACAAAAGCTATGCATGGATTGTGGGAGAATTATTTTAAAATATCCTATTGAATTTGTCATAGTAGTGGTTAGACTGTTTTATAGCAGCAGATATCCACCAGATGGCAGGATTTCATCATATATACACTAACTGATGTAAGCCATTTATGAATGGAACTGTATGGAGGGAGTGATAGACTCATAGAGCCGGAAGGGACCCCAAGCTCAATGCCGAGCAAACCCTTCCAGTATTTTCTGTCGGTCATGGGAGTTCTGTGTGCCAAGTTTGGTTCAATTCCATCATTGGTGGAGTTCAGAGTGCTCTTTAATTGTAGGCGAACTATAAATCCCAGCAACTACAACTTCCAAATGACAAAATCATCCCACCAAGCCCACCAGTATTCAAATTTGGGCATATCATCTATTTGTGCCAAATTTGGTCCAGTGAATGAAAATATATCCTGCATATCAGATATTTACATTACGATTCATAACAGTAGCAAAGTTAGTTATGAAGTAGCAACAAAAATAATTTAATGGTTGGGAGTCACCATAACATGAGGAACCGTATTAAGGGGTCCCGGCATTAGGAAGGTTGAGAACCACTGCTGTATATACTTATAGGAGGGTAGACCAAATTGCTGCCATCAAATAAGAATTCTGCTATATCTATGTTTAGAATTTTCATCCAAAGAGTGTAGTTATAACCATCATGATCAGTAGTAGTAATGTTCTAGGTTGGAGTTATGCAACTACTTCCTGTTCTCATTTGTGATCATTGCACTATTACCGTGACTTCAAATGACCCTTAAAAAAAGTAAAGGTAAAGGTTTCCCCTGATGTTAAGTCCAGTCATGTCTGACTCTGGGGGTTGGTGCTCATCTCCATTTCTAAGCTGAAGAGCCGGTGTTATCCGTAGACACCTCCAAGGTCATGTGGCCGGCATGACTGCATGGAGCGCCCTTACCTTCCCGCCGGAGCGGTACCTATTGATCTACTCACATTGGCATGTTTTCGAACTGCTAGGTTGGCAGGAGCTGGAGCTAACAGCAGCCGCTCCTGCCGCTCCTGGGGTTTGAACCTGGGACCTTTCGATCTGCAAGTTCAGCAGCTCTGAGACCCTTAAACCCACCTTAAAAGTCAGTCAGCTGTCCCAAGTAGTAGTTTTGCTTACGGGTGGAAAAGGCTGATCTTGTCATCCTGCAATACCCTACTCATGAGCAACACAGATCTCCATCATTCATGATGGGTGACAGGCCCTTTAGACTGGGACCACATCTAGACTTCCTATTTAATCTGAAACCAGTCTGGAACATTGCCCACATATTGACCTTGATGGCAGGGCCATAAGGCTCATGTGGCCCTCAGTGAAAATGTGATTTACACCCCTGAGTTAATGAAATGTATATAAGTAAGCTCTGAGACCTTAGATATAGGGTGAGAGATAAACATTTTCATAAAATAAATACAGTTGGCTTCAACGGTCACTGGGTTTGTCCAGCATTGGTGTGGTAATTTGAGCATTGGACTATGACTCTGGGGAACAAGATTTTGATTCCCCCCACTCAGCCGTGGAAACCCTTTTCGGTGATCTTGGATGAGTAACGCACTCTCAGTCCTAGTAAACCTCATGATAGATTGATCTATAAACTGGAAATTATTTGAAAGCCTATAGAAACAACGAAGAGGAGTAGAACCCCAATGAAAGTGGGAGAACCATAAATATCCTCCCCAAACCATATTTAGTATCCATACACAAGTATGATCCACAGATTATTTCCAATCACCTTCACTGCTACCCTACACCATTTTAATAGGGACTTCAATAACACTGATGCCCATCTTAAGGTGTGATCAGTTAAGTCGAGCTTGTTGGCTGATGAGGCATTGCATTGTTTTGGCTGAGAATGCTAAATTAACCTCTCTAAACCATTTGTGCATAGTGGTCAAATCTTTACTCATTGGGTGTGTGTGTGGTTGTGAATAATCGAATCTGTTAAAGTTAAACTCATGAATGTGGAGGCCTGACTATAAATCAAATAAACGTTTAGGTTTCTGTTGATCTAGTGGACTGCCCTATTTGGAACTCACACTTAGATTTAGGTCTATGTTTACAACTCTCAGAATATTCCACTGAGAATGGCCACTGGCCCTCAGAGTAAATTTCCCAAAGTATGGTATGTGCATGGGATTATCACCTTTTAATCTCACAAGATCACAGTTGTGAGAAAATGAGTGACTGAAGTTAATGCTTCAGATCCAAGATGTAGCTGTCTATGGCTTGCACTTGGACTGCAGTGTTTCATTTTGGTTAATTTTTAAGTTCTACTCTTATGAAGTGAGTTACAACTGGCTGTAATAAAAAATGTTGTTGTAATATCTGGGGATAATATTTATCTTTAGAAAAAATCTTACCCATTGCAACTTTACTGTATGTGCCACTATTAATTTTACTCAGTTTGTCTGGAAGCCATAAAATGCAAAAGGTTAATGGAACCAAAACATAAATATTTAGCTTTCATGTATGCTGCTGAAATTTATAAGCTGTGTTGCTGAATATTCACTCAGGTTGTTTTAGAAAATGACCTCCTCTATGCCTCTAAAGCAGTGGTTCTCAACCTGGAGTCCCCAGATGTTTTTGGCCTTCAACTCCCAGAAATCCTAACAGCTGGTAAACTGGGATTTCTGGGAGTTGTAGGCCAAAAACATCTGGGGACCCCAGGTTGAGAACCACTGCTCTAAAAGCAAAATAGTTTCCATCAGCTTTAGGCACATACAATTTGTTAGTAAGAGCTACCGTGGTGTAGTGGTTTGAGCATTGGACTATGGCTTCAGAGACCAGGGTTCAATTCCCTGCTCAGCCATAGAAGCCCAGTGGGTGATCTGAGTTACACATTCTCAGCCCCATAAAACCCAGCGAAGAATTTGCTGTAGAATCCCAAGTCAGAAATGAGCTGAAAGCACACAACAACAACATTACAGGTAGATGTGGATTAAGATGCAAAACCACATCTGTGTTAGTTCATCTAGTTAATTCATTGGAAGACATGCAGTGTTGTCAGCAAACCCTCTGCTAAAAGGGATGCCCTTATTTGAGGCCTGAAAAAGCTTGTCCCTTATGTAGACCAAATGAGATGCCAAAAATATTTTGATGTGTAGGAGTGCTGAGAGGAACAGATGTTCTGTAACTAACCAAATTTGAGATTCAGGTTTTCTGAATTTTAGTCACAGTTGTCAAACATTGTTAATATGACTAAAGCAAATTAAGGATTCTTGTTGCATACCAAAAAAGAAACCAAACAGGGATTTTCATTACGTGCATCATAAGTAACATGTGTTTGGAGAATGTGGGCAGTATGCTAAATGTATTGAGAAGGGCATGGCAAAGTTCACTGAAGTTAATTTCATATATTGGGTATTTTGAGAGAATATATTTGTGTTAATAGACATTTTTAATTTTCTGTCATGAAAGTTGATTTTCCCTTATTACTTGTTTAAAAACCTGGCAGCTCTAGACCCAAATGAATGCTGGAATGTAGATATATCACTAGGGGTATATTAACATCTACATTACAGTAGAGTCTCACTTATCCAAGCTAAATGGGCCGGCAGAACCTTGGATAAGTGAATATCTTGGATAATAAGGAGGGATTAAGGAAAAGCCTATTAAACATCAAATTAGGTTATGATTTTACAAATTAAGCACCAAGACATCATGTTATACAACATATTTGACAGAAAAGGTAGTTCAGTATGCAGTAATGTTATGTTGTAATTACTGTATTTACAAATTTAGCACCAAAATATCATATATTGAAAACATTGACTACAAAAATGCCTTGGATAATCCAGAACCTAGGATAAGCGAGTCTTGGATAAGTGAGACTCTACTATAGTTGTATATAGATGGGAGTAGTAAGTAAGGACAGTATCAGATCCAGTAGACACAATGTTGTTCCTATTTCATGTATCCACTGAGTACATGTAGATATATCACCAGGAGTGTACTCGCATCTACATTAGTTGTACATAGATGGGAGTAGCAAGTAAGGACAGTATCAGATCCAGTAGACACAATGTTGTACCTATTTCATGTATCCACTGAGTACATGTAGATATATCACCAGGAGTGTACTCGCATCTACATTAGTTGTACATAGATGGGAGTAGCAAGTAAGGACAGTATCAGATCCAGTAGACACAATGTTGTACCTATTTCATGTATCCACTGAGTACATGTAGATATATCACCAGGAGTGTACTCACATCTACATTAGTTGTACATAGATGGGAGTAGCAAGTAAGGACAGTATCAGATCCACTAGACACAATGTTGTACCTATTTCATGTATCCACTGAGTACATGTAGATATATCACCAGGAGTGTACTCACATCTACATTAGTTGTACATAGATAGGAGTAGTGAGTAAGGACAGTATCAGATTCAGTAGACACAATGTTGTACCTATTTCATGTATCCACTGAGTACATGAATACAAAGATATCATCAATGCTGGTGGGGGGGGGGGGTTAGGGGTTCAACCTCCCCCCCAAAAATTTTTTTCAGGGTTTTTAAAACAAAAAATTGGTTTACTCATGAATTTTAACCGATTAACCAAATCCCCATGAGTGTCCACTGAAGTTTATGACTAGAGCCTGATTTCTAAATTATTTTGCGTTATGGAACTACTCTTCATGATTTGCTAGAAAAAGTTTCAGATTCCCCCGACATGAAGTCTGGTCATGTCAGACTCTGGAGGTTCATGATCAGCTCCATTTCTAAGCCGAAGAGCTGGCGTTGTCCGTAGATGCCTCGAAGGTCATGTGGCCAGCATGACTGCATGAAGAGCTGTTACCTTCCCACAGAAGCGGTACCTAATGATCTACTTACATTTGCATGTTTTCGAACTGCTAGGTTGGCAGAAGCTGGGGCTAATAGTGGGAGCTTACTCGGCGCTCTGGATTCGAACTGCCAACCTTTTGGTCAGCATGTTCAGCAGTTTAACTCACTGCGCTATCGGGGGCTCCAGGTTTCCAGGTTTGCCCGACATTAAAACCCAGGTTTACTCCATATTAAAAGCCATGTTAAACTGAGGTGTTATTTGGATGTTTCAGGCTAATCCGTTTCCCAGCCTACGGTGGGGTCCGAGAGACCTGGTTCTATCAGTGTGAAAAAGATTCCATTTTCCCAGCTCATTTTCTTGCTGACCTGAAAGTCTTCATTTTTCAACAAACATCCTTGAAAGGGGGATTCCTGAGAATCAATCATTTTGGCCCCTTTTTCGCTACTTTTTATTCATTTTCTTTTGTTGTTGTCATTGTTGCTGTTATCAGTGAGATTCCATTCCTCTTTCAGCTGCTATTTGGAAACCCATCTTATTTAATAAGCTCATCTGCTCTTTAGGAAGCATTTTTAAAAGTGTAAAAAAAGAAGGGCGAAGTCCCTTTGTATCAGTGCTCTTCTGCCAACATCTCTTAGAATCCAACCCAAATGTCTATTCTTCATATAGGAATTTTCAAATATTGCTCTTTTAGCTGACTTTGAGTTTGGGGGGGGGGGGGGTGATTGTTCTATTGTTCCTGACCTGAATGTGTATGTGAAAAACCTAAAATGACATTATTTAAACAAAGAAATTACTTATGTGTAGACTATTTGGCTTGCCCGCCTGCCTGCTATAAATTGTTCATGATATGTCTTCCCAAATATGCATCAAACCTCCGTCTTGCAGTCAAGATGCGTGTGATTGTCTTCTTTCCAGAGAGATGATAATGTACTGAAGCTCACTCTGTTTAAGGTTACAGCAACATAATTTTTCTTTCTTAAGGATTCAGATTAGAAGCCATTTCTTAGTAGTATAAACCTAGTTGATCATACATCAACAAGGTCATTGTTCGGTATTAGCATGACTATGGGTTTTGCAGATGTGTTCTGAGGCATTTTGCAGTTACAGAGTCAATGTATACTCTCTCAATCCCTCACTCAAAACAACATCAATTGGCAAGTGTCAAAATAATGTTTTTCAGTGGGATCCAGAATAAAAGAGTGAGAAGTAGTAATCAAAAGTCAACTAAAATGTGTAAGGTTTATTGCTTAATCCAACTAGAAAACAGTATGTATAATGTATCTCAGGATCTCAGGATCATGATGTTCAGTAGTGTTGGTTTCAGCTGCTACTGCACCAACCTGCATTGTTGAGAACGATGGCATATTCTGGAAGGACATCTTTGCCAAAGCATATAAACCTACTTGAGAGATATATCATTTGTTCTGGGCTTTTTGTGACCTCTTTCAAGGAGTTTGGGGAAAAAAAGATCATGCGAAAGCTACCTTCACTGCCCTGAAATATTTTCATATATGTGAAAATAATATATAAATTGTGAATTTCATAGTATATTTTGTATAGATCCAGCAGCATCAGTATGTAATACATATATTAGGAATGAATGCTGACATTTCACAGATGGATGGAAGTTCTCAGATTTATCCTATTTATAAGCATTGGCTACTTCGCAGTTCGCTTTTTGAGGATTCACTGTTTCGCGGTTTTCAATAAACTCTAAAAGAATATTATAAATCATTAAAATTACAATTTACAGCCTAAGGAAGGGAGGAAGGAGAAGCCAAAGGGAGAGAAAAAGAGCCCAAGTGGCAACGGGAGGGGAAGGAGGCAAGTTATCAACACACGATTGGTTGATAAAGACTTAAAATAGTGTATAACTACTAAAATAATGTATAAATATATAGCGTCCCTACTTCGCAGAGTTTCACTTATTGCGGGTGGTCCTGGAACATAACCCCTGTGATAAGTGAGGGAACACTGTGTGTGTGTGTGTGTGTGTGTATACACACATACACACACACACACACCTGAGAGTAAAATCTGTCATAGTCAGTACATTTTAGATTAAATATTTTATTCATAAAACTCTATTCTAAAATACTTTTTAAGATACTTGGAATTTACAAAATCCGGGTGGATACTTTTAAAACTTCATTGACCTGGGAACAGAAGAACCTGCCTTTACACTGAGTCAGACCAGCAATACTAGACCCTCCTAGCCTTGTACAAACTGAACATCCCACATCCGGAAATCTGAAATATTCCAAAATCCAAAGCTGTCCACATGAGTGGCAGAAAAAAACACCTTTGCCTTAATTCAATGTCTACAAACTATTTCATGCAAAAAAGTATTAAAATGGTGCATATAATTACCTTAGGTTATCTTTTAAAGATGTGTGAGAAACACATCTCGGATTTAGACTAGCATCCAATTTCCAAAATACATCATTATGTACATATATGCAAACACAGGTCTTCCAATATCTGAAAAAAAAAACCTTAAATCTTTCCTCAAGCATTTCAAATAAGGAATACTCTACTGTTGAGTCTGCTCAGTAACAGGTCTTGAATATTTCAGGCTGGATCCTCTGTGGAGATACCAGAGATTGAAGCCAGGGCATTCAACACCCAAAACATGATGTGTAGTTACAGAGCCACAGCCCCTTCTAAATCTTCACAAGCTACCCACATTTGAACTATATGGGAAAAAATAAATGATTTAAGTGGAAGGAAAGAAATATATACACAAAGTTATTGTCACTTTTCTGGCAAACGTATACAATTACCCCAGTCTTTGGAAGCGTGTATCTGTGGAGGGGGAAGTGACTATGAAGGAGCAGCTCAAAAGCCCTGTGTGAGACTCATCCAATCCAACCCTGATGTGAACTACAGTGCTCCCTCACTACTTTGCGGTTCGCTTTTTGTGGATTCGCTGTTTCGCAGTTTTTCAATAAACTCTAAAAGAATATTATAAATTGTAAAAAAAATTCAATTTTCAGCCTAAGGAAGGGAGGAAGGAGAAGCCAAAGGGAGAGAAAAGGAGCCCAAGTGACAACGGGAGGAGAAGGAGGCGATTTATCAACACACGATTGGTTGATAAAGCCTTAAAATGGTGTACAAGTACTAAAACAATGTATAAATATCAAAATAAATATAGTGTCCCTACTTTGTGGATTTTCACTTATTGTGGGTGGTCCTGGAACCTAACCCCCGCGATAAGTGAGGGAACACTGTATTATTACATTTCACATCCAAATACCCATATCAGGAAAGAGTTCTGAAACAAATCAATCAACAAATGTTCATCTATTTTTATTTTTATTTTTTGTACTGTGGAGGTCTCTGTTGAAAGATACAATGAGTATAAAGTAAACGAAGTGACTTTGGAAAAGAAAGCTGTGTGAATCTGAACATAATTTTATGTACATAAATGCTGCTTTGTTTTTTTTTACACTATTTACATATGCTAACTGCATTGTCAACAGGTTTAAACAGTATGTAGTCTTTTTTATACAAGGGATATGAAAGATGCAGCCCTCCAAAAGTCACCTTTCACCCCTGGCTAAGCAGTCCAGTCAAACATCTGAAGGGCCATACATTCTCCATCCTTGGTTCATAACACATAGTAGCTGACAGATTCTGAAAGGCTCTCCTCCACCAAAGCTCATTAATGGCAACCTACTGCTCAGTAATAGAAAGAAGTGAGGCAACTTTCATTCACGTCACCATTTCCCATGGAAAGAAAAAATGTGGTTAGTGGAAGGATCAAAGTACAACAGTAGCAAAGGCAATATTCACATGCATCAGCACCCTCCAAATTATCTATAATGGTACAGAACACAAGATATTATCTCTCAAGAACTTGCAAGTGGTGCCTTGTTGTGGCACATGTCAGCAGAAACACACTGTGGCCAGATCATTTGTTTGTGACCTCAAGTATGTACAACTGTATAAAATGAGTATCCACATCATGTAGCAGAATGCTTTGTGGCAGGATGAGGTTAGTTAGAACTTAGGCATGAACTGTGCTGAAAGCGCAAAACTATGCATTACTTTAAGACAATGTAATATGTTAAAGACTCTTTCTGCCCATTTCTTACCTTCTGGGCATATTTATGCATTACTGTCCTTTTCTTCCCTCAGCCATTTGACCAAAGTCTCAATTTGAGAGGCACCTCTGGCATGGGACACATTGTTTGCTCCTCTTTGTGCTGAATGATATGCTGTAATTGCGGTGATCTATACTGGGAATTAACCCAGTGCAAAAATGATCATACCTTAGGTAAAGGACTGCATTCAAACAAATCTTTTGGAGTAAAATGTTTGTGGATGTATCTCTGTGTGTGGATTTAATGGTCACCATAAAAATGCCTTTGGCAACTTCTTTTTTAAAAAATTAACTGCAGGCAAAGAGGATGTTTCCCTTGTCAACAGAATGTTGAATGGGCCTCTTTGGGGGAGAAGAGTGGTATATAAAATAAATACATAAAGTCTAAAATTGTATTTAAAAACCCCCCAAAAAAACCAAATTTCAGAGCTGACCGGTAGAGGAGTGAAAAACTCTGTCTGACACTTTGTCACTTTGCTTCCATGCATGACCTGGAAGCGCACAATGCAAATGGTGTTATTATCTATAGGTTTAGGAATGAGGGAGTTGAACACCAGATCCTGGAAAGCCCACCCTGTCCTTCCCCTTGTAACAGAAAACCCATTTACAAAAATAGTCACATATAATAGTAAACGCCCTGCGGATTTTAAAAAAATGATAGATTCACCTACACTGTGTGCACTTGTGTGTGTGTAAAATATGGCAAATGTGGCAGTTGAAATACACACAGTGAGAACACTTACTCAAACTAAGTGTCTTGCAATATATTAAACACACATATCCTACTTTTGCATACCTTACTCTGAGAAGCCAAACCCTTTCTCTCTTTTATACTATCTGCTGTAGTGATTACAGTGGTGGGCTGATACCTTGTTTTACAGGGATGCAGCCTTGTGACAAGGGTCTTATTATAGGCACTGACCTTTAGAGAGATTTTAAAATATATATGTACATATATATATGTAATATATTTATAGGTAAAAACTGGCAGTTTGGCATAAATCTCCCAATGGAGTCTTGCTGACAAATACATCCCTTTCAAAGGCTGTAAACAATTTTTGGATCAAATCACAATTCAAAGTTTGTTTCACTTTTTGCTAGCCCTAACATCTTTACCTTTGTAGTCTCTGTCTCCTTTACCTTTTTTATATTTCTCTTTGTCTGGTTTTGTAACACTATCGTAGGAAGGCGGGGAGGTTGTGGATGAACTCTCATCTGTCTTCTCTGGAGTGGAGTTCCCATTAAATTTATCAATAATCATGTCTTTGATGGGCAGGATATCACCATCTTTACATTTATCTTTATTAAACAGAGAAGTCACTTGTTTAACTTTCTGCTTTAAGAGGAAACGCCTGAATGTCCGTTGAATGACAGTAGCAGATACTTCCTCCTGCTTCCGTTTCAACGTGGTTGTAATAGGTTCATAGGAAACTTTGGAAGGATTGGCTTGCATAAACCGGTCTTCCATTTGTACTCTGAGTAAATCCATTTCCTCACTTTCTCCCAAAACACGTTTTGTAAAGGCAAACAAGATGTCAAGGCAGTGAATCCTGTCCCCACTGACCATGGGCAGATCCATTGCAATAAGCTGGACATGGTTTGGTTTTGGTATAAGAAGAGGAGGATCCAGTGAATCAGCAAAATCTGAGAGTTTACTATATTCTATGAACTGGGAGGCATCTGGATCAAATTTTTCCCAGACCTCATAGAACATCTCAAAATCATCCTCACTTAGAGGTTCAGCACTCTCTTCTGTTGCCACACTGAAGTTCTCCAAAATTACAGCAATATACATGTTTACCACCACTAAGAAAGATATGATGATGTAGCTGACAAAGAAGAAAATCCCAACAGAAGGGTTGCCGCAGTCTCCTTTGACTGAACTTCCCGGGTGGTCTATCTCTGGGTCACAGTCTGGGGGTCCGCTGTTGAGAATGGGGGCCAGGAGGCCATCCCAGCCTGCTGAGGTGGTGATCTGGAAGAGGCACAGCATGCTGTTGCCAAAGGTTTCAAAGTTGAACATGTCATCGATTCCAACCTCTCTCTTCACATAGGCAAAGTTGGACATCCCAAATATTGCGTAGATGAACATGACAAGGAAAAGAAGGAGGCCAATGTTGAACAATGCAGGGAGAGACATCATCAAGGCAAAGAGCAGAGTGCGGATCCCTTTAGCCCCCTTGATGAGACGCAGGATCCGGCCGATCCTAGCAAGTCGGATCACACGGAACAAGGTGGGTGACACAAAGTATTTCTCAATTATCTCTGCCAGGAACATACCTGTAAAAGAGAGATATTTAAATGCAGCACTAGTTTTATAGTCCAAATATTATTATTCATAGAGTGTGATTTTGCCATTCATTGTTGACGATTAAGCCCCATCAGGGATTTTTGTTTTAGGACACCGCCCAAGTCTGTTAGGTCCCACCTACATTGCACTATAATGTGGTGTACGGGGGCACATTATTATCCAAACAATGCCAGATAATAATATAAATTAACCCTGAATCCAGGTTTATTCCAGGTTTTTAAAAACCCTGAAAATTGGCCTTGCCAAAAAGATGAGGTTTTGACCTGCTGTGTGAGCAGCAAATGTACAGGGAATCTGAGGTTTACACTCTGGTTCCCTGCACATTTCCTGCAGTGTAGAAGGGACCTCAGGTAGCACTACATGTATCATAAAGCCACTATCACATGACTTTCTTACAGAGACACACTGTTATGGCATGAGGTGAGTTTGGGCTTCTAGTGGTTGACTGTCAAAGTTCACATTTATTTTGTTATACAATTTTGTGTGGAACGATGTTATAAGAATAGACACTGTTAAACAGAGACCATTTTTACACTTTTCCTACCTGTCAACAGGTAAAAATAGAATAGAGGTGTGAAGCTCTTAATGTAAAACTGGACAGTTAGACAAGAATTTTTATCTTTAGTCTATTGGCCCCTTGTGTACAGCAGATGTTTTATGTGACCATATAAAAAGATGTCTAGATCAGGAAAAATAAATATTAATTAGTATTCTGATGGAAGTAGTATAATTGAATTGGGAAAGGTATGTGCAGCCCAAATGCAAACATGCTGTTGGATATAGGAATTATTTTATTTTTACATGTTTGAATAAATATTTTCTTTGCTGAGCAAGATTTGTTTTTTGCACACTGTTGATGTTTTGCACATTTATGCACACATTTTGTGAATGCTTTTTGCACAAAATAGAATAATGATACAGGAAAAGTGTTTTGCTGCAAAATAATGTTTTGGACTATGCCAATGTGGATTGAAAAAGTGCTGGTGTTTTTAATCTCAAGAAGGATTTTAAAAATCAAATTAGGCTGTCAAAGATCTGGATACTGTTTACATTCCTAATTTAATGAGTTTCTCATCTGTAAAAAAAGTTATACATTTCTACTTGAAGTACAAAGCAGATATACTCCCTTGTTTTGCATATGATATGAAGAGATTAACACATATTTTTTTGCTTCTCTTCCTCCATTTGGCCTCCACCAATTATCTCCTATTCAGTGTGATTGTTTGCTATTATGTCAAAATCAGTATATATAAACTTATTTATAATTCTGGGTTGGGGGACCAATACAAATCAGAGTTTGTTAATCATACATATGTAACAGCAAGCAATGATTTCTACTAAGTAGAAACCAAGCATGGGATATGCAATAGGAGTGGGAAGAAAATGAGAAACCCCTTACAATCGCCACATCATATAATAGTTTATCATTACACATGAGTTAATTCTTTCCTAGATTATACATCTACTGTCCTAAAGAATAAAGTCTTTTCATAAGACACAATTTCATTAAAAAAATAGATAATTATACTCTATTTCCCATTCATTCTTGGAAACATTTGGTTCTCACCTACAATGGAGAGAATGACAACTACAAAATCAAAAATGTTCCAACCAATGGTGAAATAGTAATGACGAAGTGAAGTCAATTTGAGTACACATTCTCCAGTAAAGAGGATAATGAAGACCAGGTTAATCCTCGATAAAATGGTTTCCATTTCTTTACTTTGGTCATCTGTTTCCACCATCATGGTGACCATGTTAAGGCAGATAAGAATCATGATGCTGATGTCAAAGGCTTGCTTTGTTACAAAGTCAAAGACCATGCCTTGGAATTTGTTCTGTAAAAACAACAACAAGGTTAATAATGTGGAAATGGTTCTCTTTAAAAATATGCTAATGTTTCTCCTTAAAGAAATGTGTGCCTTCTGTCTTTGAAGGACAAGCATTTAAAATCTGCTTCCTGCTATCTTTTTTCAGAGAATAATAAATATAATAGCATTTCTTTTTTTGATAGACATAGGAAGTAAACAGAAAAGAAATCAGTACACAAAATCCATCTGAATTCCTTTGAGAGGCATATTAAACTTGGCACCACTACCTAGAGTTTCACAAATTTAACTGTCACAAGTGCATTTACCATGCTCATTTCTGAATTAAAATATTAAGATGCAAACTTGTAACACCAAAAAGAGAAATCTATAAGCCTTCTTACCCCTGGTCTAGGTATAGGTTTTTGTGGCTTTTTAGAGCCTAATTTTTTCATTGCATTGTAGTATTTCTTCTGTTCCTCTGTCATAAAGATGTCTTGGCCTCCAAAGTAAGAAAATGAAATCAGAACTAATTACAACCATATCTGCAGATGAATTCACATTATTTTAGCACATAGTAGAAGTCACAAAATAATTTTTAAAATAAATGAAATTTATTATATGTATTAATACATTATATGTATTACATATAATGGGCCATTTAACTAGACAAATATTTGCTGGATTATATGGTCTGACATGGGATACTGTCTATCTCTGCACACACACACACACACACACACAAAGGATTATGGTGACTGCTCTGGCTGGGAACAGCCAGAGGGATTTGCCCAACCTATAAGGAAACTTATACATTATATATAAAGAGATGGATACTATATATAAAGATACAAGTTAGGTAAAAATTCAGAAAGAATAGATACATTTTATTAAAGGGTTTTTGGTTGTGGAGATGAGCGGCACTGAGATCCATTGGGTCTCAGTTCTGCTGGCCTTAATTGTCCTGTAAAGATGTACCTTTGGTAGGCTGTTTTGTATAACAAAAAAATCAGCTCTTCTATTCTTATTTTGCATGCTAGGAAGGATTTGGCCATTTACAGGACTAATTCATAGAGCACAAAGATATAGTTGAAATACTTATCTTCTTTTTTTGCTGATTGAAGTTATCTATGATGACACCAATAAAAAGGTTTAAGGTAAAAAATGATCCAAAGATGATGAAGATAACAAAATAAAGATACATGTACAGGTTGTCTTCATAATGTGGCTGTTCTTCTACCTACAATCCATTAAAAATACAGAATCGCAGTACAGAAACACTAGACAGGCACTAATGCATTTCTTCATAACATAACAATTCAATGCAAAGAAAGATATCAATAAGAATTTCTTGTGTTATAAATACTGGCATGGACCAGCAGTCTCTTTAGTCAGTAGTAGCACTTGCTGAGTGGAGTTCCACTGAGAATGTTTTGGCCTGCAGGGAAGAGGCACAAGGACTACATCATTAGAAACAAACTCTGAAGTAATGGGGACACAGGGAAAAACTGGTAAAGATTTTTTACATTCTGCCAGTGTCATGCTGCTCTCTGCCTCAAAGTGCCTTTTACAGCAGGAAAGTATACTCTTCTCCATATAAGGTAAATTTGTACTCAATACACTGGAAACAAGCTATGTTTTGTAGTTCTTTGGTTTAATAGACCTTAGTCATACTCAGCATGAAAACCTATTATTATTTAAACTGTGTTGTTGTTGAGTGCCATCAAGTTGTTTCCAACTTCTGGCGACCTTAAACTGAACCAATCACAGACCTTTTTAGGGCTGAGAGTGACTGATTTCCCCATGGAGACACAGTGAGTTTCTATGGCCAACTGTGGGATCAAATCCTGACTTTCAGAGTCATAGTACAACACTCAAATCATGATACCATGCTAGCTTTCATGTGGGGCTCTTCTACACTGACCAATTAGGAACCGTTTTTGTTGTGCAGATGATGAAATTGACATTTCTGGCACAGGCTTGAGGCTAGGATGGTGACTACAGTAACCACAGATGGTAGCCTCAAACCAGTTCCAGAATCCGCAGTATCCATTGATTGACAGCCACTAAAAATGTGATTTTTTTTCCATTTCTCTGTCATGTAGTGTAGGACAAAACAACAAAACTACACATCCCAGAAACACTAAACTTGGCAGCACAACCCCTCATCCATGCCTCTACATTCATACAACAAAAAGAAAAGAAAAATTAAGTCCTAATTAGAAGGAGGGGAATAATTGTTTTTATCCAATTGCTGCCAGTTAGATGGCTAAGCTCCACCCACTTGGTCTCCTAGCAACCCACTCAGCCCAGGGGACAGGCAGAGTTAGGCCTCACTTAGGCCTCTTCCACACTGCCTATAAAATACAGATTATCTGATCTGAAGTGGATTATATGGCAGTGTAGACTCAAGGCCCTTCCACATAGCTATATAACCCATTTATAATGGACTTAATGTCAGGGGAAAACCTTTACCCTTTACCTTAACTACTACCAATTCCTCAATACTTTATTTCTCATACCACCATACTTCACCACAGCAACGCGTGGCTGGGCACAGCTAGTATAATATATAATGGATGTAGATGATACTCACATCTCGTGAATCAACAGCTGCATACATAATATCCATCCATCCTTTAAAAGTAGCCTAGAAAGAAAATGCATATATTATGAATAGTTGTGAAGATACAGGGTGCGGGATCATGACTTAGCATTCTTAGAACAAATCCACTGAAATCATTGTGACTTACATTAATCACAACTAATTTAATTTCTGTAGATTTCAGTGGGTTTGCTCATGTTCACAGCATAATAAAGATCAGACCAAAGTCAGAATAACAGCCAGGATATTAGATGTAGCTAACCTGGTTATATTATATATATACAGGAAATGTTGATGCCATCATTTGGCAGAGAAGGTAAATCAATTTTTAAAGAATGACTTTGTCATTTGATATGCTACAAAGGTATGCATGATCTTATGAAAGGTCCCCAAAGCAAATACAAAGGGACACGGCCATATTGTCTTGTGCTATGCTGTTATTCAGTTACTCTCCCTGTTTTCTGGGATGCAGCAATGTTTTAGCCACCATACTGGCACATTTATTCTTTCTACCTTACTTAGTACAGTAGTTTTGATAACAACAGGGAAGGCATGGTAGACACAGAAACTAAGTCAACGTAATCTCTGTCTCAGAGTTTGAAATATCTTTCTCTAAAATCTAAAGCCCAGATTTGCACAGGATGAAAATACAGCAGTTAAAGGTGATCCACAACATTTTAACTGCGTAATGTGAATGGACTCCTGATGTCAGAAAAAGCTTTGATCAGGATTGTGTTGGCATTTTAACATGGCGAAGAACATGGAATGAATTCACTGTATATATTCACGTTTTTTTTTTTAATGGAAACTGCTTACATAGCTCCAGCTTTCAAACTTTCTCTTAAAGTTACTCTGATAGAAATTATATATGACTAGCTTTGCCCGGCCACGCGTTGCTGTGGCTTATGGGAATCCTTTGTTGGCCAGATGGAATAGCAGTGAAAAGCCTTGCAGTCTCAAAGCCTGGCCGTTTTCTGGAGTAGCTGGAGCTTTTTGTTGTATGAACGTAGAGGCATGGATGAGGGGTTGTGCTGTTAAGTTTGGTGTTTCTGGGATGTGTAGTTTTGTTGTTTTGTCCTAGGCCGAAATTTCATTACCCTTTTATATATATAGATGGATAACTCAGCTTTATATTTTAAACCACTTCTCATGTATGACAATGAGCCAAGAAACAATTTACTTTTAAATTATTTCTGATTTTGCGAGTAATGTTTGAATCAACAAATATTTAGTTCATCAGTAGAGTTATTTAAAATGCACTAAAAGAAGTTGACTGGAATCTACAAAAGCTCAAATTAGAAATTTATTTTTCAAACTTTGTTTAAAAATGCTATAGGATGTTCTTACATCTTTTTATCAGAATACACATGTTTTAAAGCATATTACTTCTTGACTCACTTTGGAAAAAATAGATATGAATTAATAACTATTTATTTAAAGATTCTATTTCTTGGCCTTTATCAATATTTTAATACAACTTAAGCAGATAAAATAATTTTTAAAAAAGATCAGTTAATCAGCTAATTTACAAGTCTTAATATTAATAACCTATTTTCAAATAGTTTTAGCTGTCTCATTCCTACAAGTCAGCTAAATTGGTACTAGGCATAATAAATTGCATTAATTTGTTTTAAGATGCCTTTGGTCCTGTACTGGAAGAAAATAGAGCACTAAATATATGAATGCAGTGCCACTACCTAAATATTCTGTCCCAATATTGTAATAAAACTGACCTTTGATGGAGATGAATTTAGATGAAGGCAATGACAAATGAACCTGCACACTTGATCCAAGGGCTCCTTGGATCAAGTGAATGCCTAATGTTTGGAAGGTCTTAACCTTTGCTTCAAATAGTGAAGTCAGTTTGAAGCAAACACAACCTGATCTCTTGAGTATTAGAGTAAAGCCAAGTGAGCTACAGTAACGTCTCTTTGTACTGTACTTGGGCAGGCAGAACGAGAAATTACTTACAACTTGAAGCAGTGCAAGATAACCAGCTGCAACGTTGTCAAAATTTACTTTCACGTTTTTCCACCGTGCATCCAGGTTTCTGCTTACGAGGTCATCACACTGAGTTTTATTGTCAACTTCACTGATGTTAAACATTTCGCCTGTTGTGGTGTTAACACAATGGTAGAACTTGCCAGCAAACAGATTCACACCCATGATGCTAAAGATCAGCCAGAATATTAGACAGACTAGAAGTACATTCATGATGGATGGGATTGCACCTACAAGGGCGTTCACAACCACCTAGTGTACAAATGGGAGGGGGGAGAGAAAAAAATCTCAGTTCATCTTTAGAGCTGGTTAATAAATCTTCTTAAGTAACTGTATACATATAAATACACACATATGGGAAAGTTATATTGTTAATGATAAAATATAAAAATAACAGTGAAAAAGCAGAAATTAAATCCAACAAAGTGCAAAATAAAATTAAAAGAAAACCTGATAGTGGCGAGATGAAATCATACATTTGTATGCACTGAAAGAAAGAAAAGAAAGAAAGTTAAAATATTGATTTACGAATAAAAAACCAACATAAAATCATAGGACAACAACCAAAGAATGGCTCAGATGGGAACAATCAATAAGCAAAATGCCCAAATCAATTCCCTGAGCTGCAATATAGTGACAACTTTGACTGACAACAAATCCTCACAATTGTATAACAAGAGCATTCAGCAGTTAACCAAATTATCAAGTAGCTCTTAACATGTATATACTTTTATATGGAAAGGGAGAAAAGCATATATCTTTCCAATTTAAAGAAATAACATATTAATAATGAATAACATTGAAGTTTAATAATTCACAAAATATAAGTTTCTCTCTCAGTGAGAACATCTTTTAAAGTGTCTGCTATGATTTGACTTTTGCTTTCCAATTAAGTTCTAACTTCTGAGGCAATTCAGGAGCTTCTAAAGGTTTAACTTCTGAGAGTCTATAGTGAAGATCTGCTGCACATTAGCATTTAAATTATGTCTCAATGCATTGTAAATATCTTGTAATTTCCAAGGGCACACAGTGAACAATGTCACTACAACACATGCATTCTAAACCAAAGCCACACACTTAAAGAATTTAATGAATAATGAAAACACAATGATGGAAGAAAATAGCGAGATCAGGCAAACAGATTTCTAAAGATTATAACATGTATCCTGTGAAGGAAGCCCGTTGTTGTGTTCCTTCCAGCCATTTCTGACTTAATGCAACCTTGAAAAAATCTTACAAGGGAGGTTTCATGGCAAGATTTGTTCAGGCAGAATTGGCACTGCTTTCCTCTGAGGTCGACAGAATGTAACTTGCTTAACATCACCCAGTAGGTTTCCATAGCTAAGTAGGCACTGGAACCTTGTCTCCAGAGTCATAGGCTCCATCAACACTACACTGAACTAGATTATATGTGTCACTGTCATATATCCAGTTCAATGCAGTTAATCTGCATTAAATGGCAGTGTAGATGGGGCCACAGTCCAATGCTCAAACCACTGCACAATGCTGATTCTCAGCTGAAAGAAGCACATAATCTTGGTTTTATTTTTGACTGTCTTTTGTTCCTCACATTGAGGCTGTAGTTAAAGCAAGTTGCTTTTTTTCTTTTTTGCTAAATTATTGCTAAACATCCACCTTTTCTACCCGCTTCCTCTGTGAAACTTTAGTTTTTGACCTGGCTATCCCTCACCATAATTACTATAATTTTTATTGGTCTTCTACTATCTCATTTGAGCACTTTTATTTTCATTTAAGATTATTTTTATCATTAACCCATAAAGCCCATTAACCCACTTTTGATATCGCTATATGCCAATGATGGGCAACCTTTTGTGCTTGGTGTGTCAAAATTCACCAAAAAACCTAGCATGACTTGGGTGGTGTGTCACTTCGAGAAAAAAACCATAATTTCGCAATATGTATAGTTTAAATAACAAAAATATATAATTGTAATATATAACTGTATTTAATAAATCAAAAACTATTTACTACCATTATTTCCATGTACAACAATCTATGGTACCTCTTGCAGTTTCCACACTGATTTCTCTCTATTTTAGTTTCAATGTACTCATGAATAATGAATAATAATATAATAATAATAATATGATAATATATTACAATAATAATAGAATGAGAGATATAGATAGATAGATAGATAGATAGATAGATAGATATAGATATAGATA
Organism: Anolis carolinensis; assembly: GCF_035594765.1. Classification (NCBI taxonomy): domain Eukaryota; kingdom Metazoa; phylum Chordata; class Lepidosauria; order Squamata; family Anolidae; genus Anolis; species Anolis carolinensis. The sequence goes on along the minus strand of NC_085841.1, from coordinate 214,977,080 downwards.
TAAAAATGTAATGTGCATAATTCCCATGAACTAAACAACAAAACCACTGGACCAAATTGCATCAAATTTGGCCACAAAAGACATAGTCATCCAATCAATCTGCATGCGGCAGCGTGTCAGCAAAAATGGCTAGGTGTGTCAGTGCTGACACGCGTGTCATACGTTGGCCATCACTGCTATATGCGATATGGACCCATCCAGACAGGCCCATATCCCGGGACCTGTCTTGGTTTTACCGGAGGCATCCAAATGATGCCTCCTGTAAAACCAAATTAATTTGGAAATAACCAAGGTAAGATCCGGGTCTTACCAGGAGTGGGCCCTGTGGGGATTGGACCTGGGGGCTGTCACATTATTCCCAGGCCCAATCTACACAGCCATTTTGGCTTTTTGGGCTTCTGGAGCCCGAAAGACAGAGAGGGCACCAGGGCCGGCCGGAGATAAATTTATATGTAAAGCGAGGGGGGAAATTGCGCCCCCCCACCGGCGCCGCGGGAGGCGTGGCCATGTGCCGCGGGAGGCACATGGCCACGCCTACCGCGGCGCCGGCGGGCCCCGCCTCCTGCTCCCTGGCCCCGCCTCTCACGTAGCGTGGGAGGCGGGGTCACGGCGAGCAGCGCGGGAGGCGGGGCCAGGGCTGGCCCCGCCTCCCGCGCAGCTCACCCCGACCCTGCCTCTCACCCAGCGTGAGAGGCGGGGCCGGGGCGCACAGGCCGGGAGGCAGGGCTCCGCCCAGACGGGGCCTTGCCTCCCGCCCCGCGCGGCCTGGGCTTTTCCAGGCAGGCCGACTGCACTGGAGGTCCCTGCAGGCCGCGATCGCGGCCTGCAGGGACCTTCGGTGCAGTCGGCCCGCCTGGAAAAGGCCAGACGGGCGAGGCTGAGCTGCGTGGGAGGCAGGGCCAACCCTGGCCCCGCCTCCCACGCAGCTCACCCCGACCCCGCCTCTCACGCAACGTGAGAGGCGGGGCCGGGGCGCACAGGCCGGGAGGCAGGGCTCCGCCCAGACGGGGCCTTGCTTCCCGCCCCGCGCGGCCTGGGCTTTTCCAGGCAGGTAGACTGCACCGGAGGTCCCTGCAGGCCGCGATCGCGGCCTGCAGGGACCTTCGGTGCAGTCTGCCCGCCTGGAAAAGGCCAGACAGGCAAGGCTGAGCTGCGCGGGAGGCGGGGCCAACCCTGGCCCCGCCTCCCACGCAGCTCACCCCGACCCCGCCTCTCACACAACGTGAGAGGCGGGGCCGGGGCGCACAGGCCGGGAGGCAGGGCTCCGCCCAGACGGGGCCTTGCCTCCCGCCCCGCGCGGCCTGGGCTTTTCCAGGCAGGCCGACTGCACTGGAGGTCCCTGCAGGCCGCGATCGCGGCCTGCAGGGACCTTCGGTGCAGTCGGCCCGCCTGGAAAAGGCCAGACGGGCGAGGCTGAGCTGCGTGGGAGGCAGGGCCAACCCTGGCCCCGCCTCCCACGCAGCTCACCCCGACCCCGCCTCTCACGCAACGTGAGAGGCGGGGCCGGGGCGCACAGGCCGGGAGGCAGGGCTCCGCCCAGACGGGGCCTTGCCTCCCGCCCCGCGCGGCCTGGGCTTTTCCAGGCAGGTAGACTGCACCGGAGGTCCCTGCAGGCCGCGATCGCGGCCTGCAGGGACCTTCGGTGCAGTCTGCCCGCCTGGAAAAGGCCAGACGGGCAAGGCTGAGCTGCGCGGGAGGCGGGGCCAACCCTGGCCCCGCCTCCCACGCAGCTCACCCCGACCCCGCCTCTCACACAACGTGAGAGGCGGGGCCAGGGCGCACAGGCCGGCCATCCAGGGCCATCCCAGCCGGCCATGAGCTCGCTCGTCACCGAACAGGCCTTCCTGTTCGCCGGCGAGTGAGCTCATGGTCCCCGCTGGGAGGGGGGAAGCCTGACGGCGCCCCCCGGGCCCTGCGCCCGAGGCGGCCGCGTCAGCGGCCGCCTAGTAACAACCGGCCCTGGAGGGCACCCATCCTCTACCCTCAGCCCCAAATTGGGGGGCTTTGGTGTGACTTCATGCCATCCCGATTTTAATCAGGATGGCATGTAGTCACCTCATCCCTGGAAAAGCCCTGGTTTTTTGGGTGGCGTGAAGACTGAAATCCACGCCAAAATAGTATTTTAAAACCCGCTTTAGTGTGGATTTTAGTCCTATCTGGAAGAGCCCTCAGTTTTCTATTCCTTTTTAGACTCAGTACAAACTTCTTGTTTTAATGTACATGCCCTGGCTCCTCTACATCTTTCACACTTTGTTTCTTTTTACCTGCCTGTGTGGATCTGAGTTCTAGGCTTTTCACTCAAGCATAGGTTTTCTTTTCCTTGGCTCAGTTTAGTATTTTTTGCACTCTATGTCATAGCCATGCAATTGCCTCTGTAAACATTTACTGATTGCTCCTTCCCTCATTGTTTTTACATCTCAATGTACAACTTATTTTTTCCTCAAATTTGTTGTACAATTGTATTGCATAGTTTTATGTTTGCATTATTCCATCCCTTTGCATCTTTTTGGCAAGGTTGGCTATTTTTTGTTATGGTTTTATTTGTAAACCATCATGTGCACTGCAGGTGCTGTAGAAATGAATGATAATAGCGATACTAATAACATTTTCAAATGGGACTATTATCCATATTCATCACCAATTTTTTTCCAATTGATACAAAAAATTACTTCTAAAACAGTGCCGTGAGGCTTCCACAATCCTTTGTTTCCTATAATACCCTGCAGAACAATTTAAACAAAAGGGAAATTATGGAAACATTCTTAATATGTCATTCCTAGCTTGTGTTTCCAAATTCAGACTCTCCTGAGACAAAATATGGATTGGTTGGACCCTGAATTTGAAATCACTGTAGACATAGCCCTGTATACTCCATCCACTCTCTCATACACATCTAATCTTTGCATTGTGCCTTGATGCTACCAATGCAATCCCAAAATCATGTTAAGCAAGCTAGATGCAAGGACCAAGATGAATTAAATGCTTTACTGATTGGGGACCATTTGTAAAGATGGTTGAGTTGATTGCCCTTTACAAATGCTGATGATTGCAGCAGGAGAAGAAAGAAAAACACCGTAATGTTTCAGCACCGATTTGTCATTCCTTGTTCTGCACGAATAGTCTCAGTTCATGCACATATTATTTCAAGTTCATTCATTGGTGTCTCACCCTCATGCCTTCAAATCTTGACAGGGCTCTCAAAGGCCTCAGAGCTCTTAGTGTTCGGAGGGATTTAATGGCACCAAGTTCAGAATAGCCCAGAGCATTGGCTACTAAGCTAACCAAGGAAACCTGCAGGGGAAAAGGTACAACATGTTACTGGCATTTCACAAAAATATAAAGAACAAGGGTTTGCAGCATATCAACCTTATTTTGAGTTGGCAGAGTTCAGGACCAGGGCAGGTCTCCCAACCAAGGCTAAGGAGAATGGAAAAACAGAAAGAAGAGATTGAGATAAAGAGAGAAACTGAGAAAATCAGAGAGAGAGATAAAAGAGGGAAGGGAAAGATAGACTGAGCAAAAGAAAGAAATAATATGTCTTGTGACCTTGCTAAAAGCTTGACATCTTTAAAATTACTGCATTTCTTCAGTTGTAAGATGCCATCGATTATAAGAGGCACCCTAATTTCAGTACAAAAAATACACCTGTGCTTCTAAGATGTTACCCATTTTAGAGATGTTCATATAATAATAATAATAATAATAATAATAATAATAATAATAATAATAATAATAATAATAATAATAATAGCAACTTTATTTTTATACCCCGCCCCATCTCCCCGAAGGGACTCGGGGCGGCTTACATGGGGCCTGGCCCAATAAAACAAACAAATAACAATAGCAAAGCAATAAAACAATTATCCCAGTAAAAAACATCAACATCAATAAAAACAATCATTAAAATCAACAAGCAGGATACAGTGTTAAAAACAGGAGACTAAATCATAGATCCCAGGCAAAGTGCAGAGTGTTACGAAACGGGGAAGGAAATTTCACAGTTGAATGGACAATAAAGTGCGGTATAAAATGGCAAGACAACAACAATGGGACTATTATGGAATGGACAGATAGATCAATAGGGGAAAAAGTGTGTCTTACAATTGAAGAAATATAGTACTTGCAGACTGAGAATGGATCTACATTGCAGAATGAATGCAGTAGAATTAATGTCATGTCTTAATGCTGTGAAGTCATGCAATTTGTAGTTTGGTGAGGCCCCAGCCCACTTTGGCAGAGAAAGCTAAAGACCTTGTAAAACAACAACTCTCATGATTCTAAAAGAGTGAGCCAGGGCAGTTAAAGTGGTGTCAAACTGCAATAATTCTACAATAATCCTACAATCTTCATCTGGGGCCCCTGGTGGCACAGGGTGTTAAAGCGCTAAGCTGCTGAACTTGCGGACTAAAAGGTCCCAGGTTCAAATCCCGGGAGCGGAATGAGCGCCCGCTGTTAGTCCCAGCTCCTGCCAACCTAGCAGTTCGAAAACATGCAAATGTGAGTAGATCAATAGGTACCACTCCAGCGGGAAGGTAACGGCGCTCCATGCAGTCATGCTGGCCACATGACCTGGAGGTGTCTATGGACAACGATGGCTCTTTGGCTTAGAAATGGAGATGAGCACCAACCCCCAGAGTCGGTCACGACTGGACTTAACGTCAGGGGAAACCTTTACCTTTTACTACATCTGTTACTGTAGATACTTTATCTGAAAACACAGCAGTACATAGAAAATGAACTTCATTGCAGCAGCCCCTTCAGGGTTACTGACTTCTTCTTTTTTCAGGGAAGGGATAGTCAACAAGTTCCCTGAATCCACCAATATATTCACTCTAACTTTGTTTTTACTCATCTTTATACCCACTAAAGAAAATAAGACATTTTCCTGTGGGAAAGAATAGGAAGCTATAATTTCTGATGAAATTATTGTAAATTGGCTATATACCGATGTGCCAGCAACTTCGTAATGGACAGAAATCTTGCTTGGCAGATCAACACATTAGGCCAGACCATTAGATACAATTTAATATGGCAAAAGCTTTCCAGGATCATATGTAGAGATTCTTCCCAGCCTTATTCAGAGCTTGAATTTGTCGCCTTCTGCAGAAATGTTGTGCTCTACTACGTTTTCCCCTGATAGAAAACATCCATGTTCAGGCCTGGTTTCCCGATTAAGCCATAGCTGCCGCTCTAACTTCTCCCAGTTGTCGCTTAGCAACTGCCGATCACTAATGTTCCCTATTGCTTCAAATTCATCTGTTGCTGGGGAAATGGCTAAGCAACGGGGAGGCAGAGAGGCCTGCAGTGGGAAATGTAACCCACAATGTCCGTAATGTATATTTGCAGGATTTGTTTTCCTCTGGAGGGAACCATTCCCAGAAGAAAATTCAGCTGGATGAAAAAAAACCTCTGAAGTGTCATGGTGGAGTAAAACTGAGACCGTCAGGAGGACCAAAGGAAAGAAAAGTTGTTCAGAAGAGATGGTGTCTGAACAGTGAAAGTTGAGATTCAGTTCCCTATCTATCAACACTTTTTCAAATAAGAGCCATCTAGGAAAATTGAAAGTCTACAGCTGCCTTTGACCAGCAGTAGTTATAAATCCTGACAGTCATTCACATTATACCATTACAGCCAATTACAGGTTGCATATATATCCCTTATTCAAAATGCTTGAGAAAATCATGATAGTTGTCATCATCCCGCATGCTGCTCGTAAACGAGACTCAAAGCAGCTCACAACACTAGAAATACAAATTTCAATTCAAAACCTACAATATATAAACATTAAAATGGAATTAAACATAAAAGTGTTTTGTATTTCTGATCCCCTCCCCCGATTTTGGAACACTTGCATGGGACTCAATCTAAATAACAAAACTCATTCAGGTTTCATGCACACAGTTGTACACACAATCTGAAGATAATTTTATATAACATTTTTTAAAAAAAAAATAGTGTTGTGTATAAAACAAAGTCTGTGTACATTGTACCATCAGAAAGCAAAACATCTCATGCCCATATTGACAATTTTAGATTTTGGAATCTTTTGGAAATCTGGATAAGAGATGCTCAACCTATAATCCTCTTCAATTGCCATGGTTCCATTCTATGGACACTTGGGAACTGTAGTTTAGTCAAAGGTACCAGAGTGCTTTTCCTGAGAGTGCCAAATGGCCCTCCCTAAATTACAAATCCCAGAATTCCACAGAATAAAACCATGGCAATTCAGGGAAATAACTGCACTATAATTGGATAGACAGCTTATGTCAATTTATGGAAAAAACATGTCCACCACTAGTGTGATGGAAATAATGCCTGCAATTTACAATTCATTATATTGGGCTTACATTTATATTTTATAGTATTTATGGTTCTTTTCTGCTCTTCCTATGCACTATTCTCTTTCTTGAATGAAAGGGGAAGGATCTAAATCAGTGGTTCTCAACCTGGGGTCCCCAGATGTTTTTGTCGTACAACTCCCAGAAATCCCATCCAGTTTACCAGAAGTTAAGATTTCTAGGAGTTGAAGGCCAAAAACATGTGGGGACTTCAGGCTGAGAAGCACTGATCGAAATGCTAAAAGAAGCCCTTCTAGTCCTAGGAATAGACAAACTAACTGATTGTGATTTGCCTGTTTGTTTCCAATAAAAGTAAAGGTTTCCCCTGACGTTAAGTCCAGTCATGTCTGACTCTGGGGGTTGTTGCTCATCTCCATTTCTAAGCCGAAGAGCTGGCATTGTCCGTAGACACCTCCAAGGTCATGTGGCCGACATGACTGCATGGAGCGCCCTTACCTTCCCGCCAGAGCGGTACCTATTGATCTCACATTGTCATGTTTTTGAACTGCTAGGTTGGTAGGAGCTGGGGCTAACAGCGGGCGCTCAAGCCGCTCCCAGGATTTGAACCTGGGACCTTTCGGTCTGCAAGTTCAGCAGCTCAGCGCTTTAACGCACTTCGCCACTGGGGCTCCTTTTGTTTCCAATAGTTTGTTGGAAAAAGACAGGAGGCCTCATGTATACTATTTGATGTTGTACCATTATCTCCATGCTACTTCATCTATGAACCAAAGTCTCATACCAACAGGAGTTAGTTGGTGAGACTAATGGTTACAGAAGCAAGATACCTTAACATGCATCCATGTACTCATGAACCTTAGTTTTGATTTGATAGCAAGATTCAATTGTGGTACCATGATTCATGGAGAACAAAGCAGGGTATACTAAAGGACGAGAGAAAGAAAGAATTACTCCAGGCCTTTATAAAGCATGATGACAGGAAGCTGGTAATTTCATTGCATGATTTTATGACACACTCTCTGGATTACAGCATGTTCCTCTGTGTCATAAATTACTTCCTGCATTGCCATTTCTTGCTTGGTCTTTTCAGGCAACAGAGGAGAAATATGAGAAAGGAAGAAGTAATATTGGTGTGTGTGTGTATAAAGATACGTATTAGGCACTGGAGGCGAATGATCTGTCTGCACTGCCTGCAAACATGTTAACAGACATGGAAGTTACACTGTACACCCAGAACAAGAAGAGAATGCCTTATTCTGTTCCCTGTATTTTTGCACAGAGGGACAAAGGAAAATGATTGTTTTCACATCCTGTTTCAGAAAAAAAACAGAATGGAAGCTATGCCCCGTGTTAGAACTTTAATGACTATTTCCATCTAATAAAGCAAAAATGGGGACACTTACACGTTTAAAGCTGATACATCTCAAAAATGCAAGAAGATTATATGGTGAATTGATTGACTCAATATAACTAAAACAAGTTTAGTGATTTGTTCAGTCAGCCACACTGCACTTACCAGGTGAACAGCAGAGATAGAAAAATCAATTTTAATCATGAAAAAGTAAATGCTTTAGATAATACATAATACTTGAGATTACTTTAGCATCAGTTAAGATGGAAACCCCAGAACTCTTCTATAATGTGACAAAGTATTATTATTTCTTGGTTTACAGGGCAGATTTAAATATGTGGAAAATATTTTTGTAGTATATAGCTAATACCAGATTATAGGTGTGATTTGTGAAATGCTCGAGTCTAATTCTTTTGGCAAATACTATTAAGAAATAAGAAAAATGCAGTTCTATTGAGAAATAATCTTTAAACTGATTAAAAACATTAACAAGGACAATCTTTTACATAGCTGCTCAGACATAAGCCTAATGCAGTTAAACAGAACTTATCCCCATTTACGTGAATATAGAAATGCAGCTTCTATAGCTTTCCTGAGGAACTCCAAAGCCTTAAAAAATCAGCCTCAAAACACCTGACAAACTTTCCTTTTCTTTCCAATCACTTCCAAACTCTATCTCAAATAAGTTGCATGTAAGTAAGTTGCATGTTGGCCAACTCCTGGACCTGAAAGAGAACTGAGATCATTTCTGGTTGTATGGTGAATAGCCACGTGACCCATGTATGAACAACTTGATTCCCTTTGCCCCTTTTGAATTATAATTCTATATCAAGATTGTTTACCCACTGTTTTGATTTATTTGTTTGTTTTTTGGCACTGAATGTTTGCCAGTTTGTTACTTTCATCAGAAACCACCCTGACTCCCCTTGGGGAGATAGGGCGGTTAAAAATAATAATTATTATTATAGTTCATGGGAAGTAACTGAAATTCAGAGATTTTAATACAGTGTTCCCTCACTTATTGCACGGGTTACCACCCGCAATAAGTGAAAATCCGCAAAGTAGAGACACTATATTTATTCTATGTGTGGAGAAGGGCAAACCACAGTCTGTACTTTATTTTAGTAATTACAATATACAGTACACAGTCAGAGAAGAAGAATGGAATCTAAATCACCCTTTTTTATTTCTAACCCTTCCCTACCCTACCCTTCTCCCTTTATTTCTCCCTTCCCCCCTTCAAAAACCGCAAAAACCTGCAAAACAACAAAAATACCACGATAAATGGTTACATTAATATTTATTGAAAATCCACGAAACAGCAAGGACGTGAAAAATGAACCGCGAAGTAGTGAGGGAACACTGTACATCCATTTATCTAACAATGTTGCAGAATATGCTACCATTGCAGGTACCTTGATAGATCTGAACTTCTGTGGATTCTTCAAAAACACCTCATTGCTAAATAAGCTTAAAATATTTTGTCTTGATGCATACATGTCACCTAGCTCTATATTTCGACTCATTCATGCCCATATTAAAATCTACACCTGAAATGAACTGCTGCAACAATTTACAAAATTTTGACTCTCAATGTTTTCTTCCATTTCTCTCAGTTGAAACATAATTTTAGAAGTGTTCTCAAGGTCACTGACATAGTGACACGAGCATTATTGCATGCCATACTGCTGAGGATCATAGCCTCTAAATGCAATAACAGCCATCTTTCCCACAGCTGCAGGGCTGCTGCTTCTTTTTACACTTTTCTTGGTTTGTTCAGTAAATACTAATTCTCTGTGGATTTCCCAGATGAAGCTGGATCATAAGTGGTTTCATTAACATTGTCCAAATTACCCTCCAAAGGGACTTTTACATACTCTGCTCCTAACTGTAATTTAAACCCCACACAACTCATATCCCACAAAAAGTAATATGCAGAATTTTATCTGGACTGTTATAGAGTATTCTGACACTGTGGTTTGATAAGCAACTGCAAGCCAGTGTCAGTAAATACTGTGAATGCCAGAAGAGTGTTATAGCCTTAAAGAACTGCAAGACACTTGTCCCAGTTGTGCTCAGATCGTAAATATTATTATTAATGACGTTTTTGTGAAGATGCATAACAAGGGTTGCACAAAGCCATAAAAGGAACTGTGAGGAAGTAGGTTATCCTTTAAACATTTATGGAATTCATATTTTAAACACTACAGTGTGAAAACTGTGAGTGAACTATGAGACCTTGTTGTGTTGACAGACCCTGGTGTGTTTAGTTTAGTCATTTTCCCATTCATGTTCCAAATTGGAAAAAAAACAATGCATTGACAACTTTTTGTGTGTGTTAGGAGCAACCGGAGTTGATTCTGGAGTGAGAGAATTGGCCGTCTGCAAGGACATTACCCAGGGGACGCCCAGATGTTTTACCATCCTTGTGGGAGGCTTCTCTCATGTCCCCGCATGGAGCTGGAGCTGATAGAGGGAGCTCATCCACGCTCTCCCCAGGTGGGATTTGAACCTGGCAGCCTTCAGGTCAGCAACCCAACCTTCAGGTCATGAGGCTTTTATCCCCTAGGCCATCGGAGGCTCCGACTTAACATTGATTTAGAATATTAAATGGCTAGATCAGGCCTACATTATAAAGTGTCAGTTTTTTAAAAAAAGAATGGGAAGACAAGCTTTGGCCGTCTATAATAAAGCATATTCCATCAATTTTTCCCATTCAAAAACCTTCTCTTGCATGCTACAGATCCTTCCTTGCCATATGGCTAAGCAAGGGGATGCACATGGTTCCAAATTTTTTCAGGAATACAGTGTTCCCTCACTACTTCGCGATTCACTTTTCGCGGATTTGCTGTTTCGTGGTTTTTCAATAAGCTCTAAAAGACTATTATAAATCATTAAAAAATTACAATTTACAGCCTAAGGAAGGGAGGAAGGAGAAGCCATAGGGAGAAAAAAGGAGCCCAAGCAGCAACAGGAGGAGGAAGCAGCGATTTATCAACACACGATGGGTTGATAAAGACTTAAAAGAGTGTATAACTACTAAAATAATGTATAAATATTAAATATAGTGTCCCTACTTCGCAGATTTTCACTTATTGCAGGTGTTCCTGTAACCTAACCCCAGCAATAAGTGAAGGAACACTGTACACAAAAAGGCATATTTTTTCAACAGTAAATACTGTTTGATACAATATTTCAAATTCAACTGCTTTTTTTGAGATGATAGTTATGTATTTAGAGATGATAATTATGTAGCCCTCTAGATATTGGGGGATACCAACAGTGAAAAAATACTGGGAGTTATAATTCAAGTTCAGAAGGGATGCAGAATTCACAATTTGCGAGAATGGCAATGGGAACAGTTGTGGCTGTTTCCATTTTGGAACCAGTCAAAATGTTCCCATAGGCCCTAAATCAGGGGAAAGTCTGAATCTTGTGCCAAAATCATGTTAGCCTTCTTTGGCTAATGTGAGGCAAAGCCATGGTAAGGTGGCCCTGCCCTACATCTGTGCAGTGTCTGGATGCCACGGGACTGATACATTCTATACCAACCTAAGTGGTCAGTGTTGATGTCCACAGATGTTAACCAGAGAATGTTTTTCAGCATATCCCAAACTGTATAATGACTTTCCAGAAAAGATCCAACAACTGGATATGCTGAATTTAAAGCAGTTTTTAAGCAGACATATCTAGATAATTTGTAATTTATGAAGCTCTTCAGGAGACCAAAGTTTTCAAGTCCACAACCAGAAAATGCCTCCAAAGGGAAAAAAGAGAGCACAAAGCAGCCCTAATGCTTTGAGGGCACATGTTTCTACAAAAGACAAACAGATGAGGCTTGATGCTTCCCTTCCGCAGACACCAGAGTCAACAGAGTCAATAAAAACAGTGAGTAATCAGGAAGTCCATCCCAAATCCTTTATGAACTCAAACTCCTGCACTCAGACTCCTACAGAAAACAGACTGAGCCCTAGATACTCCCCAGAACACAGCAACCCCCCTGCCCCAGTCCCGTAACAGCTTTGTTAAACATGTCTTTAAACAGTACTGATTTTTCTTTTAAAAAATTAATTCTAATCTCTTTTATGATTGCCTCCTTAGGGAACTGTGTTTCCCCATCCCAGGGCATTTGTGCCCTTCTCTGTGCTGGTCATGGGCCATAATAAAGTCTTGATTGATTGATTGATTGAATTGATTGTTTTCAATACGAATGCTTTTAAAAACAATGTTATGCTTTTAAATCGATTGTGCAGTTTTAATTGGTGTTTGTGTTTTTAACTATGTTAGGTGTCTGTTACTGTTTTGATAACACATCTCTCTCTCACACACACACACATATTTATATATAAAATACATAGATATGGCCCGTCATTCTGAAATCTAACCTTATTCCTAGTCCCAACGCAATTCCCCAAATCAGAATTATGGCAATCAACAGAATATGCATCCATATGAAGGGGCAAAGAATCTAGGAAGTAGTGGGTAGCCAGTTCTGACTTGATGTTTTGTTATTATTTGAAAGTAACTTCTTTTGATCTGGAACAACTTTTTTCCCAAACATCAGCATTTTCTCTCAAGTGCAGGCCTTTCTCAAACATAGGCCTTTTGCAAGTTAAGTCAATCAAAACATATGGGACTTGTAGTCATTGGAAGTATCTTTGAAAATTCTCTTTTTAAACCCACGTCCCCCTCACATATGCTTCTCAGATTTGTGCACTGTTGGAGATAGCAACCTTCTCAAGCCTCCTCTGTCCAATATTTTGCCTGTTTACAATGTGTCATATATTCCCTAAAGTGTATATTGCTTCAGTAACTGTTTCGAATGCAGTTCAAAAAGGATGATAGTTGAGGAATTACAGTTAAGGCTTGAGTCTGAGTACAGAAGCCAGTGTTAGAAGATAGAAGTCAGTTGAGGCTTGAGTTCCTTGGAAGCAGACTGTTATAAAAGAGAGCTATACAGAGCAATATAGTTTTAAAGAGAGACTGTTAAATACTGTAAGTTAAAGACACAAACTGAAACTTTTTAAAGCTTAACCTGACAATAAATGTACCTGTATATTTAAATACATGAAGTTATGAGTAAAACAAACATGTTATAGAAACAAGATATTTACATGCCTAGTGATCTTCCATTACACAATAAACTAAAGGAACACTCCTGAAACTCTGCTACCCAATACGTCATGATCCTAACAGGTTGCAATCCCCAATAGGTTCTGATCCTAACAGATCATAATCCAATAGTCCAATATGCACAACACATATTTAATGTATCCGTTGTTTGGAAAACCTGAACTGAATGCAGATGATTCTCATCAAACAAACAAAAAAAGTCCACATGCATAAAACACAAGGTTCTGGCCAAAGATCTATTTATGGAATGGCAGTTTTATTTTCTATTTAAAATTAATCTCATTGTGTAACCCTGTTCTAATAAGAAACACTATATACAGTAGAGTCTCACTTATCCAACACTCGCTTATCTAACGTTCTGGATTATCCAACGCATTTTGGTAGTCAATGTTTTCAATACATTGTGATATTTTGGTGCTAAATTCGTAAATACAGTAATTACTACATAGCATTACTGCATATTGAACTACTTTTTCTGTCAAATTTGTTGTATAACATGATGTTTTGGTGCTTAATTTGTAAAATCATAACCTAATTTGATGTTTAATAGGCTTTTATTTAATCCCTCCATATTATCCAACATATTCGCTTATCTAACAGTCTGCTGGCCCATTTATGTGAGACTCTACTGTATATATCAACATTACTTAACCATATGTAAGATGAAAGAAGAGAAAAACAAAACATAGTTTTCAAATACGGTACTTACATCCACAATGAGGAAGTCCAACCAGCACCAGGCATTAGTGAAATACATCTGAAAGCCATAAGCCACCCATTTCAGAAGCATTTCCAAGATGAAGATGTATGTGAAGACCTTGTCTGCATATTCCAACATGGTCTTGATGGTCTTGCGCTGTTCAATATATATATCTTCAAAAGCCTGTGGTGGGATGAAAGCATTGTGTTATCATTCATGAAAGACAAGCCAAATTTGTAATGATGAAGTGTGTTATCTCACTTCATCATTTTCTACAAACATATTATCAAAGAAGCTGCAAGAAAAAAACCAGATATATTTCTTTTTATTTTCTTTCAATGCATTTCATATTTTCAATGCATTTCTATGTCAAACACTTTCAAATCTGATATATAATACATGCCAGTCACTATAAACAATGCAATGATCAATTTAAATTTGAGGTGCTTAAACATTTTGAGATAAAAGATTATTTTATTTTATTTCATTTGCTCACCAGGGCACCACTGCTGAGGAGGATCATAAATACAATGAACGTCTCAAACCAGTTGTGTTCTACTATGCTGTAGCAGGTTTTCCTAAAATTCCACCAGATTTTTCCTTTGCCATCTTCTATACTCACTTGACAGCATGGAAATTTCTTGATACAACCTGTTTGAAATAATATTACACAGTTAAATATAGATTTTTTTTTGTTTTATTGGTTTTGAGTTTTCACTGCTTTTTTACCCCTAATGCCGTGTTTGTGGCCTCATTCTCATTTTCTTCAAGTGCTGCCTTATTTCTAGGGGAATGTGGTGTTCTGCCACATTTGGGGCCCCATTGGGTTATTTGAGGCGAAGAGAAACCTTTTTGCAAAACCAGAGGCAACTATCTCATTTAAAAGTAATTGCTCCTCATACAGTTAAAAATAATTCTCAGTACTGTAGATACTCATGTATAAGTTGTCCTCAAATATAAATTGAGGACACGTTTTGACATTACAATTATAGATTTTGATAGGCTCCTTTGATAAGTCGAGGATCATTCATTTCCCTACCCAGGCATTCAAAAAGGCCAGAAGTGGCGCCATGGCAGAGAGAGTAAAGAGGGTCAGTGTAACTTTAAATTTTTGCTAGGACAGAGTAAGCTCTTCCCTTACACCGCTCTACTCAGAAGATAATATTTCCTTTAAAAAACAGTTAAGATACAGTACTTACAGTGAATTGTGGAGAGTTAAGCCCAATATTTTGGGTCAATTCTAAATTTATACATGAGTATATGCAATATTTTAAAAATTGTGAGGGTAGGTGCATAAGTTTGAGTTCTCTGAGATGTTGTGAGAGGCATCTGCCTATATCTGTAAGCTTTGGTTCCAAAGAACTTCAACTCTGGGTTGCTGTGAGTTTTTCGGACTGTATGGCCATGTTCCAGAAGCATTCTCTGCAGACATTTCAGCCATATCAATGGTAGGCATTCCCCGAGGTTGTGGGGTCTGTTGGAAAGTAGGAAACAGACCCCACAACCTCTGAGGATGCCTACCATAGATGTGGGGAAAACGTCTGCAGAGAAACGTCTGCAGAGAAACGTCTGGAACATGGACATACAACCCAGAAAACTCACAGTGATTCCAGCCATGAAAGCCTTCGACAACTTCAACTCTCCCCTTCCCCAAATTCATGCATATGGGAAACAGATGGCATGGAGCCAGCAGCCTTTTTCTGTCTCACCAGCGATTACTTCCATGAACATAGCAGTGTGCCCGCTGGATTCTTGCCTTTATCCTCACAATAACCTTTGAAAAGGAGAGGCAGCTGTTCTTATGACTCAGCTTTAAAAGTGATTTCCAAATATTGGGTGGCACATGGAATTTTAGCCAATAAAATTGAGCGGCAGTAGCAAGTAAAGCATTTCAAAGCACATTTGTATTCAGCTATGCAAGAAAATAACTAGTGACAGCTGTCCTTCATATGTGCATTTGTCACATGTGATAAACAGCATGCAGCAAGATGCATGCAATTTCCTGCCATAAGTGATTCCCATGCAGTACATTTCAGCCAAGATTGAAAGAAAGACACAATTAGTTCCTGAGAGTGACAGGTTTTTGGTACAGTAGAGTCTCACTTATCCAACATAAATGGGCCGGCAGAACGTTGGATAAGTGAAAATGTTGGATAATAAGGAGGGATTAAGGAAAAGCCTAAAGTAAAGGTTTCCCCTGACGTTAAGTCCAGTCATGTCTGACTCTGGGGATTGGTGCTCATTTCCATTTCTAAGCCGAAGAGCTTAGAATTACATTACATTTTTACAAATTAAGTACCGAAACATCATGTTTTACAACAAGTCTGCCACTTGTTTGGGAGTGTGGCTGCACTTGTGTTGTTGTTAGGTGTGTTAGGCCGCTGCCCATTGCTGCCTTGAGAAACAGCTGTGGATCCAGGCAGGAGACAGACTGCGTTGGATAATACGGAATGTTGGATAAGCGAAGGTTGGATAAGCGAGACTCTACTGTACTTGAAACTGAAGGGACTTTTAAAAGCAGCCCTGTGACGCATTATGGGTTGCTGTTCAAAAGGGTAACTAGACCAAAGTCTTCAAATTGTTTGAGGCAGCCCTATGAGAGAAATAACATGCCTCATTTTCTAGAGGATGCCACAGAATTGGATGCTCAGCGGGTACAAAAGGGGAGAGTTACTTAACCTTCTCGGGCTGTGGTGCAGGCTGGAGAGCAGCTGCAATGAATCACTGCAATGAATCACTCTGACCAGGAAGTCATGAGTTCAAGGCCCGCTCGGAGCCTATGTTTGTCTGTCTTTGTTCTATGTTAAAAGGCATTGAATGTTTGCCTATATGTATAATGTGATCCGCCCTGAGTCCCCTTCGGGGTGAGAAGAGCGGAATATAAATGCTGTAAATAATAAATAAATAAATTCTCCCTAACATATAACTATTTGGAAAAATGATCTCCATGTGAGTGAGAAAGCAGCTCCATGTGAGAGCAAAAATGCTAGAAATTGAATTTGTTAAGCAGTCTCTTCTTTTCATCTACCTCACTTTCTATTCCTACCTATAGCATCTCCCTAGGCTGTATTTCTATTGGTAGAGTTGCTGTTACAGTCAAAGTTTGGCCAAACTACATTTCCTAAAGCATGCTGTGCCCCCACATCTAGAAACACCCAATATATACAAGTAATACAGAAGAAGAGGATCCTGGGTCATATAGTTGTGATGATAATGTCTCACTGCTTGTCTTCTAAACATAGCACAACATTTATGGACTCTAATTAATAAAACCAAGAGAAATGTTGCATCCTAAGCAGCTTGATTAGAGCGACCCTTGATTCTTCAAACACAGGTTGTTGTTTTTCCTGCCCCTGTTACCTTCTGTAAAACAAGCTTCAGGTTCAAGAGCTTCTTCAGGTTCAATCTCTGCCTGTTCACCCTCTCCAGGTGGGGCAATGTCAACTGTGCTGCCTTCAGATGAACTGGTTGCATTTATCTTCTGAAAATAAAATCCCATAGAAAAGGTTTTTCCCCCGGTAAATCTACACCACACTCATATGGAGGCACTGATATATGTTAGCTCCCATCAACTTTTCTTTAGTAATAGAGAACAGTAAGTTGTTTAATGTGAACAAATTATATTAAAACTGCCATTGTATTCCATTTGACTGAGAAACCTGAATGTTTCCGTATAAAATGTTGTAGAAAAAGCATCTATGTACAGTAATTTTTAAACATATTGTTTTAATATTTTAAATATATATATAAAATACTATATATTCCAGAATATATAAGTAAGTAACAGTATCTGTTATATGTATGCCTTCATAACTGCCAATGGTCATAAGGTAATATGTTCAGGAAAAATGATAGAAAATAGCAAATTTTATCCAAACTGTTACTTGTTAATTTCAGATGATTAAACATGCTGCTATTTTATCAAAATAAATTTTCCAATGCAATCTGAATTTGAAAATTGAAGAATTCAACTCATACACTTAGTCCAAAGTGTCATGGTTACCTAAAATATTGGCAACTGTAGTTTCCAAGTTTGAAATCATTAGGACAGACCTGCACAACATATAGCTTGTGGGCTGGTTGAAGCCTTTCAAAGGATTTTGGGTGGCCCATGAAAAATGTAGTGTGTTTAATCTGGAGTGGACAAATAGATACTTTTTTACTTATACTTACATATAATTATCCCTCCCTGATAACTTGATATTGCTTTGCACCTTGGCCTGGATCTTTTGACCCAAATCGGGATTTTAATATTATTGTGTATATTGACTTTTATGACTTTTTAATCATGTTGAAGTTTTACTGCTCGGTTTAATGTTTTATCTGATTTGTGCTGTTGTGTCTGGGCATGGCCCCATGTAAGCCGCCCTGAGTCCCTCCGGGGAGATGGGGCGGGATATAAGAATAAAATTATTATTATTATTATTATTATTATTATTATTATTATTATTATACTAGATTCGAAATATTGTGCCATAAGGAATACCATCATCGTCAGATGGAAGTCAACAGTTTTTATATATATATATATATATATATATATATATATATATATATTCTTTTTACTTTTAATTTTTTTTTAAAAAAAATCTTTTTTCTCTTTTTCTTTTTTCTAACAACAAGTGTTCTCCCACTTCCGTTGTGAAACTATTACTATTTGCCAATGTTTATTCCTTTTTCTTTTCTTTTAAACATAAAATCTCTAATAAAGATATTATTAAAAAAGGAATACCATCTTCGTCACCATTCCAAATCAAAGCATCCCGACTTAACCAAATTGGACACCAATGAAAAAGAAATTCAAGCATCCAAATTTTTGAAAAATCTCAGTGGGGGACAATGTTTTTTTTTCAAGACATGAAACTCGGAAAATGAGGCAACCACTGAAGTTAGTTAGCTGCTGCTGGGAAATCTTTTACTGAATGTGACTTCATAAAGAAATGTTTGCTGATTGAAGTTTCTGGATTGTGTCCCAATAAAAAGTATTTTTGAGAATATAAATTTGTCTCATGTGACTATGCACTGAAGAATAGCTGATAAATGAAAATCTTAATAAGTTGATATTAATTGCAATTTCTCTTTTTTATAATATAGTTTATTGCAAAATAATTGAATCATCAATTACTGTATACCTTTACTTGGAAAGTGAGGTATAAAGACCTATCTGTGTCTCAAGTTTAGCCTATTTTAATTTTGGCCTCTACCTACTGACAATTTGTGGAGGTTTGCTTTAGGAAGAAGGTATTTTGCTACTTTCAGTACTCTCTGCAAAATATGTGACTAGATTATTGTGGCATATGTATAACTTTTGTTTCATTAAAGCAACATTCATTTTTGAAAGTATGGTGGGTACAATGTCCTTATGAACAAACAGTTTTTACTATGTTTTTTTTTAATGAGAACTATTTTACATAAGTTCTTAAATAGTTTCATGAGAATTGTACTCTTCAAACTTAAAAAAGATGTTACATTCAACTTACTGCTCTTAGAAATGTTATAAAATTTCATGCAAAAATAAAAAATAACTGCAAACTGTTCATATTATTTTCTATGAAGGTTGTGTTAGTGCTAGTAACTTTGACATACAGTATAACCTCCCCTCCCATATCAATGGAGTTGATGGTTTCACTTTCCACTCTCCAAAAAAAAAATCTCCATGGAAAAGTTTGTGTTCCTCTCTAGGTCCTCCAGTGCAATTCTATTGTATGTTTCTGGCCCAAGTATTGTCAAAATATAGAGTTTGCTATTATCCATGGGGACTCTTACATATGCCCCTGTGGATAAAGGGATCATACAGTATTATTAGGTAATATTTGTCAATTAAATAGACCAATATATTGCATCATTTGGGGTAATAGTGCTGATGGGGAGAATTATGTAGAAATATTGATCTTATTAAAATACAAAAAGAAGAATTATTTGAACTAGAAACTTACATGGCTACACCTTTATTCTCAACAATATTTATAGGCTGGTAACTCCACTCCACTGATAACAAAACCAGAGAATCGACTCTTTTTTGTGCTATAGCATAACTAAGAAAACCTGGACTTTTGCAAAATTACATTACCTGAGAATTTGAGCTTGACATTTTAATTTAAAATAAAAGATAGAGCCCTCCAACAGTTAGCTGGCTGCAGTCAATAAATATAAAATATCAGCATCAATAATGAGCAAGAAAAATGAGGAGGAGTTATAGATTAAAATGAACAGCTGAATTAGCCAATTTGTATGCACATATATACCACAGATATTTGTTAATGCAGCATCCACGGGTCATATAGAGGACTGCAAAATGAAATAAAAGTCCAGTATGCTCCAAAGTCAATTTCTGGTTCTCAAAAATTGTGTTACGATGTCAAAACAGCACGATGAAAAGTCTCAAATGCTTAAAAAATATAAATAGCTGCCTCTGGAGGTATCCAGGAACAGCAATTCACCTTCTTTTTTTAGCCATGAAAAGGTCAGTTATGGGATTCTGGAAAAACTGAAGGCCACAAAAACCTCACCAAGGGCTTTATTTGCTCATCATATCTTATATCTTGTGATCCTATACATAAAAGATCTGGAACATGACTATAAATCTATGGTATTACTAAACAACTGGCTGGGCAGAAATGAAACTTTAGACAAGCAAGAGTGAATCATGATAGGATTACATGGAGCAGGAGCACTTCTCCAATTACTCTAGTGGCAGACTATTGTCGAACAGACTAATGTGGAAAGTTTAATTCAGGCTGTCTTCACATCGCCCTTTGTAGCTTTAATATTAGCAGTACCACTGCTTTTTTTTTTTTTTTTCAAAAGATGGAAAAATTGGGAACCAAAGATCACATTTTTCCATTCTAGAAGAAATGTGATTTCTGACAATTCTCTGAAATAACATATGACTTTTTTTTTATCACCTACAAGTGCATATATACTTCATTTTAGAAATACTAGCATATGCCATATTTCCAATTAGCATTATATTAGCATAATTTGTAACTCTTTAATTAATAATGAATGCAAGTGTAAACCTTACAATATAATAGTATTGGTGTAATAAATATTTTTCTGTTAGTTATTAAGTTTTGGGAGGCAAATATATTGGTCCAATCCATCTTCTGGCCTTTGAAGGCACAGATCTAGGGTTTGGCTCAGGAGGACTTGATGGTGTCATATTTCCTCCTTGGCTACATGGTTTTAATAAAAATGTAACGTCAATTTCAGCAGCAAAAACAGGCATTATTTCCTCACATATAAAAGAAAATATGTCTTGACCTCAGGGGTAATGAATCTAGTGTCATACATGTTTTGAGAATTCATTTCTTATTTTACTATATTTCTTAGGCAGTTAATATTTCAAAAATTCCATCATTTTTTGTTAATATAGTTCTGTGGAAGGTGCTATGTGTTCCATTAAGCTGATTAAAGTTTTGGCAAAATGCCTTTCAGGTTGAATAGATTTACAAGTATGCATTATGTGCCTGGTGTGATACCATTAATGATCTCATCACATCGAGAAATGTCCCCATCGTAGGACACTTCAGCCTCTTTTCAAGCACAGAGAGGCACAGAGGCCATCACATGAGTTAAACTACTTCCAGGCTTGAAAAGAGGCAGAAATGTCCTGAAAGGAGGGAGCACTGAACACAGGCCACCTCCTATTGCGCTTTACTCCCATGATTCCAGCTGAAAAGCAAATGAAATGGGAACCATTAAAATTTCTCATCCTGTTTCATTGCCTGCCCCTGTCAGTATCATATAAGGGGCTTTGGGCAGGGCAATTTTATCCTATGGAAAGAAGTGGTTTTAAATTGGAGCACTGGCTCTTTTATCATATGAGATTTGGAGAAGGGCAATTTTATCCCATAGTAAGATGAGGTTACAAACTGGTGTCAGTCACCTTTAATGTAAGGGGCTTTGGGCAAGGCAAGGGATCTCTTTGCTTTCAGATATTGTATTTTTCCCTGAATAAAAAAATTAGTAATAGTGACTGTGTGGTGAATGCAAGATTAATGTATTGCCAGCTCTTAGGTTTCCACGTGTGAGTGAGATGGAGAGGCAGAATTCAAAACGGGACAGCTGCTGATCTAGAGGGGTTATTCTCTATGTTAACAGGATGGTCATGAGTGCTTTCCCATCTCACTGTGATGAGATCGTAAGGCTAATTAAAATTTACAGACATGGATTTAGGGTAATATTTACACTGTCTAAAATAGAATTAGCAGGCTTAAATTTGACATGAAATGATGGCTGGGAACCTCACGTTTTCTTGTTTTTTCTTGTTTCTTAATGACATGTATATTTACTGAAACTGTTGTTAGTGAGAAAAGGTCACAATTGTCTCTTGGTTTCATACTCTGGTTTGTTTTAAAACAATGTTCTGAGGGTCTCCAGATGTTTTGGCCTTCAACTCCCACAAATCCTAACAGCTGGTAAACCAGCTGGGATTACTGGGAGTTGTCGGCCAAAATACCTGGGGACCCACTTGTTGAGAACCACTGCTCTAAAACAATTGAAACAACCAATCCATGGTTCCTTGAGTTTGTTAGTTTAAAATGGGAATGAAATAAGAGAAATGTGTAAGTCTTAAACGTTCTGCTATTCCTTCACATGATGCTGGAAATTATGTACAGCCTTCAAAAGTGGCAAAATTAGGCCCAAGGTGCAATATATTAAGATATTATAATCAATTCCATATTTTTTACTATCTTTAAAGAAATAAAGTCAGGACATCATGGTTGGTTAACAATTAGGAAAAAAACCCAACAAAAACAATAGTTCCTAATCCACATAATATAACAAGCATCTATTATGGTCCAAAATTATATTTACATTTAACAATGAATCATTTGACAAAGTTTATCAGGCAATATTTTTGAGAGACCAATGTGCACTCAAGGGGAGGGAACGTCTGCGAGGAACATACTGGAAAGCATTTGTTAATGATGCAGCATTCCCAAGACCTGAATCAGCAAAACAACATGCTTGACTACAGCAGAAGCCTATGCAATACCAGTGAAATTGCATCAAGAAAAGAAGAAGAAAAGAAACCCAACTTCTTTTTTTTAACAAGATGATCTGAAAAAAAGAATTTGAATTATAACCATCTGATAGTACTGGGTTACCATAGGAAAAGGGACAACCGTTTTACAAGTCTCTTCTGGATTTTAGCAAATCTCTAGCCGCCAAAATCATAACCAACAGAAGCTTTGCCCAATAGCATGTTAATGGGGCCCATTTCCCTTATTGAAGCATTCACCTATGGCCTAGTCTTGCTCTCATTTGATTTTTGCTCTTGGTTATTTCAATGGGAGCAGGAGCAGGCCACTTATACAAATGTTAAAGCTTTACAAACCACTTCATGATTCAAGTGACATTAAAATAAACAAAGGGATTCAGCCATTATAAATTATCAGGAATAAGTTAGCTTCAAAAGCTGTTTCAGCAGTCTTGCTTTATGATATGGCAAACGTTCCGATAAACAATGACCATTTTTGTTCTCATTCCATCCACATCTCTGACTTTTGTAAAAGTTTTAATTACACACAGAGGAGGACAAAAATTGCCTTTTGGACTCACTGAAGCATTTCTCAGTTTACAGTCTGATGATGATCATGTTCAAATACAGCCCTGAATTTGCTTAAAATTGATAAAGGTTGAGTCAATATCTTTAAAATTTAAATAGTAGTTGAAAATACCCTAAAGGCACCATATCTCATCTCGGAAACTAAGCAACATCAACCCTGGTTAGTGGTGGTGATGTAGGCTCTATTTCAGAGGAAGGAACTGGCAAAACTATCTCAGAGTATTCCTTGTCTAAGGGTGGGTTTTAT
This sequence comes from Anolis carolinensis, assembly GCF_035594765.1. NCBI lineage: Eukaryota > Metazoa > Chordata > Lepidosauria > Squamata > Anolidae > Anolis > Anolis carolinensis. Next base: position 214,953,779 of record NC_085841.1, on the reverse strand, counting down.
ATGGACATTTTATCCTGGAGCTGATAAGAGTGTTGAATTTTGAATTGGTCCAGAGATGATTCTTAATGCCAGCCTTTGGCCCACATTGCTGGATGGCCACCATTATCATCTCCCTCTTGTTTGTGTAATAGCAGCGGGTGCTTCTTTGTGGTGCGTTTAAGTTCTGACTTGGGACCATAAGGCAATTCTATCAGAAGGTTTAATTTTGGCAAAGCTCATTTAGAGTGGGTTTTGCCTTTACTGGCAAAACAATAATCCACTATTGGAAAAATAAAGTGATCACAAACATATACTTGTTCTCACAACTTATAAAAGATGCAGCAAGTAGTGATATACATTGCCCTCTGTGATATTTATTGCCCTCTGAGACTGGGAGAGCGTGACTTGTTCAAGTTTACTTAGAGAGGTTCCATGGATGAGTAGGAATTTGATCCCTACAGGTCCTAGTCCCACATCAAAACCATGCTGGTTCTTCCAGGATTAGAACAATTTTTTTAAACATTCCAAACCTCAGGGTATTGGGATCAGAAAGGAATAAAATCTGAACCGACCAAATTCTGCCTTTACACATGTTGACAGAAAAGCTTGGAGCTGCATAATATCTATTATAAATTCCTAGCTTCTGGAAATTACATTATCAATTGCCTTACTGCAGCAACTTTTTTTTATTGTTGTGACACTGAGAACCATAGAATATGCATATATACACGAAAGAGAAAAATGAACACATCCATTTCTTCACTTGCTATTTGCCCAGTGACTGCTGCTGTCAAAGCAGTAAGCTAATTTAAAAAAGTAAACTGCACAATGCCACTTTTCAGCAGGGAAAAGATATGAGAAAACAGCAAATGTCAACCAGGCTGTACAAATATCATTTCTTTAGCTAAATGAAAATTGGAAAAAAATGACACTAGCACATTTTAAAGAAAAATCCATTATTGACTGTTATATGATAGACATTATATGCATATCAATGCTAAAAGCAACTCATTCATCCAATGTTTCATCTTTTCAGTCTGTTGTTTTGTTTTTAGCACACTGTTCAATGAAGTATGCAGTACACAGCTGTGGCTAACTTTTCTGAGCAACAATATCTTGAAAGAACATTGTACTGGCTACCAAAACAAAACAAAAAAGTAAGAAACAGTTAAAATTTGAAATATTTCATTAAATCTCTCTCCAGAAAAAGATAATATAAATAACTGAATGCCACATTTATAAGGGCTGAATCAAAAAGGGGTTGTTTTTATTGTTTGTAAAAACGATGCATGCTCCCTTTTTTCCCCCTTGGCCTTTGGCGAATTCAACATTCTCATCCATTTATGTTCCGACTTACAAAACCTATAGGTCATGCAGTAGCTGTTCAAAGTAGCTGATAATCAAATACATTTAGAAAATCATTAGCAGAATCAAAATCTATGTTGGGGGTTGCCAATCTTGCCTGACCATGCTGTGATGTGTGAGTCACAGGACTCCGCAGAGAGCAGCTGTGCATGTCTGGACTATCTTGCAATGGACAGGGAAGGAAACATTGCTCAGTTGCATGCAGGCCAGTCAAAAGTCACCAGAAAGTGATTATAGAGGCATAACTTGCTTAGGTAACCTGTGTAAGGGTGGTGATACGTTGGATCTACCTGGTTAAAAAGCACCAGAGCTGCATTCTTGATTGGTCCAGCTTGGTGTTACCCCTGTGAGAAGTAAGAATGGCAAGCAATGAAGTTCATGACATAGTACCTCCAATCTTTTGCTCCTTGGTGACTGGCATCCCAACACAATTTCAAAACATTTTCAAGGGAAAGAAGAGACAGAATTACCAAAAAGGGAGACATACACAGGTTGATTATAGGATTCAACTCACATCCCCATCAACCTTCTATCAACTCAGCATTCACAGAACAATAAGAACCATCATGAAAACAATCATTGGGAATATGTTATACAGAAACTTTTATTTTTTCCAATAACCTGGTGACAAAATGCTACCATTTTAGTTGTGGCAGAGTTAGATGATGACTCCATGTCAGGGTGGTGCAGAATGAATTGAGCATGTGGATGGGGTTGGCCCAAACTTTAAAGGAATCATCCAAGGCACCTGAACTGCAGCCCCAAAATATATCTTGGATACCTCCTTCAAAATGCACACAGATTCACATAGCACTGGCATGGAAGCCTCCCATCACCAATGGATTGTTCTCTCACACCTTCACATCCTCTTCCTGAAGTATGAACATGAATTCAACCTCAACAGTTAGCTTATTTGAAATCTGCCCCAAGACTAGCCAGAAATCCATTCCAACTGGAGCTCCAGCAACAAGCAATAACCATTGGCCTATTAGTAGCCAGAGCAATTTGTTATAACTGAAATACTGCAAATGCTCCCTCTATCCCCCTCCAGAGCCTCTTAGTGTGTCGATATTTACTATTAGCTGACCCTGCTAATAGTCTGCTTTTAATTTGTTTTTATTATAACATGTTTATAACTTGTTCTTTTATTTGACTTTTATGGGAACTGTGATTCCCCTTTTCGGGCACCTGTGCCCATTTCCATATATTCTGGTCATAGACCGTAATAAATTGCTGAACTGAACATTGGGCTTGAATCTCTTCAATGAAGCTAGTTGTCCTTAAGATTCACTCTGCTATTCCTGTCCCCTACTGTCAGGATGGAAGATGAACACCAAGGTAGCCAACAGTATCAGGAATACAGGTTCCTGACTCACAATAAAAAAAGAACCCCACAAAACAAAACATAAAAACAACAAAAAATAGAAGTATCCCCCCACCAAACTGGGCAGGAAGTACATGTTCCATATGGGCATTCAGAAATAAATCATATTAATTTACCTGAGATTGACTCCCAGGTAAGTATGCATAAGGCTGCAGCTACTAAAACGAACCTTTTCATTTTAGAAAACATGTGAGCTCAGTTGGGTGGGGGTTCATGGACTTATTTGCCATCCTAAAACCCACTGCAGGCTGTAACAACCCCCACAAATGAAAATGGAGAGAAGTCAATGGCTGATTTTGCTTTAAAAAAAATCAAAACATGGCATGGAAGCCCACATTCTTTGGTTGAAATGAAAATTGTAACTGTTTCTAGCAGAACTTCTCTCCTTTTTCAGAGAACTGGAGAAAGCAGCTTCTGGAACTTCCAGGGGTTAAAATTTGAAGATTTATGTAGCCCAAGAATTATGCACTGCCCACCCTGTGTGACAGGAAATCTATGTTAGAGGGCAAGGAACGCTACAGATAATTATTATATGATTACTTCCCCCACTTAGATTTTCTTTGCTCTGCTTTGTCAGATTTCTAGAAGGAAGGAAAGAATGGTAACCTGACAAATCAAACATCTGACATATTTGTTTCTGGAGCTACAGAGTTCAAAACTAACTGGAATTCTATACCATTCGTATCACAAATGAGGCCTGATTTAGTTCAATATTCTTATTTACACAGATGAATGCTTAGGACTGTAATCTAAAGCCCCATTTACACTGCCATATAATCCAGTTTCTGAATGCAGATTCACTGTATTGAACTGGATTATATAGCAGTACACATCCAGCCCAAGATCACCACATTAAGGGCCAATATCAGAGGCAATCTGGTTATCTATGGATGAACATTGTACACATTAGCACATATTAGTTTAAGTTTACAAATAGTATTCTAGACTTCTAAAGACAGAGAGCCTCTCTCCCAGTTGAAAGATAATGACCATAACTGTATTTACAAGTAAACAAGCTGGTGTCCAAAGATCAAAGTACACAAAATCCCTTCAAGAAAAAGAAAGGCTGGGTACAAATAGGGCAAATAAATAAATAAAAGAAATGAAAACAAATGCATCTCTTTATGTTATTCTTGCCATGAGACTGTCAGCAATTGTAGTTCCAAACCTTACATGGCCCGACCATAACTTTAGTTTATTATGTTCAAGAAGATTTGCAAAACTTTTAAAGAGGAACATTTAGCATCACATCTGATTTTCACAGAAAGCAAAAGAAAGCAACAGTTGCTGTCTATGAACGAGAAATGTTTCAGTAAGCTTTTGACACAGTTCTTTTCAGATTTAACAGAAATCAATTTGCAAGTTAACATCATATTGCAGATAAATGTAGCACCATACAGGACATAGTTTTAAGCAGATATAAATAGTGTTGCAAAACATCACTATCACACTATGATTAGCTATGATAGCTAATTGTAAAATTGTACACATGAGAAAGCTTTTAATTAACCATGATTTTTCATGTGATCTGAATTGAGAAATGTACAGTATACTGGAAGATGCCAGGATATTAAATTACAGTTTGAAACTGAATAAAATATCCTGACCTTTTTGAAACCAGTAACCACAGTTCATACAAAATAGAAAGTTATAATTACTTAGACTGCAGTTCTACAAGGTGTTGCATCACGGGCAACAGTATTGTGTCAAGCCCAGCTTAAATTGAAATATCACCTGGACTGTAACTTTTTGACCGGCTGATGGATCACTAGCTAAGTAAACAAAAGTAATATTTAGCCAATAGGCTGGGTTACTGTATATTCTACTTTACAGAGCATAATCATTTGTATAAAAGGCTTGAACTTGACCCCCTGAAGGTTAATATTTCAACATTGCAAATATGGTTCACCTGTTGACTATCTTCCCCACTATAGTGAGATGTATTATATTTCTACTTAGAAAATAGCAACCATTTCTGCCATGTAGAGATCATTCGTAATTATCAAAGGAAAGTATAACTCCAAAGTCAGAACTTTAAAATCCTAATGCTCATAAAATGTCAGAATAGCAATGAAAGTAAGGCTATCCATAGTATCCATATGAAAAACTGTATTTCTTGCTAATGCCATACAACAGATCAAGAAACAGAAACTAATTGATTAGAGTAATACAAGATATGTACTGAGGGAATGTGTTATGTAGTGTAGCAACGTGGAGAAATAGCTCTGATCTGTCTTTGGATTATCTTAGAAAGACATTAACAACTGTACTATACCTCCTTGTTAATGGTCTGTAAACACAGTTAAAAGTTCAGCAACATCTAGAAGACAGCTGTTAGGGCTATGTATTACATGTGTCCTCTATTCAGAAGTATCTCCATCAACATTTGTGATAACTCTTAGTTACATCTTTAATCATATTGAAGCATGGGAGAATCTTCAAGTCAGATTTTCATGTCAAAACGACCCAATGGGTACAGCCATACGTAACCCATTCAAATACATACTTGATCATGCGTGCCTCATTGAACAACCAAGTATGTTATCACATTATAGTTAAAATAAAAATCCGTAAGGTATTGCATATAACAGATACCAAGGATTCATTTACCTGGGTATTACAACATATCATGTATGGTTTTAAATCTATTTATTGTATTTTGTTAAATTATCTAATTGTTTTAATTGCTTATGTTTTATCTTTTCGTATTGTATATTGGCATTGAATTTTGCCAGATTGTGAGCCGCCCTGAGTCCCTTCAGGTGAGAAGGGCAGGGTAGAAATGATGGAAATAAATAAATAGACTCACCCTGACTTTGCTTCTGGCTGTCCACATAAAGTTTCTTCACTTCTAGTAAATTTTGTGGGGTAAGCCAAGTTACTCGATTAGGAATAGTTGGGAAATGCTCCAGAGTTTGCCTGAGACTCCAGACTATCCCTGCGGTTTCAGGAGAATGTGAATAGCGAGAAATGATCCAATTCAGACCTGTCTGCTGTCTGCATGGGGCATTGCTGCCACCCCATTTCCCCTGCACTCATAGCAAATGGAATGGATCAGGCCCATATTGCCAGTTTTGTTGCTCCAGGATGGTCACAGAGCTCTCTGCAAGCTCCTGGCTATCACACTGTGGTTCTGTGGCTGCATAGGAGCAGTGGCAGATACATATATAGTGAAGTGATGGTACAATGGGGCTGATGCACTCCCCACCCAAGATCCTGAGCCACTGCTACAGCAGATTCAGGAGGGGGCTTGTGGCCACTTCTGCTCCAGACTTGCCCTGTTGTAGATTCTCCCCAAGCAACTCAATTTCCCACTAAAACATGAAGAATAGAATCTTGCTGTATACATTTTTGTACCTTGCCAATAAACTATATGAACATCATGCATTTCAATGACTAGCATAGTTATACACAAAATGCCAGCCAAACTTAGAGACTTTGGGGTTCAAATTCATAGTCATTAATGGCTGAAGGTGACTTCAAACATCATCTTTTCATCCAGCCAAAGACCTTCTAAAGGACTGCAGAAGAGTGCAGGAAATAATAAGCACAGCATTCTCTCATTCACAGGGTACATTGAGACAAGACACTAGAGCAGGGGGCTCTCCGCACCCCACCTAGACAAAGGGAGGACTGTGATTGTAACTTCTCAGCATCTTTATCTGCAGCCTTTGAAAACTTGAGGCACTGCCTGGTTGAAAAGATTTCTGTCGGGTAGCATTGACAAGTGTTATGTCATGATGCCGGATCTCTGCTGTCATCGTCAGAACATAAACAGTTGTATACTACAAACTTAAGTTTTCTTAAATTTACATCCTTTGTCTCCATCCATGAAACAAAACATCTTTCATGTGGGAATATATTTGTATATTTGGAATCTGTAAAGACATAACAAAAGTAAACAATACTAAAAAAACCGAATGTTGAATCCTTTCTGTCTAGACAATGTTCTTAAAATACATCAAGGATTATTCACAAATGAGATGGGATCCAAAGAGCTTATTTTTCTTTCGTTATGGACTTTTTTTATCCCCATTCCTGCCAATTGCTCTTTTCTGGACTCAGAGCTTGAAAACATCACTGACCATGCTGGTTGGAGGAATATGGTAGTTGTAGTCCAAAGGTTACATTTCTAAACCCTTGTACTAGTGTGGCAAGCCAGGTGTACTGGATTGCAACTAAAAGGAAACACCACATGAAGGTACACACACACACACACACACACACGTCCTGTGTACTCTGTGGATCAACCATTCTTTCCATTTATAAACAGAAAAGTTTGGAACTTGGTTGCTATGTTTCAGAAGGTCACTGTTTAGTACTGGTTGTGTTAAAACAGCTTACATTTCCTTTTTATGACAGTTTATTCTTTGTCCTTTAGCTGCAGGAAAGCAAAGCAGAATATGCGCTCTCTCTCTTTCTCTCTCTCTCTCTCTCTCTCATACACACACACTTTTATTTTAGCATTTTTGTAGTGATTTCCAACTCCTAGAATTACCAGGAGAATGCTCCGAGAGGCCCCAAATCCCCTGCCTTCATATCATCCATGCAAAGGCTTTTCCTGACATTTTTCAGTGCCCATTGGAACATAGTAAAAAGTAGACCACTAAATTTCCTAAAGAATACATATGAAGCAAATCCTTCTATCATTGGTAAAGCTTACCTACTTCCCAATGATGTTCTACTGCCACAGCATAGCAGAGCATATGTCAAAGCTGTAAGTGGTTTGCTTTTGGAAAGGAACATGGAAAATTGCATTCTACCAGGTCAGACCATTGGCTTTCCATAGCTTCACAACCAGTTCTTTCCTTGGAAATATTGGGCAGTAATCTTGTCTGTAACACACTCCACCACTTAATTTATTCCTCATTCTCATCAAACACATCGTTCCAAAATTCCACAAAGTGAAATAAATACCACTGTTACCAATAACTGGAAAACATCCTTAAGAGAAAAGACCTAAAATACCAGTAAAGTTGCTATAAAAACCAACTGTGTAATCTTCCAGTACCATAACCCATGCAAAGGCAACAAAAAGATAATGCAATACAATAATATATATGTATAAAGTCCTACCTCTTTGCTCTCTCCAAGGTCAGATTCACTGCTAAATTCCTCTGTGTTTATGTTTTCAAAATCTGACTCTCCAGCTGCGATTGGCACAGTCACAGTAAGGCCCGGATTATTTATAAATGACATATAATCATTTTCATCCATCATGTATTTTTCCACACTGCTCCCTGTGCCTACACCACTTGTGGTTCCATTCCCATCTCTCAGATAATGCACATCTTTTGTAATTTCTACCATGGTATGGTTAGAAATATAGATTTCTTTCTTGTTTAGTTCTTCAAGTGCTTTGATATCCCCAGTGGCTTTCTGCTTTCTAATAACACTTTTTTGAACCAATTCTTGCATTTTTTTCTTAATATAATCAATTCCTCTCTGAATCCTCCCCACGGCAATCTGGAGATTGTTCATTTCATTATCATCATCTGTAGCAGCAAGATTGTCTGAACTGAAGGAGCTCAGCAGCAAGGCTAGAAAGAGGTTCAATACCTAGAATGTTGAAAAAGAAAAGACTAAATAACATAGGGTATTTTATACAGAAGGGGGGGAAATCATGGCTTGACACATATTAAGAAAGGAGTCTAGAGATTGCTATTACCAAATGAGGTGGGAATGCTGTAGCACTCTGGTTGTCTTTACCATGTTCCTGTACTTTCGATGGGAGTTGTGAGTTATCAGACAATGTCTGGGGATACTTTGAAGTTTGCTTGAATCTCTGAAGCATCCTATGATCTTGGGAGAGTATGGGCAGCTGGATCAGGTCTAATTTGTGCAGATTTACTGTCTACATGGGCCTATTGCCATCACCCTTTTCCTGTGTCCATCTGTGCAGGGAAAAGACAATGGATCATGCCCTTGTACCCACTGTTACCAGTTGGCTACAAAGCTCTGTACCAGTTCCTGGCGGACACAGGCATCATGTCCTGATATCAGCAGAGGCACCCACACAACCAGGAAGAAAGAGATCGTTCCCTTCCTTCTCCTGGTTGTACAAACACCTTTACTGATGTTAGAATGGAACACTTGAGATGGCCAGGAGCTCTCACAGAATTCTGTGATGAGCCAGGCGCAGCAACAGTCACACAGAAGACAAGGTTATGATTCAAAAGGGCTGTTGGCCCTGATGAAATATGTGGATCATGTAGATGCCAACTGCCACCACAGCAGGTTTGAAAGGGTGCATATGGCCACCTCTGAGTCCAATCAGATTTATCAACCAGTGTCTCATGGATGATCACTTGTAGTTGAGTATGATTGTCTTCCAGATGTAGAGCCTTGGTGGTAGATCCATAAATGACCATGATCGTTCACATTGAGAACATAAATTTCTAAATGGAAGGCGGTCATGACAAGGATCAGACTTCAGACTTGGTCTACACATGCAACAGAGATACCAAAATAATGACAGGGTTACCATTTCAGACTTCAAGCTTTCAAATATTAAGCACTCAGCTTCTGTTGGCCTTCAGTATTAGAGACTGTGGGGCCCTATCACATTACATATAGTGCTATTATTCACTTTAACTACCATAACACTATTGTACAGAATCCTGGGATCTGCAGTTTAGAAAGGGGCATTTAGCATTCTCAGCCAGAAAACACTTGGACCTTGCCAAACTTTTTTTTTCCATGTCAGGAGCGACTTGAGAAACTGCAAGTCGCTTCTGGAGTGAGAGAATTGGCCGTCTGCAAGGATGTTGCCCAGGGGACGCCTGGATATTTTGATGTTTTTACCATCCTTGTGGGAGGCTTCTCTCATGTCCCTGCATGGAGCTGAAGCTGATAGAGGGAACTCATCCACACTCTCCCCGGGTTGGATTCGAACCTTCAGCAACCCAACCTTCAAGTCACAAGGCTTTAACCCACTATGCCACCCGAGGCTACAAACTACAAACCCAAGAATTGCATACAGCTCTATAGCTCTATAGTATGATAGGATCCTATATGCTATAGGGCCGGGCTGTGGGGCAGCTGGCTAGTAACCAGCTGCAATAAATCACTACTGACCGAGAGGTCATGAGTTCGAAGCCCGGCTTGGGTTAAGCCCCCGACCATTAAATAGCCCAGCTTGCTGTTGACCTATGCAGCCCCGAAAGACAGTTGCATCTGTCAAGTAGGGAAATTTAGGTACGCTTTATGCGGGAGGCTAATTTAACTAATTTACAACACCATAAAACTGCCAGCAAAACATGAGGAAAGGAATGAGGAAGTACAGCCACTAGTGGACAGTAAAGCAACAGCTCCCCCTGTGGCCAGAATTGTGAAGCTGGAAAAATGTTAAATGCCTCTGTGTCTGTCTCTACTGTATGTTGTTTGTCGGTTGGCATTGAATGTTTGCCATATATGTGTTCATTGTAATCCGCCCTGAGTCCCCTTTGGGGTGAGAAGGGCGGAATATAAATACTGTAAATAAATAATAAATATGCTAAGAAGTACAAGCATGAGGGTGCTACTGTCCTAATGCCTACTCATGTACACCTTTCAGAGATCTGGCTGGCCACTATGAAAACACAGGGTTGGATTAGATAGGCTGAGAGAGATGGGGGGGGGGCACCTTGCTGAGGGAATATATATATATATATATTCCCCTATGTCTTGTTTCAAAATAAAAGCTTCTCAGTCCAATCCCACAGCGTTGGAGAGATCTTACCTCAGACAGTATTTTTCTAAAAATGCACATTATGGAAAGAGTACAATGATCACACCACATCATAGAAGTGCACTATCATTATGTTTTCCAAAAAGGCAAGGCATTTTTAATATTGAAAGATGACTTGCTTTTTGTTAACAAGCACTGCCTTTGGAGAAAATCAATAAACAATGTTCTCTCTGTGTTTCCAGGGACCACTCCTGCGCTCAGATTATTTATTATTTGGTCTGCAGGTTATATGCAGTAAAATATAAAAGTTCGGTTTCCTAACATAATAGAGTGAGAGGGAGAGAGAGAAACTGGTTTGAAGAAAACACTAGAAACAAATTAAATCACCTTGCCTTCTTTTTTTTTTCTACTAAGGAAGACCAGGGAGGGGAGAAAAAAGAGCAGTAAGGCAGGAGGGGGTTCCTGTTCCTCCGATAACTGATAAGGGTAAGGCTCAGAGAAGCACTTCTGACTCAGTTTCCCCCCTATTTTCCCATGAATAGAATTACATCTTGTTCTTAATGGCTAATGTGTTCTTTCAAGGACCAGACATGAATGAAGCCATTCATATGTCTATAAAGGAACAGGTCACATGTTAGCCCAGAGTAGTAATAATTTATTATAATGGCATCCAGTTTTGGAGAAAGGTTGATTACACAACTCCCCCTGTTGCAAACAGCTCCATTAGCTGCCAACCTATTTCCAAGCAAGATCGAAAATGACCATTTTGATCTAGAAAGCCCTAAACAACTTGGCTCCGAGTTATGTGAAGGACCATATTTCCCCTTAAAAGGTAAAGGTTTCCCCTGACGTTAAGTCCAGTCATGCCTGACTCTGGGGGTTGGTGCTCATCTCCATTTCTAAGCCGAAGAGCAGGCGTTGTCTGTAGACACCTCCAAGGTCATGTGGCCGGCATGACTGCATGGAGCGCTGTTACCTTCCCGCTAGAGCGGTACCTATTGATCTACTCACATTGGCATGTTTTCGAACTGCTAGGTTGGCAGTTCCCTTATGACCCATTAAAACATTATGATGGACCTTTCTCTCCATCCCACCACTCACTCAAGATCATTTGATGGGAATAAGGGAGAAGGCCTTCTCAGTGGTTGCTCCCAGACTTTGGAACTCCCTCTTTAGCGAGGCCAAGATTAATCCATCCTTGCTTGCAATTTGTTAATATGAAAAAAAAAAATTCCCATCAGGATTTTAAAGTCTGTATAGATTTCAATACATTTCAGTTTTTAATGTTTGATGTTTTAACTGTATACACTGTGTAATTTTTTTAACATTTTAGATTCACATTTTAATGTCTTTGTATTGTCCTCAATTAGCACTATTTTATACTCATTGTTAGCTGCCTTGAATTTCTAATATTGCGAGAAAGGAAGGATAAAAATAAAGGCAATAAAATACATACCACTAAGTTTCCAATCACCATGACCAGCATAAAAACAATAAGGCACATGGTTTGTCCTGCCACTTCCATACAGTCCCACATGGTTTCTATCCATTCTCCGCAAAGTACACGGAACACGATCAAGAAGGAGTGGAAAAAGTCGTTCATGTGCCACCGTGGAAGCTCACAGTCCTCCGCAATCTTGCAGACACATTCCTTGTAGCTTTTACCAAACAGCTGCATTCCAACCACAGCAAAAATGAAGACAATGATGGCCAGGACCAAGGTCAGATTTCCCAAAGCACCCACAGAATTTCCAATAATCTTTATCAGCATATTTAGTGTTGGCCAGGATTTGGCCAATTTGAAAACGCGAAGCTGCAAAATAATATCAAGGAAACATCATTAGAGCTTACATTTGTTTTGGCAGCTTATATTTTAGTGTCTTTTAAAGAATGTAAAAACTATACAAATTGTTGAAATTTAGTGGGAGGAAGGCAGGAGCTACCTTTACATATTTAATTTAAAAGTATGTACTGCATACACTTGTAGTGTGACTGTAGTGGCTAAGACATTGTTAATCTTAAACCTGGACTATAGCAATGACCTCTCTGAAGTACATATAAGGATAGTTCAGAAATTGCAACAGACATTGAATGCTTAAGATATGGTACCAAGTGGAACAACATACTTGCAACATGGAACATGTTTGTTAAAAGAAAGGCCCCTTCTACACTGCCATATAAAATCCAAATTATCTGCTTTGAACTGGATTATATAGTAGTATAGACTCATATAATCCAATTTAAAGCAAAGAATGTGGACTATCTGATTTGATAATCTGGATTATATGGCAGTGTAGAAGGGGCCAAATACCCTGATTGCCTTTTTGCTGCTGGATCAGGTTATAATTTTGTTGTTATCTGATAAAGCATAATGCAGTGCTACTCAAGACATGGCTACTTGAGGGTATTCAGTCTTAGAGGTAGTCTGGAAAGCACTGGGCAACATGCTCAGCAATTGGTCAAAGCTCATCATTTATCCTAGTGGCAGCCACAACATGGAAAGTTTTAAACTTAAAAAACAAGACATGACCTATTGCTTTTAGCTTTCAGGTAAAGGTAAAGGTTTCCCCTTGACATTAAGTCTAGTCGAGTCCGACTCTGGAGGTTGGTGCTCATCTCCATTTCTAAGTTGAAGAGTCAGCGTTGTCCGTAGACGCCTCCAAGATTATGTGGCCGGTATGACTGCATGGAGTGCCATTACCTTCTCGCTGGAACTGTACCTATTGATCTACTCACATTGACATGTTTTGAACTGCTAGGTTGGCAGAAGCTGGGGCTAACAGCAGGAGCTCACCCCGCTCCCTGGATTCGAACCGCCAACCTTTTGTTCAGCAAATTCAGCAGCCCAGCGGTTTAATCCGCTGCACCACTGGGGGCTCCAATGAGTGTTAAATACACATGTATTTAAGCAAGCTGTTGGTCCAACCTAATATTTTTTGCATAAACCACGCACAGAATTGTTATCCTATTTTGTGTGTTGTGTGTTTATCATAATTTATTCATGTTTACCACTTCAAAAATTTCAAATCAAAGAAGTACATAAATAAATGAATAATACATTCGCTAGAATATGGATTAGGAAGAGGGAATTTATTGAGCTCTGGAAGCTATATTTTCATTTACACATAAATCATAAAGTGAACATAATTCACATAATATTTCCATTACAATTAACCTATGTATGGTAGCTCCCAGACCATTTCTGTTCCAATTTTTTTAAAATTACATTTTAGTATGAAACTAAATTCTCAGGACACTGTAGAGCAATTGACTTGAAGTTTTGGTGACCCAAAAATGAACCTAACGCAAGGTTTTCTTGGCAAGATTCGTTCAGAGGAGAGTTTTCCTTTGCCCTCCTCTAAGGCTGAAAGAACACAACTTGCCCGAGGTCACCCAAGAGGTTTCTATGGTTGAACAAAAATCTGAACTGAAGTATCCAATGTCATAGTCCAGTGCTCAAACAATTACACTACACTGTGAACATAGGTGCCATATTTATTAATATATTTACCAGTCGGAAGGATCTCAGGACAGAAAGTCCTTCCACATTTGCAAGACCCAGCTCCATCAAACTTAAGCTGACAATGATGCCATCAAATATGTTCCAGCCTTCTTGGAAATAATAATAAGGATCCATGGCTATTATTTTCAGGACCATTTCTGCAGTGAAGATCCCAGTAAAAACCTGTGGGCAAGATGTTCATATTTTATTTGGGCTCCCAATGAAAGCATGTGTGCAATCTTTTAACTCAAGAGTTCTCCTATACATTTCAGCTTACATCCATTTCTAGCATAGCTATTCAAACCAATTATTCCTCTAGCTTAAAGGAGGGAAAAATGCAGCATTTAAGTGCCCCCCCCCCCGTTATTTGGCATATATGCTTTTTTTTTTAATCTCTATTGAAAATGTCATCTGGAGGTGTGGAGGCAAGGGTAACTCTATGTTGTTTGCATGTGTTTGTGCCTTCAAGTTGCTTGTTGACTTTTGGTGATCCTTTCAATTTCATGGGGTTTTCTTAGGCAAGGAAAAGTCAGAAGTCCTTCCTTTGAAATAATGCATGTAGCACTACAGGTGTTTGTTGGCAGTCTTCTGTTCATGTACTAACCAAAGCTGACCTTGCTTAACTTCTAAGATCACAGAATCTGGTGCTTTTAGGATACGTAGGCTCAACCCATGTTCACTACACTGCAATAATTCAGTTGTTATTAGAGCACATAGAACTAAAGACAGGATGTCAAAATTCAAGTCCATGGATGGGTATTTTTTGTCACTAAATTCTGATGTACCTCTGATGGCAGTATCCATTAAAGAGGTTCCCTAGGCTATGTTCATATTCTTTCAAAAGTAATGCAACAAGGCAAGTTTCTGTTAATCCTGGACCCAAGAACCACCTACTCTCAGTGCCTCCATTTTGTCAGGATTTAGATTCAGTCCATTGGCCTCCTTCCAGCCCAGCATTGCTTCCAGGCACCTATCCAGCACTTTTGAATCTTCTCCAGATTCAAATGGAATAGAGATGGAGCTGAGTGTCATCAGCAATGATATCAATATGCTGATGACATTGCTCCCAGTGCTCTGGATGACAACTATTAGCAGTTTCATGTACATGTTGAATAGGATGAAAGATAGACAAGAATCTTAACATATTACAATCTGGACTCATTTTTCATATTGAAAGCTGATATGGCCATGTTTTCTAGGGATATGGAAGCAGGCAGAAAGGCAAGAGATGTCAGTGAGGCTTTCAAAGTGATCTGTTGGAATCTGCTTATTATAATTAATTTGGACTAGCAAAATAGTAATACAGTTGTTCCTCCAGTAACTTCAACCTTAGCAGATTTTATTATGATGGATTTGATCACTATATTCTTGTAAGGAATCTCTAGACTTCCATCATGACTCTAGTCAGACTCCAATGAACATCGACCACAGAATCACATCAGCGAACCTGGAGATTCTTAGAGAGGTGTTCTGGCAGGTTAAAAAAAGTGTTGGTTTACTTATTTAGTTTATTTTTATTCCTCTTTATTTTAGTTGTAGGTTTCTGACTTTTATAAGCCCCGAATCCCCACAAAAGTGGATGGTTTACTATATTTACTAATAAAAAATATTATGATTTATTTATTTATTTACAGCATTTATATTCCACCCTTCTCACCCCGAAGGGGACTCAGGGCGGATCACATTACACATATAGGCAAACATTCAATGCCTTTTAACATAGAACAAAGACAAGACAAACATAGGCTCCGAGCGGGCCTCGAACTCATGACCTCCTGGTCAGAGTGATTCATTGCAGCTGGTTACAGCTGGCTTGCTCTCCAGCCTGCTCCGAGCTAATTAATGATGAGCTATTAATTAGAAATTAAAAAGACAACGTGGGAATTCTGACTATAAAAATATTGTGCTGATGACCATTATAAAAAAAAACCACTTTGGTTAAAGGAAAGA
The DNA here is from genome assembly GCF_035594765.1 of Anolis carolinensis. Taxonomy (NCBI): domain Eukaryota; kingdom Metazoa; phylum Chordata; class Lepidosauria; order Squamata; family Anolidae; genus Anolis; species Anolis carolinensis. The sequence continues at coordinate 214,937,930 of NC_085841.1, read as the reverse complement.
TGATTTCAAAGTTTGTTTGTGATGACTCGTGAAATTGGAATTTTCTAGTATTACAAATAATTCTGCCTGGCAATAAAGGAGGTAAAAATTAAGCACTCTTAATCTGGAATTTGAAAATCTAAAACACTCCAGAATCCAAGTTTGTCCACACAGGTGGCTGAGATAGTGACATGTTCGTTGAATGGTTCAAATACACACATTTTTATGCAAATAATGATTAAAATACTGTATGAAATTATCTTCAGGTTATGTTATAAGGTGGATATAAAACCTACATGAATTTCATGTTTAGTCTTGGATCCCATCTCCATTAAGTACATGTTTTCAACATATACTATTAAATCAATTTCTAAAACTATGAATTGCTTCAAGTCATCACTATTAAGCAGCTTAGCTGTATTAAGATCCTATCCTATCCAATCTGTTGTCGATCCACTTCTTTGGGCTTCATGCAAATCTACCATTTGCCAAAATATACGATCCTGTGCTTTTCTTTTCCATTTCTGGCCGAATAACTTAACCATTGATACATCCCATAGAGTACAAGGTCTGCCCAATGGCCGCTTGTAGTCTCTTGGTATCCATTTAATTAGTCAACATGTTCATCAGTTGTCTTTTATTTGTGCTATATGCTCTGCCCATCTTCGTTTTGTCTCATAGATTTCACTGACCATGTCACGTGCCCTGGTTCCTTGAAGCAGCTCTTTATTGCTGACTTTTATCTCTTGCTGTCACACCACACATCCTTCTTTCCATTGCTTTCTGAGCCAGCACCAGTTTTTCCTCTTCTAACTTTGTTGTTGCATATAACATTGCCGGTAAGACTGTACTGTTGGAGATATCTGCTTTGACCTTCATTGGCAGCTTATAATCTGTTATCACTGTCCGATTTTGAGTAAAAGCCAACCAAGCTGACTTGCATCTTCTTTCCCATTCGCTATTTGCTAAATTATTCAACTATACTTGTTGTCCAAAATATACATATTCAGTCACTTCCTCAATTTCATCTCCATTTATAATGACATGGCCTTGGACACACCGTTCATTTTTCATCCATTTAGTTTTCTTCAAGTTCACCTCCAGTCCTACTGATTTTGAGAGTCACGCTAGTTGTTGGAAATCATGTTGTAAATCTTCCGGATTTTGGGAGGAAAGGATGCAATCGTCTGCGAAGAGAAGATGAGAAAGATGTTTGCTGTCAATTTGTTAAGCGCATTCCATTTTCATTTTTAGTGCAATTGGTAGATTTTTCTTCATTTGCAGATACTTTCCCTCTTTTTAAAAAGTTTTCTTGTTCTCCGATGCCTCTCTTAATTGCGTAATCCAATATTCGTCATAGTCCGCCTGTAGTTTCCTTTGAATTTTGTTGCAAAGCTTTTTGCACTCCTCTCCTTTCGCTTTGGCATCTGTTATTCGCTGAGCTCTGACTGCCATTAAGTGTTTTGTGCCTTGTTGGATTCTTCTAATCTTGGTTGGAGGAATGGGTTGATTTGAAAGATCAATCACCTTCTAAACTTTTCCCACAAATATTTCATAATCTTCGTTGACATCGGTGCTTCCGATCGAGAGATTGGTTGCTTCTAGTGTTGTCGATAATGTGGCTGAATTAATTTTCTTTTTATGCGCTTTCTTTCTTCTAAGGATTCCCATTTCTCTGCCAAAGTTAACTGTTATCGAGGAACGGATGAGTTGATGATCTGAGCCTGTACATATGAACTTTTCCTAAATAACCGAGACATCACTGTTCTTACCATACATCAAGGCAACCACTGACCACATAGGAAAGCTGATGAAGAAACACAACCTATAAACTATCTACAGACCCACTCAGAAAATTCAACAAATGCTACGTTCAGTGAAGGACAAGAGGGATCCTCTCACCTCTGCAGGAATCTACCGTATACCATGCAGCTGTGGACAAGTCTACATAGAGACCACCAAACACAGCAGCATTGCCCACACATGAATCACTGCAGACTCACTCAACCAGAGAAGTCAGCCATAGCAAAGCACTTGAACCAACCTGGACACAGCATATTATTTGAGAACACATAAATGCTGGACCACTCTTCTAACCACCAAGTCAGACTACACAGAAAAGCCATTGAAATCCACCATCATGTGGACAATTTCAACAGAAAGGGGGAAACCATAAAAATGAACAAAATCTGGCTACGAGTATTAAAAAAACTCTTAAATCAGAAGAGTAAATAAAGAACAACACTCAGAAAACATAGAAATTCCAGACATGAAACAATCAGGGACAGCTAACACCTCCAAACAAAGGATTCTTCCAGACAGGAAGAAGCCAGGCCTTGAGGCCACAGAGCCATCAAATGCTAATCAAGGTGATTGATTACAACATCCACACCTGCCTCCAACAGACAACAGTTCTTTTTCCCACCCTGGACCTTACACAGATATTTAAACCTCCCTTGCCTAGTTTCCAGTATACCTCACAACCTCTGAGGATGCCTGTCACAGATATGGGCGAAACTTCAGGAGATAAAACTTCTGGAACATGGCCATACAGCCCGAAAGACTCACAGCAACCCAAATCACTGAATATTATTTTGTATCTGACAGTACATCATCAATTTTGGTTTCTAGTCTTAGTAAAGGTAAAAGTTTCCCCTGACGTTAAGTCCAGTCATGTCTGACTCTGGGGGTTGGTGCTCATCTCCATTTCTAAGCCGAAGAGCCAGCGTTGTCCGTAGACACCTCCAAGGTCATGTGGCCGGCATGACTGCATGGAGCGCCCTTACCTTCTCGCTGGAGCGGTACCTATTGATCTACTCACATTTGCATGTTTTTGAACTGCTAGGATGGCAGGAGCTGGAGCTAACAGCGGCTGCTCCCGCCACTCCCGGAGATTGAACCTGGGACCTTTCGGTCAGCAAGTTCAGCAGCTCAGTGCTTTAACACACTTCACCACCGGGGCTCCTTTTCTAGTCTTAAGATCCTATATTATTGAGAAATCATATGTGTAACTGTATTTCTACTAATGAAAGCTTAAAGAAATGAAGGTTAACAGTAGCCCTAATTATTAAGAATGTTGTACACTTATCCAAAGGTCCTTTACTGAGCCTTACTAAAAAGACCCAACAATGGGATCCTGTCTGAAGTCTTGACTATATTTTCTTTAATAACATGCTTAATCTTTGCCTTAACAATTCCTATTGAAATGATGAATAGATTCAGTATAAAAGAGAAATTCTCACTTGTCTATATACATACCAGGTTTCCCACCAAAAGCACATGGTTGAAATAGTGAGTCATTGGATAGTGCTCCATGGCCATAAATAGGGTATTCAAAACAATGCAGATGGTAATAGCAAGGTCAACAAATGGATCCATCACTATCAGATTCACAATGTGCTTTACTTTTAACCAAGGTCTCCAACAATCCCAGATCAAGTATGTATTTGCAAATCTATACCAGCACGGTGGACACTTCTGTCTGGATTCTTCAAGTTCTGGATGGTGAGAGGGAGAATAAAAAAAACCAAATTGTATGTTTAATGAATTTTTATTAAAATTACACATTTTTTAAAAATCAGTTATGCAGCAAGTGGGAGAAGTATACACTACATAGATATAGGTATACAGTGTTCCCACACTACTTTGCGCTTCACTTTTTTGTGGATTCACTATTTCACGCTTTTTCAATAAACTCTAAAAGACTATTATAAATCATAAAAATTACAATTTACAGCCTAAGGAAGGGACGAAGGAGAAGCCGAAGGGAGAGAAAAGGAGCCCAAGCGGCAACAAGAGGAGAAGGAGGTGATCTTTCAACACATGATTGGTTGATAAAGACTTAAAATAGTGTATAACTACTAAAATAATGTATAAATATTAAAATAAATATAGCGTCCCTACTTCGCAGATTTTCACTTATTGTGGGTGGTCCTGGAACCTAACCCCAGCAATAAGTGAGGGAACACTGTACACACTATTTAGAAAGCCAGGAATTTATATTCCAAGATTCCTCGTGGATACTTGAAACAGTGCATAATAGTGAATCCTACATCTTGGACTTAGAATCACAGTGGAGTACTTACAGAGTCCTAGGCTTCACTCTGCATCTGAAAACCACCCTTAATACCTTTGTTAAGATAGCAAGAGCATATTTCTATTACTACATTACTTTAGGAGTCATGGTACTGTCATCCATAACTTTTTTATAGTCGTCTGGTCCAATGAATACTTCTAGTTTATTTGACATTCTGCTTTCTTTTACATACTCAGCAAAACTGCCTCCAATATGCCCTGCTCTGTCTTTCTCATAGTTTGTGTACAGAGATTACCATACTCAGTATCTCGTTTCACTCTACTAGGTGTTAGTTATGATCACAATATCTGTGTTTTCCCTCAATATCAAGCATTCCCAATTCCTGATGTTTTGAAGATTTAGCATTCAGTGTCCACATCCAGTTATGAACTAGTTAGATATTTCCTATGCAGGAAGAAAAATTCCCTTGGTATATTGGAAACAGTCACTATTCAGTAATTTGGATCAACTATATTCAGAAATTTGTCTTGGGGGGAATTGGAAATGCTCGACTACTGCATTAGGCTTCGTCAGCAAGAGTACTACTTTCTATTGAGATGAAAGGAACCACGTTCTACCTTCTGTGTAGTTTCAATACAGCATGTAGTCAGATTTGTCTTTCCATACCTTCCATAGTATTAGTGAGTATGCTGGCTATACTCATAGCTCTCTGTCTTGCTGCAGATTCTTCCATTAATTCCATAGAAATCTGATACGAGCTCAATCTTCTTTTCCGTATTTCTGTTTCTGTAGTGGTACCCTGAAAATACAACACTTGTGAAATCATTCCTGGAACTCAAGCAAAATATTTCAGTGTATAGGTTTCAGCCATTCCATTCCAGTTTATGCTCTCTGCTTTGCCCCTTTGGAAACACACACAGAGCAGCTAGCATTCAATGGTCACTGAGGAGGCTCAATTAGTTTGGTTTCTTTCTACTTTTAGGCATATTAGTTGAACAAATGCTGGGGTTCCTTCAAACCTGCTAACATCCCCCTCTTGTGCACAGCCAGGGCCCTTTTAGCTACACATAGCTTCGACATGTGGAGAATGAGTTTTCTATTAGCAGTGGGAGTTTGTTCTAAGGATCTGTTAATCTAAGAGATGAATGCTTTTGAACAGTCTTGAAGATTCAAAACTAGCTTGCCATGTTGAGTGGGTACTGTTTGACAAGCTACTAGCACAATTCTTAGGAACATGGGCAATGACTCTTAAGGCCCATGTACATCGCACCTAAAACACGGAAATTACCAGGTTAAAAGGGGTGGTGGCTACATGACGCTAGTTGTAAATCCGCGCTGATTTGCTGCAACAACAACAACAAAAAGACAGGGTAAAAAGGTCCTCTTTTATCCCAATCCTGGCCAAAAAAATGTATATTTGCATCACTGTATTTCCCTGCGATCACGAAAACATGTGATTTCCTTCCTTCCAATGTGGAGACTAGTACAACATATGTCCGCTTTTTAAAAGCCCGAAACAGCTCATCAGCTGGGCTGTGAAACAGACACACAGCTGATTTAAAGGAAGCACGAACAGAAAGCAATTAGAGCATCTGAAACTCTTCATTTTAAACTTTATAATATTAAACAGAGCTTGAATTGGAGGAATTGAGAAATCCAGCAGAGGTTTTTCGTTTTGTAAAAAATTTGCTCCATTATGTGCTGAGCCTCATATGCACACATAGAATAGGTAACTTTATTGTCATTGTACATGCGAATCTGCTTATATTTATATCAAGATGTTTGCATATGTGCATATACAATTCAGCTCATAACGGAGTGATTTTAAACAAAACAAAAAAACCCCTTCCACTGGATGTTCCCCATCCTTCCTCCATCTTGTTCCAATACAGAGGGAGGCTGTGAGGACGGCGGCGAACACAATCCTGGGACTAACAAGGTTGTGTGGGGACCTGCTTTCAGGTGCCAAAATTTTTTGTCTTCCACTTAAAATCCGCATTTTTGTGCTGTCTGGTAGTGCCTTTAGAAAAAAAAATGAGGCAGTCAGATAATAGTGCCTTAATAACAAATGACACTTCAGACAAAAAGACTTATGAGGACTCCTCATTAGCTGGTGTAACCAAAAGCCACCTGAGCTAATACTAAGCCATCTGAAGTTGTGTTGCATCTAAACTCTTTCTGAGTCTGAGCCAACTGGAAATTATTCAGGGTGCCCTTGCCTTGCCCCAATTTTTTCTCAGCAGTAGATCTGGCAAACTTAGGTGCTCCCTTGCTCCACCTCCTTGTTTGGGTCTTCTGCTGACTAATCTCTGAGAGTATAGCAGTTGTGTAAGCAGATCCCTCTGCCAGTTCATCACTGAGATCATCTGGAAGAGGGAAATTATTCGGAAGCACACAATATTTCTGGCCTATTTCTAAGCCTTCTATGGCCAGCACATCTTTCAGTTGCAGTTACACTGGCTGAGCTATAATCATAAGGGCCAATTCACACCCAGGATTGCCAGGATGGGGAATTTCAATGCTCTGTGCGCCAGGTTTCTGCCTTGATTGTGGCCACACCAGACCAGAAATGTGGCATGGGTGGGTGCTGAATCAAAATCACAACTGACCATGTGCCTCCCTCTGGCTGAGAAAATTATCAGGGGTGGAAGGCTAAGATTTGTTTTAGGCCCAGTCCTAGAAATCTCCAGGAGGAGAAAATAGCAATTTCCATGAAAAATAATTTTGACACAGGGCTCACAAGTGGCCTTGGGGGACTCATGTAATTTGTAGCTAATTTTACCCAACCTTGACATGAAAATAATGCACTCCACAGGAAACTGCAAGCAGCAATCACTTCATGACAATCCACATCACAGAGTTTGCTATACTGACATTTTATACTGTCAAGTATATTACCAAAACATCTTAACAAAATCCCCAAAATCCAAAAAATGTAAGTTCTGTTGAGACTTAGCTAGACCAAAAAAGAGGAGATAGCTTACTGTTTTAAATCTTTTCATTTAATACAAGAGAGGCTAGACCTCAAACAGTTGTACATATTTACTTGAGTATAATGTACCAGGTATGTATTACCTATAGGAGCCCCGGTGGCGAAGTGTGTTAAAGCACTGAGCTGCTGAACTTGCAGACCCAAAGGTCGCAGGTTCAAATCCTGGGAGCGGAGTGAGTGCCCACTGTTAGCTCCAGCTCCTGCCAACCTAGCAGTTCGAAAACATGCCAATGTGAGTAGATCAATAGATACCGCTCCGGCGGGAAGGTAATGGCGCTCCATGCAGTCATGCCGGCCACATGACCTTGGAGGTGTCTACGGACAACGCCGGCTCTTTGGCTTAGAAATGGAGATGAGCACCAACCTCCAGAGTCAGACATGACTGGACTTAAGGTCAGGGGAAACCTTTACCTTTACCTATGTATTACCAAAAAAAATGCTGTCTAATGTAATGCAAGGCAGTGGTGGCCATGAAGATGCTGGTGGGCCTTCTGTCTGGCCTTCACACCAGCCTTTGTGCAGCTACCATCAGCTTCCCATCAGTCTTTTTATGGCCATAGCTGCCTCTCCCTCCTATGTTCCCAGCTGGGATCTCTTGCACAACAGCGCAGATGGGTTTAGGTGCGTGATTCTATGTGTCATTGAATCTAATGCACACCTCAATTTTAGCAACGTAATTTAACAAAAAAAGATGAATGCTCGAAACGGGTAAATACGGTATTTCAAAGTATAGTCTCACTTATCCAAGCTAAATGGGCCAGCAGAACCTTGGATAAGCGAATATCTTGGATAATAAGGAGAGTTTAAGGAAAAGCCTATTAAACATCAAATTAGGTTATGATTTTACAAATTAAGCACCAAAACATCATGTTATACAACAAATTTGACAGAAAAAGTAGTTCAATACACAGTAATGTTATGTTGTAATTACTGTATTTACAAATTTAGCACCAAAATATCACGATATATTGAAAACATTGACTACAAAAATGCCTTGGATTATCCAGAACCTTGGATAAGCGAGTCTTGGATAAGTGAGACTCTACTGAAGATGAAATGTATTACTTTTTGAAGATAGAAATAATATTCAGAAAGGCATTTTCTAATCTAGAAAGCTTTTAGCACTGTACTGCAAAGCTAAGTGTAGCCACTTGTCTAGACATAACTAGCTTTGGCCTGCCTTGTGCATCCGATTTTCTCTCCTTAATTTTATTTAGCAAGCTCACTGCATTTAAATACCTGCTTTGCATTGTAAATCATGTTACAAACCTATTTCTGAATTTCAAACAAATGGGCTGTAAACACCAGAATAAAATTATGGAAGGTAAATTAATGTGGCAACTGTGCGGCTTAACCACAGATAGGGAGGCATGACAGAAGCGCCAAAATAGTGTTCAGAACTATGCAGTCTTGATGTAACATTACAGCAACGTGTACATAATAAATATTATTGTGTACAAATATGTCACACCACTTCATAGGTGGACATGTCTGTATTAGTGAAACACCATCCTTCTCCATTCACAAAACCATTTATAACTCTTATGATCACAAAATTGTTTTGGCGTTTCCTTGTACCCTGTTTCCCCTAAAATAAGACATCCCCAGAAAATAAGACCTAGTAGAGGTTTTGCTGAATTACTAAATATAAGGCCTCCCCCATAAGTAAGACCTAGCAAAGTTTTTGTTTGGAACACCAGAGAATGCAGGATCGGTAAATGTACGTACCATAGAGTGTTGTACATGGAAATAATGGTAGTAACAGGAAATTCTTGATTTCACAGTTTGCCTGGTTATGCTGGTTTGTGATGACAACTACTGTATAGTATATAATAAATGTTCATTTTTTTTGTTCAACAATAAATGTGAGTTCTTCTTCATGGAGAAATAACACATCCCCTGAAAATAAGACCTAGTGCATCTTTGGGAGCAAAAATTAATATAAGACACTGTCTTATTTTCGGGGAAACACGGTATGCATGTGTATGCTTTTGTAATATGCAAGAACTACACATGTACATTGATGGGAAAGAACTGGGATAATGATGTGTAGAAAGCTTGCACAGATAGAGTATAGGAGCAAAACAGCTATTCTGACTGTAATTTTCCCACATCCCCCCCTTTTCCACATGCCAGGCTCTTTCTAAGGATCCTCTATTCCTCAATTAAAGATTTTTAGAGGTTTGGATGGCTGTAGCAAGGCAAAGGACTTGGGATTTTCCGTGCAATGCTTGCTTATTCCACTCATTTTAAAGAGAAGAAATGTCACACAAATCCAACAGTCTTACATGCCACCTATGACAGACATACTAAAATGGAACAGAGTGTTTGTCACCTCTGGCAAAAGTTGTCCAGTGGGCGAGGGGAGCGATGTAAGTCCACCCATTAAGGACACCACCCCGTTGCAATCCACCGTGCTGTGCATCTTCCCATTTAATGGAAGTGATGGTACCATCTTGGATGATAAGCTTGCTTGACTGGTGTTACTGTTGCGCCTTTCACTGTTGTGTCTGTTTGGCACAAAGAGAGAATCTCGTCTGTTCTCGTTGTCTTCAAGCGTGCTGTGCTCATCATCTGCAAAGTCATTCTCTGATCCTACATCCTTTGCTCTCCCACGGAAACTGAAAATACTTGCTCTGCTGTTGCGCCTTGGGGAAAACAGCGAGCCACGAAGGCTCAGCAAAGACTTGGGGGGGGGGGGGGGGAGGAGAGGGAGGAGAACCAAACAAAAAGGAACACAGTTAGTGTTTAAGACTAAGAAACAATTGCAATAGCCGCTTTTTAAGAAAGGAAATGCCGTTGTCCATGTGGATTCCACAGCTGTCACTCCAGTTTTTTTCTTCCAGCAGTCAGACTAGAGGCAATGTCTTTGGATGACATCAGATTGTTTGATTCCAGACCTAGTCCTCTTGTTAACAAACAATATGTAGCTGTTTTAAATGAAAGTTGTGACCTTGTTATACTTAAGAAAAGTAATGCAGTTTTATCAATCAAATGATCTTTTATACCACTGTACATAGAATCATAGAATCATAGAGTTGGAAGAGACCCCCTGCAAGAAGCAGGAAAATCTCATTCAAAGCACCCCCGAGAAATGGCCATCCAGCCTCTGCTTAAAAGCCTCCAAAGAAGGAGCCTCCACCACAGTCCGGGACAGAGAGAATTCCTCTGCTGAACAGCTATCACAGTCAGGAAGTTCCTCCTAATGTTCAGGTGGAATCTCCTTTCCTGTAGTTTGAAGCCATTGTTCCGCGTCCTAGTCTCCAGGGCAGCAGAAAACAAGCTTGTTCCCTCCTCCCTATGACTTCCCCTCATATATTTATACACGGCTATCATGTCTCCTCTCAGCCTTCTCTTCTGCAGGCTAAACATACCCAGCTCTTTAAGCCACTCCTCATAGGGTTTTGTTCTACAGACCCTTGATAATTTTAGTCCTCCATCTGTTTCTAGAAGTAAACTTGTGATATCTTAAGTCTATATATAATAAGCATATTAATCTAGTTTCTGTCACTCACTTTCTATAATATATCATCATCATCATCATCATCATCTTTATTTATACCCCGTCCTATCTCCCAATACAGGACACGGAGAGGCTAACTAGGGCCCCATCTACACTGCCATTTAATGTGGTTTAGGGGGCAAATTGTCTTGAGGTATCCAAATGATGCCCCAGGATAATTTGGGATGACCTGGATAAAAGATGGAATCTCAGGTTTAATCCAGGTTAAAAAAAACCTGGGAAAATGTGGGATCCCAGGAGGCAGTTCTCAAGCAGCTTGTGGAGGTGGAATGGCAGTGCCATCCTCCACTCCTTGGCACCCTTTTCATTATTTAAAAAGCAAGAAAAGTATCTTTACTAAGGCTGGGTACTTCCAGTGCTTCTGTACACATCTAAATTAGGCTTTCTTTGTTTTTTTTAAATGGTAAAATGGGTGCTAGGCAGTGCTAAGGGGCAGGTGTCTGATCACCCCATTGCCAAAAGATGGAGTTTTGGCCTCTTTTGTGGCCTCCTTTTGGCCTCCTTAAATTCCAATTCTCTGTGCATTTGAGCCAGTGTAGAAGGGCCCTAGGAAGTGGATGAGCTCAAGCTCAGTGGCAGAGCCCACATTTTACATACTGAAGGTCTCAGATTCATTACCAGCTATAACAGTGGTTCTCAACCTGTGAGTCCCCAGATGTTTTGGCCTACAACTCCCAGAAATCCCATCCAGTTTATCAGCTGTTAGGATCTCTGGGAATTGAAGGCCAAAACATCTGGGGACTCACAGGTTGAGAACCGTTGCTGTAGAGGATATTAAATCCATGTACCAGATGATAATAAATACAAGATAATTATAAGCCTGGCATCATCTGATGGACAAATAGTCTGACTTGATAGATGAGACATTTTTCCTGTGGGCTTAACATGCTACTACTAATGACAGCTTCTTCAGGGAAAGGAAGGCAGGGCAGAAACTGATGCAATAAATATTATTATTCTGTGTGCTCCTTTCTTCAAATTTGACACAGATTCTCGCAACCTGGGATGACTCACTCTTCTTTCACTGTCAGGCAATACATCATCCTTTGACAAAATTCTCTCAACTACTCATATATCCATAGACAACCACTTACTTCTCCATAGATCCGAGGCACTACCTTCAAATGAGAAATTTCAAATGCAAGCAGATGTTTCCTGAGACAATATAAGCTAATAAAGAAACCAGCTATTGCTTATGTTTATAAGGGAAGCCCAATGGCTGGATCCACTTAATTAGAACTCTACTATTAATCCACCATATATTAATCATACTCTCTCATCAATTAATGCTTTTAGCAATGTTCAGCAGCCACAAGAGGCTTGGAGATGGTCACTCTGCCTTCGAAAACAGGAATAATCAATGGTTATTCTTTTATTAATTGCAGTACAAGTTACTCCTTAATGGAATTCTACTCCCTCCCTGAGATCTCATTAGCTCTAGTCATAAATAAATAAAGGCATCACCACTGTCAGGGGTGGAAGGATCCTTACACTGAGACTTAATATTTCAGCTTTAGAACTGTTTTCTGATCTGACTACTTTAAACTTCCAGTGTTCTCTGGACTAGCCTGAAATAGGATATGCCCTTTGTATTCTTGGAGTTTGGTTCTAGGATCCCCTGTGGATACCAACATTCATTAATGATCAAGTCCCATTATAAACGATGACATAGTCAAATGGATTCCCTTATATAAAATGGCAAAATCAAGTTATAGTGGGGGATGGAGTTGTGGCTATTTCCAAATTGAGAATGGCTGATCCATGAATGCAGACACTGTGGGTACAAAGGGCCGATCAGACTCTGAAAATATCATTTAAAAACATAACCTTACTTTGATGCATTGTTCAATAAACACTTAAGCAGTATTTAAAGGAGAAACAAGGTATACATTACTCAGGTAACCTTAGTAATCTGAAATACAGTACAGCCCCATATCTGCAGTTTCCTGTTTCCATGGTAAGTTCAAGAACCTACCACCACCATCCCCAGACCCATGGATAAGAAGGTGGTATTGTTGTACTTCCCTGCATCTGACAAAATATGTTTTCCCCAGAGTGACTGTATAGCAATGCCCAGTGGTATTACCATGATAAAATGAAGAACTGATCCCCTGAGGGACCATGCTGTATACCTGAAAAAGCTACGTTAAAAGTAGACTTACATTATTTAAAATGAATTTGCCCTATACCTGGTGAGTTGAGCTCCTCTTTTCATAGGACAAGCGAGCTTCCCTTCGGATGCTGTCTTCTGATTCAGATTTGGGGAATGTTTCCATTTCTTCCCTCTCTTCTGCTTCAGCAAGCTCCTTCTGCCTTCTTTTTTTCCTCCTGTTTCTTCTTTCTTTAGCACTCTTTGTGCTTAATTTAGACACCTCTGAAGAAGTTTCCAAGAGTTCCCCTAATCCACCCACGCCGCTGAAATCTCTCGATGCAACAGATGCCGCTGCCACTGCTGCTGTTGTCTGTTGGGTTATAGTGCCAAGTAATTAGAATTAGTTGGATGATCTCAATAGCCATAATCACAGAGAAATCATTACTGTAGCCAAAGGTTCATAAACAGCGACAAAGCAATTATACTCTAACATCAACATTTAATGTTTTCTTGGAACACTTGGAATGAAATTTTAAAAATCAATGCAATTCTTTGAAAACACAGCAAACCTCTTCTGTTCCCAGTTTTAGCCTCCACAGCTATCACTGGATGTTTTGACTGTGAGACCACTAATCCCCAAGTCATCATAGGAAGCCCACATTTATTTATTTATTTACAGTATTTATATTCCGCCCTTCTCACCCCAAAGGGGACTCAGGGCGGATCACATTATATACAAATAGGGCAAACATTCAATGCCCATATATACATAGAACCGAGACAGAGACTGACATAGAGGCAATTTAACCTTCTCCTGAGGGGATGTTCGATTCTGGCCACAGGGGGGAGCAGCTGCTTCATCATCCACTGTGACGGCACTTCCTCATTCCAACGTCGTAAATTAGTTAAATTTGCCTCCCCACTTTAAGTGGTACCTTATTTCCTACTTGATAGATGCAACTATCTTTCGGGTTGCTAGGTCAGCAACAAGCAGGGGCTATTTTTTATTTTTTAATTGACGGGTGCTCACCCAGCACGGGCTGGCCTCAAACTCATGACCTCATGGTCAAAGTGATTTATTGCAGCAGGCTGCTCACCAGCCTGTTCCACAGCCTGGCCCCTGCGCCACATAGAAGGACTCTGTAATATCATAGAATCATAGAATCATAGAATAGTAGAGTTGGAAGAGACCACATGGGCCATCCAGTCCAACCCCCTGCTAAGAAGCAGGAAATATATATATATATTCAGTACAGCCCCATATCTGCAGTATATAAGACTCCCACTGCTCAATAATCCCTGGTGTAATACCATATGTTTTCTTCCACTCTGGTAGGTCTCACATCATATGGTAAGATCATGTACCGTGAGGCAGCAAGGCTACAGAATTGGTACAGCAACCACCCTAGAGCCTATGCTAGACCATGAACGGCAATATGGACCTGGAACTGGGAAGGCCTGGATTTACATTCCCACTCTCCATGAACTTTACTGGTGACCTTATTCCATCACCACCTCTCAGTTTAAAAGACTAAAAATACAATAAATCATTTATCAATCAAAACTATGCATCATGCCAATACATCCTCCTCCATGCTTGTACCACACTGTGCATAAGGAGAGAGAGCAACCCTAGCCAGCAGAGTCAGTGGAAAGGAATGCTGGGAGATGCAGTTCAACAATATCCAGAAGGTCACATGGGTCCCAGACTAGTTTTAATTAATTGTCTCATGTGCTGGCTAGCATACCAATAGAAGTGGAAAATACCAGACAACCCCTATATCTGCAGAACTGCAGAAAATAAGATAAATGCAACCACATAGACTCCCAGCCATATGCCTATTAGAACAAGAAAACCACAAAGAATGGCCATCATGGCTAAGCAGACTCAGTCACACTGTCAGTAAGTTAGGTTTTGCCCCTCTCGAGCTAATAAATTTCAGGGCTAAAGTGTGCTCAATTGTTTACCAAAGAGCCCTTTACATTGCTGCACAAAATGATCTTATGATCATAGCGCAAGCTAAACCCACTCCATACCTGGCAAAATTTAAATGCAACGTGGGCATGGAAACCTACCTCTTTTTTACACTTCCACTATATATTAGAAAACTTTTTACCCGGGCTAGATTCGAGCAACTCGATATTAAGTCTAAGCTAGGTAGACATCAGAATATTCCCTATACAAAGAGAACCGTGCCTTGAGGTAGATGCAGTAGTGGAGGACTCGGAACACTTTTTCTTAAAATGCCTCTATTACAACAGGATTCGATCTTTCTATTTAGAGCCTCTGCTGGAGAACCATACTCATTTAGAGAATAAGGAGAAATTGCACATCCTTCTACAGGGTTCAGATAAAAACTCTATTTTAAAACTGACACTTTTAACACAAAAAGTGCTGGTCATCTGCAAGAAGATGGAAGCTGAGAGCTGTGACATTAATGCCGTTAACAAAATCCAAATTTAAAATTTACTATGGACAAGCCACTAGTTTCACCTACCCTTGCCCCCGCTCAAACCTTACCTTAAGGGAATAATTAATTTTAGTCTTTTTATTCTTTATTTGCACAACTACCTAGAAGTGGGTCAGTAGGCCTGTAGGCCGGGATGCTTTGTATCTATACATGGTTTTACTGTATGTATGGGTAAGTGTGTACGTTTTGTATGTTTCACATGTTTAGATATGGTCAAAATTGACTAATCAATAAAGAGTTGTTGTTGTTGTTGTTGTTGCAGAATTGGTACCTCAGGTTTCAACTACACTTATCCAACAAAGTATGTCCTCAACAGACATTTTCTAGGTCCTCTAGGTCATAAATGTCAAATGCAAGGCCTATGGGCTGAGTCTGGCCCACCACATTATTTTGTATGGCCCACAAGGCTTTCATTGCCAGGGCAACGTAGTTATATTTATACAGTCTTACAATGAACAAACGGCCTTTGAAGGCAACCATAAGGCTTGGCGAAAATGAGTTTGACACCTCTGATCAAGGTGATGATCAGAGGCATGATTATGGCATGCTTCCACTGGAAATTACCACTGAATCACCCTGGAGGACCTAGCAGATTGCTATAGAGAACATCTCTCTAGGGATTTTTCAAGATCTTCAGAATGACACTATGGTATCTTCCAGCAGAAATCCTTCATTTCAATAAAGTCCGTTATTATTCACTGTTTTCCCTTGCCATGGTAAGTTCAGGAACATATCTCCTTCAGATATACTTTACAACATTGCTGAACAAAAGAGAAGTTCTTCACTGAAGTTAAGGAAACCGAGTCATCCAGTTCCAAGTATTTCAGAGAGATGGAGACATGAAAGAAAGATGCATGTTGAACACCTAGTAAGCAGTTGATATTAAAGAAAGCTTTTAGCAGAAAAAATAATAGAACTGTGTGATAGAAGTTATTTTGAGAGCCAGAATGGTGTAGTGTTTTGAGCATTGGACTAGGACTCTGGAGGCCACATTTGGTCATGGAAAACCACTGGTGACCTGGGCAAGTTATTATTATTATTATTATTATTATTATTATTATTAAACTTTATTTGTACCCCGCTAGCATCTCCCGAAGGACTCGATGCGGCTTACAAAGGCCAAGGCCTCAACACACAATATAACAATACAAAACAAAAGGCAAATTAAAAACAATTAAAACAGTATAAACAACAAGCAATAAACAATACGCTAAAACACAATAAAACTGGGCCGGGCCAGAGTAATGGGTACAAGATTAAAAGTGCTGATGTGACAGGTGATATATAAGGCTTATAGGGCAAGTGCAGAGTGCGATATACGATCTTAGTTCTAATAAAGTGCTTATGGGACTTGGTGTTGGAGATTTCCTATTAATCTGGGAAGGCACATTGGAACAGCCAGGTCTTCAAGTTCTTTCTGAAGACTGCCAATGTAGGGGCCTGTCAGATCCTTGGGGAGGGTGTTCCAGAGTCGGGGGGGGGGCACCACAGAGAAGGCCCTGTCTCGTTTCCCCACCAACCACACTTGCGACGCAGGCGGGATCATGAGCAGGGCCTCTCCAGATGACCGAAGTGAACGCGTGTTACATTCTCTCAGTCAAGGACAAGCAAAAAAAAAAAAAAAACTACTCTAAACAAATCTGGCCAAGAAATCTCCAAGTGAAGTTCAACTTGAAGGCGCATAATAATAAATCAAAGCTAATTCCATATTTTAGCACAACAAGCCTCCAATGGGTCCCCTCCTCTCCTGTTACATCCCCAGTTGCAATAGCGAAAACTGGTAACCTAACTATTAAATACATTTGTAAATACCCACCTTGATAAGTGAGACACTAGTATTTTGAGATTTCTCTTAGTTCTTGGACTTACTTAAAAGGCCTATGATTGGCAACAGGTTCTTCACGCTGTATTTTGATGATATGCATGTGAAACTGTTTCCTATTTATGTGGATACAGATTTGTTTTATCTGCTACTGTCACCCACTTTCTCTGATCCTCAAAGGGAAAGGATAGAAAAGTGAGCTGGCAGCTTCACTCTCATCACCTCACTTTTCCTGTTCATCATGACCAGAGAGCATCAGGGAATGCAAGTACTAATAGTCAAGGTTATGCCTTGATAAAAACAAACAAACAAACAAAAAAGACTTTTTATTGATTGGTTGAGTGATTAACAGTGGATATGGGCTTTGACAGGTAGCCAACAGATCTGATGCTTTCCCTGCCTTTTGTGGTTCATCTACTGGTAGAGATTACAATAAAAATAGAAGAGGTATAATTTATGTCAAGCAGACACAGGGTTCTTCCAGATAGAGTAAATGTTGCTGATGGTTGTATAATATGTTGCTTCAGTTCTTGGTGTTTTTCTAAACAAGCAACACCTCCATTGTCCCATGCTGGCAATTCCCAGCAGGAACATTTTATATTTTCTCCCCATGGAACTTGTAAGATTCTATACTTTCAGTTCACACTGGGTTCCTTAGTTACAATCTCCATGTCACTGTTACAATGTAGGGGAAGGAAGGAAATTGTCAGCAGAATTTCTAACAGGTTCATAAAGAACCTAATATAGATTTAAGCCATATAGGGCTTTATGGTCAAATCAGCATTAGAAATTGGATTGGTAGCCAATTGAACTTGTTGCAACAGGAGGATTGTCCATTTCCTGTAGCCAGCCCCAGTTAATAACCTGGCTGCTGCTCTTTGGATCAACTGAAGTTTCTGAATAATAATAATAATAATAATAATAATAATAATAATAATAATAATAATAATAATAATAATAATAATCCAGACTGACAAAGTTCTGGAAAACAACACAACAGACCTCACAGCTGTGGAAAAGAAAAAGGCTTGGATTATTGATGTCACCATACCAGGTGACAGTTGAATTGATGAAAAACAACAAGAAAAAGTAAATCATTATCAAGATCTCAAGATCGAACTGCAAAGGCTCTGGCATAAATCAGTGCAGGTGGTCCCGGTGGTTGTGGGCACATTGGGTGCCATGCCAAAAGATCTCAGCCGGCATTTGAAAACAATAAACATTGACAAAATTACAATCTGTCAACTGCAAAAGGCCACCTTACTGGGATCTGCGTGCATCATCTGAAAACACATCGTACAGTCCTAAACATTTGGAAAGTGTTTGACTTGTGATTTTGTGATACGAAATCCAGCATATAGGTCTTGTTTGCTGTGTCATACTATGTCTTTGTGTCAATAATAATAATAATAATAATAATAATAATAATAATAATAAACTTTATTTGTTATCCCACCCTATTTCTCCAATGGGGACTCAGGGTGGTTAACAACCTACAATGTCAAACATTCAATGCCATAAGTTCAACCAAGAAATAATAAGACTACCATGAATTAAATAATGACACATTAAACATTGACATCAGACAATAACAAACCTTTACGCAAATTAGACAGCACACAACTAAAGATTACATTTTAACTGAACTATTAAAACCAGAATTGGAACAAATTAATAAAAATGTAAACATTAAAATTTTAAAAGATTTAAAACTAGATTAGCAGCCATTGCCATGTTCCAATCCATTTTGTTTACACCGAATATTTCATATGTCCTTCTCAGAGTACATTATGGTAGTCTAACCACATAAGGCATGTACTACTGTGGTCAGATCCGACTTCTCCAGGAACAGGCACAGTTGATCCACTAGTTTTAACTGTGCAAAAGCACTCTTGCTCACTGTTGATACCTGAGCCTCCAGGTTCAGAGCCAAATCCAGGAGAATTCCCAAACTGCAAACCTGTGTTATCAGGGGCAGTGTAACCCCATCTAACACAAGCTGAATCCCCATTCCCAGATCTGTCTTACAACTGACCATGAGAATTTCCGTCTTTCCTGGATTAAGTTTCAATTTGTTTGCCCTCATCCAGTCTATTACTGACGACAGACACCAGTTTAGGGTCAGGACAGCTTCCTTGGCATTAAGTGGAAAGGAGTAGTAGAGTTGGTATCATCTGTGTATGGATGACACTGCACTCCAAAACTGCAGATGACCTCTCCCAGCAGTTTTCATGTGGATGTTAAATAGCATGTGGGGATGTTCTGTTGTATGTACCCTAAGGTAAAATATCATCTTTTTTATGGTGGTGTATACTATAATCTATATATATAAAAATGTAATGTGTCATTTTACTATGGAGTCGACAACAAAACCACTGAACCCAATCACACCAAATTTGGTCACAAAAGACATAGTCATCCAGTCTATGTCTTTCAATAAAAAACCCCTAGAAAAATAGTCCAAATTACAGAGGATGAGGAAGAGCCTTTCTCCCTCTAACTGCCAGTTAGAAAGGTAGGCTCTGCAGCCTTTAGCCCCCCCCCACTGCCTTTAGACTCCGCCCCCTTCATATCCTAGCAACTCCCTCAGCCAAAATGGTGCCCAGGGCACAGGCAGAGTGCACTTAGGCCTCATCTATGCTGCCTATAAAATACAGATTACCAGTTTTGAACTGGATTATATGGCAGTGTGGACTCAAGGCCCTTCCACACAGCTATATTACCCAGAATGCCAAGGCAGATAATCCACAGTATCTGCTTTTCTCTTGAGTCCACACTGCCATATAATCTAGTTCAGTGTGATTTTCTACAGCTGTGTAGAAGGGGCCTCATATAATCCACTTCTAAGCAGATAATATAAGATTATAAATATAATATGTAATAATTACTGTGGTATAATAATACAGAACAATATAATCTCTAAAACCAGGACAGTAAATAAAGAGCAACACTCTGAAAGCAGGGAAATTGGGAATTCCAGAAAGGAAACAATCAGGGCCAGCTAACACCTCCCAACAAAGGATTCCCCCAGGCAGGAAGCAGCCAGGCTTTGAAGCTGCAAGGCTATTAAATGCTAAACAAGGTGGCTAATTGCAGCATTCATACCTGCCACGCTGAGACTATTACTTGCTATTCAAACTGGCCACCCAAGGATTCTGCAAGGTAGAAAATGGCCAGGCTTGCAAGCAGCAAGGCTATTCGGTGCTATTCAACCTGGCCAACCAAGATTTCCCCTAGGTGAAAAACCCCCAGGCTTTGAAGCCACGAGACTGCTCTGTCCCATTCAACATGACCTAGCAAGGAAGTCCTATGTAGAAAGCAGCCAGACTTTTAAGCTGCAAGACTATTCAGTGCAATTCAAGCTGGCCAAACAATGATTCCCCTACAAAGGAAGTAGCCAGGCTTCAAAATGGCTCTTTGATTAAGGGTGCTACTCCAGCTACTCCAGAAAACAGCCAGGCTTTGAGGCTGCAATGCAATTAACTGCTATTCCACCTGGCCAACAAATGATTCCCATAAGCCACAGCAACGCGTGGCTGGGCAAAGCTAATATGGAACTGAAATTTCTTGAAGTTTGCATAATGAATGTTACTCTGTTAAATAAGAAGGCATTCCACATCTGGAGCTAATGGTGAGTAAAGTCACTCAAATCTGGATGCTGATTGGCAAAATTGCATACAGTATCATGAGATCAGAATGGCAATTGAGCGAATTGTATACAGTGCCATGAGATGTGAATGATGATTGGCCAGGCTGCCTGCACTATCACGCAGCTTCCTTCATCTTGCTGTGCTGCCTGCCAGCTTCTACAGACACCAAAATAGGCTGGAGAGACCCAAGTATATTTAGAAGCGGCATCAACTGATAATAAGTGAGAGGTTTTGTTGTGAGAGCTCTCCCTTCTTTGAACTAGACTGGAAGAAGCAACAGAAGTACATTTTCAATATAAAAATACCTGAGCTTCTTCTTGTTGCTTTTTCAACTGCTCAAGCATCTGCTGAAACTCTGCCTCTTTCTGCTCAGCTTCTTCCATTGTGGCTTGATTCTGCTCTTCGTATGCCATGGCAACAACAGCCAGGATCAGGTTAATCAGGTAGAAAGATCCCAAAAAGATCACCAGGACAAAAAAGATCATGTATGTTTTGCCAGCCGCTCGTAATGTCTGGATGGAATGGGGGAAAACAAATAGTTGTCAATAGCAACACTGCCTTCATCATGAGACACCAAAGTAACAATGATCATATAAATATTGCAGTGGTGTCACAAGGTGAGTGCGTGAACCAGAGTGGATGATACCAACAGAGGGAGTAACATTAAAATAATTGCAAAAAATCATTTTTTATTTTTATTAAAAAAAATATTCCAATAGTTGTACCGTATATACTCAAAGATAAGCCGAGTTTTTGAGCCCTTTTTTTGAGCTGAAAAAGCCTCCCTTGACTTATAATGGGGTCAAGGCCAGGCAACAGAAGCTGGAGGCCATTGCTTGCAATATATGATATATTCCTCTCTTATCCTCCCTTATCAGTGTGTTTTCCAAAGCCTCCTTTGCTCTTAACCAAGTGAATGTTTTGAAAAGGGAAAGATGCCCTTGTAAATCAGGAAGAAAAAAAAATCCATCAATCTTAAAAAAAGCTTTTTCCTCTGAAATATTTGTTAAACTCTCCTACAGATATATAGGCATTAACCCCCTGCATGCATTCGCAATCCTTATGTACTTATATATCTGTATCTTTCTATCTATATACATTAATTTTATATATGAATTTTCCCCTCATATGTTTGCAGGTCTTTGCAAATCCTATATACATACAGATCCATATATCTATATCCATATATATGCATTATTTAATGTACTGATGCCTCGATTAATGTAATTTTATTGGTATCTATTTTTATTTTGAAATTTACCAGTAGCTGCTTCATTTCCCACCCTCAGCTTATACTCGGGTCAATAAGTTATCCCAGTTTTTTATGGTAAAATTAGGTGCCTCGGCTTATATTCGAGTCAGCTTATACTCGAGTATATACGGTATATACCCACAAGGCTAAAACTCTAGATGCTAATTCGTTTTTTGAACCTTCTAATGTGCATGCATTCCGGTCAGAGCTGTCCTTATTACACAATTACAAAGATGCTTTAAATCACATGGTTTTATCTCCAACCGAGCCTGAGATGGAGGTGGGACTGAGAGAAGGGCCTCTCCTGAAGATCCCAGGGCCTGAACAAGTTTGTACAAGGGGATGCAGTCAGCCAAATAGCCTGGACCCAAACTGTCTAGTGATGGCACTGAAACACTGAATACATGTATAGCAATAATTAGCTTTGTGTGATTCTAGCTGGATGTTTTAAACAATCAGACAGGCAGCCAGCCCATCACTCTTTCTTCAAAAATAACCTTCCTACTTTCACACGTATGAAGCTTGCCTCATGGCAGTTCTCACCAGTTGATAGAGATTTTCCCAGTAGTCCTGAGTCATCAGCCGAAAGAGTGACAAGAAGGCCCAGCTGAAGGTGTCAAAACTTGTGTAGCCATAGTTGGGGTTTCTACCAGCTTTTACACATGTATAGCCTTCAGGACATTGACTATGAAAAGGTAAATCATATCAGACATAATTTCATACTATTCTCAATGACATTGTGTTATATTTTCAAAATTACAATTTTATTCTAATCCTAACTCTTGTTTTGCAAACTGATATTGCGTACTATTGACCATGAATACCATTTGAAAATACTTTGAGGAAAGTAGCTTCTTTAATAAGACAATTAACATATGGTCACATCTTTATCCTCTATTCTACTCTACCACATGAAAAGAATGAGCATCTGTAGACATGATGTGTAACTAGGTTTTGGTAGGTCCCTGACGTTAAGTCTAGTCGTGACCGACTCTGAGGGTTGATGCTCATCTCCATTTCTAAGCTGAAGAGCTGGTGTTGTCCATAGACACCTCCAAGGTCATGTGGCCGGCATGACTACATGGAGCGCTGTTACCTTCCCGCCGGAGCAGTACCTATTGATCTACTCACATTTGCATGTTTCCGAACTGCTAGGTTGGCAGGAGCTGGGGCTAACAGCGGGCGCTCATTCCACTCCCGGGATTTGAACCTG
Organism: Anolis carolinensis; assembly: GCF_035594765.1. Classification (NCBI taxonomy): domain Eukaryota; kingdom Metazoa; phylum Chordata; class Lepidosauria; order Squamata; family Anolidae; genus Anolis; species Anolis carolinensis. Next base: position 214,914,900 of record NC_085841.1, on the reverse strand, counting down.
GCACCTTTCGGTCTGCAAGTTCAGCAGCTCAGCGCTTTAACACACTGTGCCTCCAGAGGCACCGTCCAAATCATCCCTAATACCTTATGTATATGATTTTGGTTGTACCAGTAATTCCAGTAAGAGTAGAATTGGCTCCAAAAAATATGGCAGCAACAACACAGATTCCTACCTTGTCATGCATAAGAACTATAGAGAACACATCTATATATATAAAAGGGTAATGGAATTTTGGCCTAGAACAAAATAACAAAACTACACAGAAACACTAAACTTGGCAGCACAACCCCTCATCCATGCCTCTACGTTCATACAATAAACAGCTCCAGCTACTCCAGAAAACGGCCAGGCTTTGAGACTGCAAGGCTATTCACTGCTATTCCACCTGGCCAACAAAGGCTTCCCATAAGCCACAGCAACGCGTGGCCGGGCAAAGCTAGTGGAATTATAAAAGGATAAGTCAATAATATGATGATTTTCCCCACAAAGACTGTCAGGGTCTATTTGACCCTGTCTGTTCATGCAGGTGTAAGTTCTAATGAGTTTGGTAATAAGACCCAAATTTGGTAGATTTGGGGTGATTCTACACTGGCAATGATCGCTTGGCACCCTCTTACAGCAGTGAAATGGACATCTGCTTTAACCTTGAGGGCTCTTCTTCCTTTTACCAGGTCATGTGACTCACAGACTTGAAGATGCGGGGGGATGGGATACTGTAGGGCTGATCAGTTTCTGCACTGAATTAAGTTGACAGTATAGATGTGCCCTTGGACTGGCCACTTCAGAAATGAGTTTCTGTATCAACCATGCTTCGTAAGGCTATTTTGGGACAAAGCATTATCTTGCAATGAATGTCAACAGGATACAGTTTAAACATAAGATTAATTCAAAACTTAGAAAAAAAAATACTAATTTGGGGTTCCAAACACAAAAAAATAACTTCTCCAATCTCTGGATTAGTTTAATGGCATTTGTTCATCTGACCCAATAAATATGTAGTTCTCTCTTCAAAGAGCAATTTGAAAATTAACAGTAGGATTCCTCATCATTTTTTATGCAATAGGCTAGTGATGCTATTCTTCTGGACTAAAAATTATACATGCTTTGTTATTTCCAAGGCTAGATTTTAGCCAAAATGCAAATATCTATTTTGTACTATTATTTTGGGGCCTCCGGTGGCTCAGTGTGTTAAAGCGCTGAGCGGCTGAACTTGCAGACCAAAAGGTCCCACGTTCAAATCCTGGGAGCGGAATGAGCGCCCACTGTTAGCTCCAGCTCCTGCCAACCTAGCAGTTCGAAAACATGCCAATGTGAGTAGATCAATAGGTACCGCTCCGGCGGGAAGGTAAGGGCGCTCCATGCAGTCATGCCGGCCACATGATCTTGGAGGTGTCTACGGACAATGCTGGCTCTTTGGCTTAGAAATGGAGATAAGCACCAACCCCCAGAGTCGGTCACGACTGGACTTAATGTCAGGGGAAACCTTTACCTTTACCTTTTACTATTATTTTATTATTTCTAATTTGCCATTTTGCTATAGCAATGGCATACCGATTCAGATTTTGTAGAGATGTGCTTCTACACTTGACCAATTTGGTGCTTTTCATTCCTCCTTAGCTTTTGTTCTCTGATCTCAGTTCTCTGCATTAGGCATATTTCCAGAACGAGAAAGACTGAAATAGATTTTTTTTGCTTGTCATGGCAAAAAAGTTGGCATGGAAGAGATATCAGAATATGTTTGAATGGCCAGTGTCTACACATGCCACTGTAAGAAGACTGATCTTGTTCAGCTAATGAACTGGGAAAGTGAAATACCAAATCTAATAACTAAAGCACAAATCCTTAGGGGACAACACTCAGGAAGTTGTCATTTCAGTTGCACACTGAACTCTGATGACTACAAGTCATGCAGCGAGATCTCTGTGTGGGGTTGAGTTTCAAGAGAAACTCCCTCACCCTGAAGGTCCCTGTGCCCTGGCCTGTGATCACAGAGCCGTGGTGTACAGATACTTGACTACATCTATATAAAAATCAACCGATCATTTAAAATTCTTACCCTGCATCTGAGCTGTTGCCACAAAGAAGAGCATCTCTTTGTCCTTCCAAAGTATAAAAATGACCTAATTGGGAAAAGGGATGGGGAAGAATAAATAACTATTTTTCTATTGTTACTAATACATCCGCTCTGATTAGATACAGAAAGAAACAAGGCAAAAGAAGGCAAAATACAACATTTGTAAAAGGCAAACAAACACCACTAGGATTTACATTTAAAAGCCAAAAGTTCTCACCATCAACAATGACCCAGCCCAAGGCTAAAAGTTTCCCGTTAATGAATGTATTAGGTCTGTCCATTTTCCTGGAAGTAAGTCCCATGTTTTAAGACTGTACTGTTAATTAATTACCCATAAATGTTCATAGTTCAGAAAAAAATGGTATATGATTGCAAACAAGATTTATGTTTGAAAGTAATGCATCTTGTTCTTCAAGATGCATCTAGTTGACCCTCTTAGAAAAGGCACTTCCTTCTGTGTGAAGAAAGGGGGATGGATGCCTTTCTGATGGCATTTGCTATCTATGGCTTTTGTATGGACAGAGATGATTACAAAAAGATTACAAAGAAACAGACCATCTGATTAATTCGGAGGAAATAATCAAACACATTCAAATCAAATAAGCTGCGCATGTAATTCTATAATAGACAGGTGGGTGGGTGCCACATTTGATTCAGACCTGGTCTTCAGATACTTTGTTGTTGTTACTGTTGCTGTAACTTGCAATGAGTGACACTATCACAGTGTTTTCTTGGCAAAATTTGTTCAAAGGAGTGAGGTTTCCCTTGCTTTGTTTTGAGGTAAAGAAAACATGACTTGCCCAGTGTCAACCAGTGGGTTTCATAGATGGATATTTAAATCGTGGTCCCCAGTGTCATAAGCTAATACTGAAACCAGTAACTGATGCCGAATCTAATTTAGAACTTAAGAGTTTTATTTCAGTATTCAATGCAATGCACTTTTTTTTGTCCCCTCCCCCCCCCAAAAAAAAACAACAACAAAACCCCAGCACAAGAATCCCATTGGTGTCACAGACAGGTGCAACATAATGTTTTTGGTTAATATACAATGGATGTATTCAGGTCATGGTTGTACAAGCATAAATATGGTTGCTCTTTCATATGTACCTATGTTTTGACTACAGCACAGCCAATGAATGACTTGTATTTATCTACATATTGACTCACCATTCAAATAGGTTTACACAAATGTAGCTTCGCCAATCAAATAATAATAATAATAATAATAATAATAATAATAATAATAATAATTTTATTTTTGTATGCCGCCTCCATCTCCCCAACAGGGACTCAGAGCAGCTCACATATCATACAATCATATAATATCATAAAATCAATAGTTAAGACATCAACGAATGCATTTAAAAACAAATTAACAAGTCATGATTTAAAATAGACATAATTAAAATATTAAACAATCATCCAAGGCGTTAAAAGGTCCAATATAGGACAACAATCTGGGCGACAGTCAAACTGATGGAGGGAGTGTCTATTACAGAATAGAACATACAATAAATAGAGACAACAAGCAGGGATGATAAATCTGAACGAAAATCAAACTATAACGTGACAGGGCAAGTTTCAATGTGGATATGGACCAGGTTATAACGGACTTGTCTACTCAATTCAATTCAGCAATTGAATCAATGAATCCGTTTTAGCAGAGACTAATCAAAAGGTCTGTAGTCACACAGTTGCATATTCTTCAATACTATAGGCATTTGTCAGTATCTTCACTATAAACACCTGATCCTTCAACTATGCAGAGACAGCCACTGTGTATTCCCAATTGCCAATGGAACAATAAGTAGATACACTGGTATACACACAGTTAGCCGCACAATGTTACTATTTAACAGAAGAGTGATGCATCTACATGAACTTAGATTATACTATGCAAGTGCAATGTAAGTTGCATCATAGAGGTACTTCAGAAGCCAAGCCACTAGATAATTTTAAAGAGATTTCTTCTTAATTGCACAACATGGTTTGCAATTGTCACCTTACCACTGACACTAGTGGAACAAAGTGGGAAACCATTTTTGCTGATTCACCTCCCTGTAGCTTCTTTAACACTATCTATAGATTCACATAGGAAAGGAGTAGACAGCAAGAGAAAGGCAAATCATCCAGCACGGCCTTTCCTTGTTCCAGTAGATAGATCAAAGAGTTCTCCACCAGCAAAGGAAATCAGCTGAATACAACTCATAATAATCAACTTATTATTTTAATTGCTGTTCAAGTAATGACCATCATTACCATCAAAAACAGGTGCAGCTACTACTATCACAACATAGTTGTTGTAGTAGTTATGCCTAGGCCCAGAAATAGTTAAGGGTCTCTCCCTCCATCCCAACTGCCATTGCACTGCCCTTGAAGAGGCAGACAAAGCCTCTTCAAGTCCACTGCCCTGGCCTTGGAGGGAGAAAAGAAGAAGGCACAAATCTATCATGCATAGGTCTAGAAGGAGAAGAAAGATCCTCCTTTTATCCAGGTTGCCACTCCCCTGACCTCAGGGCATGAGAAGAAGAGGCCGTATCTTCTGGACTTAATCCCTTCCTCCATCCCCTTTTCCTTGTGGGTCATATCTTATTTGGATTGCAAGACTGAGGGGCAGGAAACTGTCAAACTATTACTTTGGAAACCACTCTGACAACCTTTGGTGGCTGCAAATTGGCCTATAAAGATTCCAAATAAATAAATCAATCAATAATGCACATCATTCTTACTTTCATCTTCAATATACTGCTCCCAGTCAAAGTTGCTCACAGTTGTGTTAATGAAGGTGCCATTTTCTCCGGCCGTGCTGTTGAAGTAGGAAGTGATGTTTATTTCAAAGGCAGAGTTGTCGAGTGGCCAGATCAGGCATTTTTGCCTCAAGTTGCCCATAAAAAGCTGCAGCCCAATTAGCGCAAAAACGCTCAGGCAAAAGACCGTCAGGATCATGACATCTGAGAGCTTCTTCACCGACTGAATGAGGGCTCCCACGATGGTCTTCAGGCCTGCAAGTGAAAACGGACAGAAAGGCATATTAAAACATACCATATATTCCATCTCATGGATGATGGCATGCAGAAACAACAAAAAATATCATGTTTGTGAAATAGTAAAAGCTTCATAAACAGCACCAGCACTTGAGAAAATGTATGAAGAGCAAAAAGCTGTCTGTTTATGAATATGCTATGTACATTTCATCAAAATGTACACATTGTATTACAAAACTGGACATTTCTGTCTGTTATGGATTGCTTGCATGAAACAAAAGGATTGTATGAAAATGCCTTATTCATACTAGTTTTTCTTGCTTAAATGGTAAATTTACATAATTTGCTATTCTTCCTTAAAAAACAGTACTACCTTTAGGGGGTGAATAATATACAAAACAACAATATTCTAGGCCATATTTATGTTGACCTTCAGTAATGCGCTTAATAAGCAAGGTCCTTTTTTGTCTATTTTGGAAAATATAGATTAAAAACCCTTTCAAAATATCATTTCAAATCTTATTGGGCACAATAGTCCCATGCATATTTACCACACAAGTAGTTATACTGCTTTCAGTTGAGTTTATTGTATAAGTGTATATAGGACTGCAATCTGGAGCAGCAAATGTTAAAAGATATTGCACTACAAAAGCTACAGCGTTAAGACTTTCTGATATGGGAGATGGGGGTAAATTGGCTTCTTTAAATGCAGCAGTGGTGACAAAAAGCAACCCCACAAAAAAAATGCATAGGCTGTGCATTCTGTAGACGTCTCATGCAATTACTTGTTAAACGCAAAGGCCGATTTTGCAAATCAAAATAATTGTTACTTTCAAAAAGGCAAGGGATCTTCCGATTCCTTCCTTTTAGTAACATGAGCTGTGATTAATGGGACTTAATGTTAGAAAAAAAGTGCTCTACTTAATTGGAACTAAGAATTCAGCCTCTGTGTTTAACCTCGCTCTCACCTGGAATGACTGATATTGTTTTCAATGCCCGGAGAACTCTGAATGTTCTCAACGCTGAGACATTGCCCAGGTCCACAAACTCTGTCACATATCTGTAATAGGGGAGTCCACACACAAACACAATGACAGCACACAAGAAACAGTTGGAGATACAAGGGGCCTGGCACTTTGTCAAGCCACTCCACTTCTTACCTGGGATTACAGAAATAGTTTTCAAAGCTCTCAACACTCTGAAAGTTCGAAGAGCTGAAACATTGCCTAGGTTTACAAATTCTGTTACATACCTGTAGAATTAAATCACAGTTATTCAAAATTGAGGCAGAGCTTATTGCTAATTACTTGGGGTCTTTCACAAAAAAACCACTCTGGGCTTTTCCACCTTTCATAGTCTTATCTACAAAAAAGAGATTTCAATTTACCTATTGCCATCTGCAGTTATATTTCACTGATGTGATAATCACATTTTATTTCTGAAAAGCTGAACTACAGTAAATTAAAACAGCATGAAATTAAATGATGATTTCCATTCTAGTGCACATACAGAATGTGGGACGTGGAATGAGCATTCTTAAAGGGTAAACAAAGGAGTATATGGCACATTTGTCTGCATGTTAATATATAATCAAATTGAACAACATTCTCTAATCTAACACTAATTAACACTTATTCCTTATAAAGGTTTTTAAAATTGTATGATCACTTACGCCATCACAATGACACTGAAGTCGAGCCAGTTCCATGGGTCCCGTAGAAAAGTGAAACCTTCTAAACAAAAGCCCCTTGCAAGAATTTTTATAAGGGATTCAAAAGTATAAATTCCAGTGAACGTGTACCTAAAAGCATACAAATAAAAAATTAAGCACACCCATATCTCAAAGAAATCAGTGTACAGTGTTCCCTCACTTATCGCTGGGGTTAGGTTCCAGGACCACCCGCAACAAGTGAAAATCCGCGAAGTAGGGACACTATATTTATTTTAATATTTATACATTATTTTAGTAGTTATACACTATTTTAAGTCTTTATCAAGCAATAGTGTGTTGATAAATTGCCTCCTTCTTCTCCCATTACCACCTGGGCTCCTTTTCTCTCCCTTTGGCTTCTCCTTCCTCCCTTCCTTAGGTTGTAAATTGTATTTTTTTTTAATCTATATATATAAAAAGGTAATGAAACTTCAGCCTAGGACAAAACAACAAAACTACACATCTCAGAAACACTAAACTTGGCAGCACAACTCCTCATCCATGCCTCTACATTCATACAACAAAAAGAAAAGAAAAATAAAGTCCTAATTAGAGGGAGAGGAAGAATTGATTTTATCCAATTGCTGCCAGTTAAAAGGCTAAGCTTCACCCACTTGGTCTCCTAGCAACCCACTCAGCCCAGGGGACAGGCAGAGTTAGGCCTCACTTAGGCCCCTTCCACACTGCCTATAAAATACATATTATCTGATTTTAACTGGATTATATGGCAGTTTAGACTCAAGGCCCTTCCACACACCTATATAACCCATTTATAATGGACTTAATGTAAGGTAAAACCTTTCCCTTTACCTTAACTACCACCAATTCCTCTATACTTTATTTCCCATACCACCATACTTCGCCACAGCAACGTGTGGCTGGGCACAAGTAGTGATTTATAATATTCTTTTCGAGCTTATTGAAAAACCGCAAAACAGCAAATCCGCAAAAAGTGAACCACGAAGTAGTGAGGGAACACTGTATGTATTTTAATATTTATACATTATTTTAGTAGTTATACACTATTTTAAGTCTTTTATCAACCAATTATATGTTGATAAATTGCCGCCTCCTCCTCCTGCTGCCTCTTGAGCTCCTTTTCTCTCCCTTTGACTTCTCCTTCCTCCCTTCCTTAGGCTGTAAATTGTAATTTTTATGATTTATAATAGTCTTTTAGAGTTTATTGAAAAACCACAAAACAGCTAATCCGCGAAAAGTGAACAGTGAAGTAGTAAGGGAACACTGTAGTTCCTTCTCAGAGATTACACAAATTCATGTACTGCATTCCGGTTCACACATGATTGTCATTAAATCACCCAATATTTTTTATTATCAGCTTTGTTTACATTCAAAACCTTATCTTTTTCATGTTATCTTCTGTAATGGGTGACTGATAAAAGCATGAATCTCAAAAGTATCTGATTTCCCTGAGAAAAGCAAACAAAAAAACATACATAAATCAAAACCTAATCAGATCACATTTTCAATGTTCAAAAAGATCTGACACTTCCTATTTATGATCTAATGGAGCAGCTAAGATGCTACACTGGCCTCATGTGGAAGAGATATGTCAGCTATTTATTGGCCAATGAAATCATCAGGGCAGTGTTCAAAGCTGTGCAATACAAGGAACTTTATCATACAGGGGCTAACATAAAATGAGGAGGATGTCAAATCGTCCTCTCCACAACTGTGCTGACAGCAAAGTAGACATGTAGAGTCATAGAGTTGGAAGAGACCCCCAGTGTAAAAAAAATATTCTTGTTTCAGTGCAGTCCAGTTAGTCAGTGGGAACAAATGGAATGGCATATCATGTGAGAAGGCACTATCAGGGGACTGGTATCCAGTTCAGGAACAATCTATATTGTATTTTTTTTTTGTTGTACGTTTTCCCTACTATCTTCATTCTGTCTCGAACCATCACACCCACTGTTCTCTCACCCAGGTTCGTTTTGTCTACTTCTCAGGTTGCTTCCCTTTTGTGCACCAAGTTCTTCCTTACCTATGACTCATTACTTCTCTTTGGGTGAAAAACAAACAAACAAACTTCCACTTGTCATAACAACCTCAGCTAAAGTACACCTCCATTACTCCCTGACTTTTGCTTACCTTTTTCTTACTGTTTATTAACTTCTGCACTGGTTGTCTCATCCATCTGATGCAGAACAGAATGTACAAGTTATGCATTCTCATGAAGAATAGAATGCACAACTTGTACATTATTTGTGCCACTTTCACATTTCTTGTTCTTAATAAAAAGAAAGGTATTTTACTCCTACACTCTTCCCATATTGGGAAGACAAAACAATCCTTTTATGGAATGGATAAGGTTCTATCTTTCTCATCTCCAGCCACTGATCACACCAATAGCTATTGCATTTAGGTGCCTTCTGCTGTGTCTAGTCCTTAGGACTGAATTAAAAAATAATCTTACTTGTTAAAGATAGATAAATAGACAAACAGACATGTCTAGACATATCGATCTTGGTGTTTCCAACACTAGGTAGTTTTTTCATCTCTGAAATACATTTCAGGTGGTGCTGTGAGAAACTCTCCAACTCCTTAAATATAGGGCCAGACTGAGAGTGCTTGCTGGCTTTACTTCTACTACCTCTTGACCCAGTCTGGAGCATCACACATGGATATAAACACACAGATGCTCAAAAAATTGCACATAATAAGCATGCTGAATAATCCAAGGCTCCATCTACAATGCCATATAATGCAGTTTGAATTGCTTTATATGGTCACTGTAGACACATATAAAATAGATTGAACTGCATTGAACTAGATTATATTTATTTACTAGCTGTGCCCGGCCACACGTTGCTGTGGCTAGGACTTAATTTTTCTTTTCTTTTTGTTGTATGAACGTAGAGGCATGGATGAGAGGTTGTGCTGTCAATTTTCGAGGTTGTGGGGCATTTAGTTTAGTTGTTTTGTCCGGTGCCGTGATTCCATTACCCTTTTATATATATAGATTTGCAACATTTATATCCTGCCCTTCTCATCCCAAAGGGGACTCAGAGCAGCGTACAAGCTATATATACATATAACATACAGTAGAGTCTCACTTATCCAACATAAACGGGCCAGCAGAACGTTGGATAAGCGAATATGTTGGATAATAAGGAGAGATTAAGGAGAAGCCTATTAAACATCAAATTAGGTTATGATTTTACAAATTAAGCACCAAAACATGTTATACAACAAATTTGACAGAAAAAGTAGTTCAATGTGCTAATGTAGTAATGCTACGTCGTAATTACTATATTTATGAATTTAGCACTAAAATATCACAATGTATTGAAAACATTGACTACAAAAATGCGTTGGATAAATCCAGAACGTTGGATAAGTGAATGTTGGATAAGTGAGACTCTACTGTATTATATTATTAGCATGGCACAATATTAGTATCATATATTACTATATTGTACTAGACCACTATACTGCAATATTATTAGTAATATTAATGTAATATATAAAATATAATTATTATATTGTATTATTAGTAATCGTATTATATTGTATTTATTTATTTACAGTATTTATATTCCGCCCTTCTCACTCCAAAGGGGACTCGGGGCGGATTACAATGAATATATATATGGCAAACATTCAATGCCATTAGACAAACAACATACAGTATAGACACACACAGAGGCATTTAACATTTCCAACTTCACGATTCCGGCCACAGGGGGAGCTGTTGCTTCACTGTCCACTAGTGACTGTACTTCCTCATTCCTTTTCCGGAATGTTGCTGGCAGTTTTATGGTGTTGTAAATTAGTTAAATTAGCCTCCCGCATAAAGCATACCTAAATTTCCTACTTGACAGATGCAACTGTCTTTCGGGCTGCATAGGTCAATAGCAAGCCAGGCTATTTAATGGTTGGGGGCTTAACCTGACCCGGGCTTTGAACTCATGACCTCTTGGTCAGTAGTGATTTATTGCAGCTGTTTACTAGCCAGCTGCGCCACAGCCCGGCCCTTGTATTACATTATAATATTAATTATCAATATTATATGTTTATACAATATGTGATATTATTAACATAGCAAAATATTAGTATTATATATTACTATATTGCTGGTGGGGGGAGGGGATTATTACAGGAGACTGCTGTGTCATATAATCCAGTTCAATGCAGTTAATCTGCATTCTGAAACTGCAATATATGGCAATGCAGATGGGACTTAAAATGCAGGCAAGGAATGTTGGCCATGAAGCCAGATACTATATTATAAAACAAATGACAAGACCCAATTAAATAACTACTTCCATGCATGCTCATGCAGAGAATTTTGCTGTTTTCATTTGAACATTCTCATATAACATCATACATACATACATACATACATACATACATACATACATACATACATAAACTTCAGTCTCACTGTAAGTTCTTTTGGGGGGGGGAGTAGTAGGTTGGTAGAATATGAAGCCATGTTTGTATTTATCTCTATGTAAACATTTGGTTAATGGGACACAAGTATGGCAAGCATGCCCAGACACATAGACATACATCTCTACACAAGAAAGGCTAGATTGGCAGGACTTATGGGATTTCTGTAGAGACCAAAAATCTTTTCTTCTCCTCAAACAAATTGTGCCAGAGAATTAAACAACATAGAACAAAACCAAAGTGAATGCGTACCCTAAGGGGGAACATTTGAGAGAAATAATGTGAATGCCATCAAGCTGTACATCATGTTACCAAGAGGACAAAATCAATCATCAATTGCGATGACATCAGCAGCAAATGTAATCTTGAAAGATAATCCTCCTGGCCACAAGCATGGGGAAGATTTCTGTAATGAAACCATTCTGCTCCACCATTTGATAAGTACAAAGTCTGAGCCTCAGGACCTGGCACAAAGGTGCATTGGATTGCAACCCCATTGAAGCTGAATAGCTCTGACAGCCAAACTAGACCATGTATGCAATTAGCAGTTGCTAATTGCTAAAAGTAAATGAATGGCAAAAAGTTTGGGACCCTAGCACGGAAAGGAAAGAAGGCAACCTTTTGTTTCCTTCCAAATCCCTGACCGGATTATGCTCTTTGTATTATATGCAACATAAAATGACTTTTTTGCTGTAATAGAATTCCCTCCCAACTGCCAATCTGAAAAACAGGTTCCAGGGAAGAGAAGTGTCAGTGGGATTTCAGCAGAACATTAAGTGTTGAAGTTTCTCTATGTAGAGTTGTAAGAGACCACAAGGTATATATCTATTTTGTAATGCAGGAATATACAAAGAACAAAACAGTCATCACATCTGCCATTCCAGCCTTTTTATGGAGAGATGTATGTCTCTGTGTCTGAGCATCCATGCCATACTGTGTCTCATTCCCCAAATGTTCACATGGAAATCCTTGACTGTGAGATCGAAGTTATGTATGTAAGATGTTGTATGAGAATGCCCCAATGAAGACAGCGATTCCCTGCATGGAAGCAGTTTAAAAATCTCATGAAAAGTAGACTCCACTACATTCCCAGGCAGCATTCGCCAGAGTTGAACATCTCTAATCCTCAGGAAGTCCTTCCTAATATTTAAGTGGGATTCATTTTCTTGCAGATAGAATCCATTGTTCCATGTCCTAGTCTCCAGTGCAGCAGAAAACAACCTTGCCGCTCCTCAGTCTGCCATCCTTTCAAATAGTTATACATGGCTATCATGTCCCCTCTCAGCTTTCTTTTTTCCAAGCTTAAACATATCCAGCTTCCTCAGCTGCTCCTCATAGTGTTTGTTTCCAAACCTTTGGTCATTTTGGTCACTCTCCTCTGGACACATTCCAGCTTGTCAATATCCTTCTGGAATTGTGGTGCCCAAAACTGGACTAAACAGCATTCTGGATGAAGTCTGACCAAAGCGGAATGGAGCGGTACCTTTATTGCCATTCAGCCATTTAACAATTAATTGGCAAATTAATTGCTAATTAATTTATTGCCAGTGGCACAAATTGTTTCATCTATGGAATATGAAATATCTTGTCTAGTTAGACCTATAATCTAGTCAAGACCTAGGAGATTCATTCTAGATATGTTGCCTAGCATTCCATAGATCAATGGTTCTCAACCAGATGTTTTGGCCTTCAGCTCCCAGAAATGCTAACAGCTGGTAAACTGGCTGGGATTTCTGGGAGCTGTAGGCCAAAACACCTGGGGACCCACAGGTTGAGAACTACTGCCATAGATGAAAGTAAAAAAAAAATGATAGCACACAAATAATCACACAATATGATGCTCTCATTTATGATGTTCATTGAAGTTTTGGAAGAAAAAGAGAAATCGAAAATATACAAGTCATCATTTTTAAAAGCTGCTCAAAATCCACAGATAAAATAGCAATAGACCAAAATAGATTATGACTTTAAAAAATAATTTAGTAAACAAAATTACTTACTCTACATTCTTTGTCCAATCTGGAGGGTTGCTCATTGTCATAAATACACAGTTGGTCAAAATAGTGCACATAATAAGCATGCTGAATAATGTAAAATCCAGTCAAGGAATGTTAGCCATTGAGTCAGATACTGCATTATAAAACAAATGATAGCAGTCATTTTAATAACCGCTTTCAGCTAATCCATGAAAGTTGAACATAGTAACTTGAAGGTGAAATTTCTAAAAGAATAATTGGCAACCTTCAGCAACCTAACCTTCAGGTCAGCAGTCCAGACAGCACAAAGGTTTAACTCATTGTGCCACCATGGCTCTGACATTTCTAATGTTAAGACCAAAGGATAGAATGACAAATTGGCAATGGATGTGTCTGAGCTGATACCAATGTTCTAAATGTGTTGTAAATCACCAGCAAGTGAATACATTTATAAAGATGATGACCATTTGTTTCAACATTGTAATAAAGTTGTCTCAAATTTCATTTTTCATATTTAAAGAAAAGGATATGAATGTACCAAAATTTTAATAGCAATTTTTCTGAGAGGGTTGAAAGGAGTTAAAATGTACAAGGCAGATGTGGCACTAAATCGGAAAATCGCCTTCCCTTTATTCAATACTATGAAGGTCTGGAAAACAAAAAGAGCAAAGAATGACAAATGCATTTTCTGTTAGTAATTTGTTGTTCCACACACTATTGGAAGATCTCAGTTTCTGATTATCCTTCGTATGGCATCTTTAGAAAGATGGTACAATTGAGTTAATATAACAGCCACCATGATAATAATGACAAGCACTAGAAGAAATGTCAATGTGATTCAGCTTATGTAAGTATCTCACCTAAAGAATGTAAAGGCAACCAGAAATGTCAGTATTCTCAGATTCAAGTCATGAAAGATCTCGTCCTCCTAAAATAGGCTGAGTAAAGACCGATGACTTGGAACATGATGAAGCATTCAATGAACAAGTAAATCCATTTTGTGACATGCCACTATATATTTGTGAACCAAGATTCACTTTTATAAGGCCATGGCTTCTCATTACTGTCAGTTCAAATGCCAGGTCCCACCAGCTGCCAGAGCCTGACTCAGAATGGCTATCATTGTAAAAGGATGCCGATTCAGTGGGATCCCTATTTCAGGTCAAAGAAAATATTCCAATATGCAGCACGTGCAAGAAGAAGGATACACTGTCCTATATCCCAGGATCTGATCCCAGATTATCTAATTTAAATTGGATTATATGAGTTTCCACTGCCACATAGTCTGGGATAAATAATAATAATAATAATAACAACAACAACAACAACAACAACAAAACATCCAGCATATCTATCTTGTTTGCTGTGTCAGACTATGTTGTTGTGTCAATAGTAATAACAATAACTTTTTTGTATACCACTCTATCTCCCCAAAAGGACTCAGAGCGGTTTCCAACATAGGTAAAACATTCAATTACTAACACAAAACCATATAACACAGCCATAATAAAACATCAGTATAATTACTATGACACAACATACTCATATAGAATTAAAACTAGTTCAATGCCGATCCATTGGGTGAAGTTCAAATACCAATCGACAAGATCCTAGGGAGGGCCTAGACCAATGATGGGCAACCTTTTGCACTTGGTGTGTCAAAATTCACCAAAAAACCTAGCATGACTTGGGTGGTGTGTCACTTCGAGAAACAAAACCATAATTTCACAATATATATAGTTTAAATAACAAAAATATATAATTGTAATATATAACTGTATTTAATAAATCAAAAACTATTTACTACCATTATTTCCATGTGCAACAATCTATGGTACCTCTTGCAGTTTCCATGCTGATTTCTCTCTATTGTAGTTTCAATGTAGTCATGAATAATGAATAATATAATAATTTAATACTAATAATATGATAATATACTACAATAATAATAGAATAATAATAGAATGATATATATATAAATGTAATGTGCATAATTCCCAAGAAGTAAACAACAAAACCACTAGACGAAATCACACCAAATCTGGCCACAAAAGACGTAGTCATCCAATCAATCTGCATGCGGCAGTGTGTCAGCAAAAATGCCTAGGCATGTCAGTTCTGACACGCGTGTCATAGGTTGGCCATCACTGGCCTAGACACTATGAGAGGCCGGGCCAGGGCTAGTGCAACGAAGTAACATAGAGATGGAGGTGGGTAAAGTGCAAGCTGGTGGGTAAAGTGCAAACTGGGTTTCTTGATCTCACAGCCTGTTGAGCAGCTATAAGACGGTTAGACTAGTCCAGCGATGTATGCTAGGGCCGAAGTGGTTAAAGTGCAAGCAGGGTCCTAGCTGGTGGCCAGGGTAGGATCTGGAGCTAATCATTTTCAAAGTAGCTAATTTTGGATCAGATCCTGGGATTTATTTCCATCATTTCTATCCCGCCCTTCTCACCCAAAGGCGCTCAAGGCGGCTCACAATCCGGCAGAATTCGATGCCAATACAATCCAAAGCATTAAAACATGGGCAATTAAAACAGTTAAACAGATTAGCAATGTACAATAAATAAATGTAAAACAATATAATGCAAATTACGTAAACCATATAAGGGCAGAGTGGAAGGAGCCGTAAGTGGCAGAGAATCCATAATGTGAACCCTAGAGATTTCTCCCTACAGAATCTTGCAAACTAATAGAGTGTTGATTGATTTGTACTTTGTACACACACACACACACACACACACACACACACAAAACAATGGCATTAATAATCCCAAGAAAAAATGCACATCAGAAAACTTTTGGAGAGTGCAAGGTCTTCCTGATGCCAGTATTACTTCCAAAGAAAGCAGCATCACCAGTGCACTAACAAGAAGAGAGGCTCCAGGACCAGCTTAAAGCTATCTGGGTGACGTCTCCTTACTGATGCAGCACCCACTCTGGCCATCTCTTGAATTCTAGCCTCCGGCTCTAGCTTCCTGGCTGGCCTCAGCCTAGGACTTTCTGTTTGTTTTACTGGGCAGCCCTCGTCTCATTAACAAAGGCTGAATCAAAGTTTTATATAACTTGGGTATTGAAAGAGTACATCAAAATAAATTAATCAGATCACTGTGCTAAATGCAAACAAATGTAGAAATGCTAGATGCACGTAAACCAAATATTTAATTGGTTTCTTGAAATGAAAGTATCCATTACTATTTCACCTTTCCCCTCTCTCATGTTTCCTTCCAATATACCTCTTTCTCCTCTCCTTCTAATCTTAAAACATATTTCCCTTGGCTTGCATTTTCTTTCCATCAATTCATCTGTAATGTACCTGCATGGCTCACTAAATGGCAATCAAACTGAGATCACCATAGGTAAAGGTAAAGGCTTTCCCCTGACGTTAAGTCCAGTCGTGACTGACTCTGGGGGTTGGTGCTCATCTCCATTTCTAAGCCGAAGAGCCGCCGTTGTCCGTAGACACCTCCAAGGTCATGTGGCCGGCATGACTGCATGGAGCGCCCTTACCTTCCCGCCGGAGCAGTACCTATTGATCTACTCACATTTGCATGTTATCGAACTGCTAGGTTGGCAGGAGCTGAGGCTAACAGCGGGCGCTCATTCAGCTCCCGGGATTTGAACCTGGGACCTTTCGGTCTGCAAGTTCAGCAGCTCAGCGCCTTAACACACTGCGCCAACACCAGGGGCCCATAGTCAGTAGTAAACAGCAACCTGCAGTGCAGCCCATCCAACTGCTTACTGCTACCCTCTCTATCAAAGATGTCACCACAAGAAACCACAAAGATAGCTGGATAGTCAGTCATAAATACAGTGCTTGGTTCAGACTGGTGAGCTCTCTTGGTAAAACACACATTCATTAGCTCTCAACCCTCCCATGGGTCTGCCTTCTCACCTGTCATTGCTTCTGTCCTTGCCAGGTAGAAACCTGGCAGGCAAGTGAGTCAATCTGCAAACAGCTCTTCCTCCTCACTACTACTTCCCACTTAGGGTTTTTTTGTGAGGTCACCTCACAACCTCTGTGGATGCCTGCCATAGATGTGGGCAAAACGTCAGGAGATAATACTTCTGGAACATGGCCATACAGCCCAGAAAACATACAACAACCCTGTGATCCCAGCCATGAAAGCCTTTGACAACACTTCCCACTTACTCTGTAAAGGAGAAATGGTGCAGGCTATGAAGGTCTTTGCACCTGAACCTTTTAGAGAAATTAACTTCAGGAGGGACCTAGCCCTTCCACCAAAGCATGAACAGCCACCAAAAATCTTGTGGGTGTATCCAGAAAACAGTGTTGCAAACAGTGAAACTTCTTTTTGAAATTATAATTACAGTAAAGTCTCACTTATCCAAGCTAAACGGGCCAGCAGAAGCTTGGATAAGCAAATATCTTGGATAATAAGGAGGGATTACGGAAAAGCCTATTAAACATCAAATTAGGTTATGATTTTACAAATTAAGCACCAAAACATCATGTTTTACAACAAATTTGACAGAAAAAACAGTTCAATACGCAGTAATGTTATGTTGTAATTACTGTATTTACGAATTTAGCAGCAAAATATCACGATATATTGAAAACATTGACTACAAAAATGGCTTGGATAATCCAGAAATTTGGATTAGTGAGGCTTGGATAAGTGAGACTCCACTGTATTTCCAAACTATCTCAAAGTATAAAGAGAGATCAATTTGCTGACATCAATTGGGAAGGCCTCAGAGATTAATGTAAGAATAGACATTTGCAGGGGCTGACAGAGACTGCTGAAATCCAGAAAAATCTGATTGAAAACTCACTTTTTTATTGCTATAGTATGGGTCAAGGTCCTCCAAAGGTTCAGACACCATTCCCGGAGGAATGTCTCCATATATAAATGGAAGTGTTTTCCCCGCTTCCAAGTCACTATTTGGTTTTGGCCCATTTTCATCATCAGCATCCGAGTGATCCTGCTTGGGCTTTTTTGCTTTCTCTTCTGCACAGCGTTTTTCAATAGCTGCAAGAGATTCTCTAGTAAAATAGCGGAAGCTGTCAGGTCCTGGTGGTACCAGCAATGCCTGCGCCATTTTTTCATCCTGCACATTTAAGTTATGTTTTGCTTATGGCATAAGAAAGACCTGTTGAAAAAAATGGGGAGAGTTAGAAAAACATTCTATTGTATCCATCATTAACAATAAGCTATCATGACAATTTTCAAGGTCAACCTCCTATTTCAAAGTCACTAACACCTCTCAAAGCATCTGGGGGGGCATCCAGGCTCATTAAAAAGTCCCAGATTTCATTCCTATTTTAATTTTATACTGGGCTCACACACTGGTTGGTGTTGTTGGTATAAACAGGTTTTGGTCACATTGGGATCTACCAGAAAACCTTCTGCTGCTGCTGCTGCTCAGTCATTTAGTCGTTTTCGACTCTTCGTGACCTCATGGACCAGTCCATGCCAGAGCTCCCTGTCGGCCATCACCACCCCCAGTTTCTTCAAGGTTAAGCCAGTCACTTCAAGGATACCGTCCATCCATCTTGCCCTTGGTCGGCCTCTCTTCCTTTTTCCTTCATTTTTCCCCAGCATCTTGATCTTTTCCAAGCTTTCCTGTCTCCTCATGATGTGGCCAAAATACTTCAGCTTTGCCTCTAATATCCTTCCCTCCAGTGAGCAGCCGGGCATTATTTCCTGGAGGATGGACGGGTTGGACCTTCTTGCGGTCCAAGGCACTCTCAGGATTTTCCTCCAGCACCAGAGTTCAAAAGCGTCTATCTTCCTTCGCTCAGCCTTCCTTATGGTCCAGCTCTCGCATCCATAGGTTACTATGGGGAATACCTAGAAAACCTTCTAGGATAAACAAATATGTACAAATCTCCAAAACAAAATTGGAAAGAACAGAAATATGGGACTTTCTGGCCTTTAAAATAATTCTAAATGTGCCCTAAAAATATCTGTGAAGACACATCCACAAATCTCTGAAGTTATGACATGATTTTACAAGATAATATTTTATGACCATTTGCAATAGAATATAATCATAGAATTAAAAGGGGACTTATGGGCCGTCTAGTCTCCAGCTAAAGCATCTGCAGCAAATAATTATTCCATTGTTTTTGAAGACATCTAGGACACCTTCACAACTGTTCTAGTTATTTGATTCCATTGTCGAATTGTTCTTACTGTTAAGTTCATTTGAATGGACAATCAAAATCTACCCTCCTGTAACTTCACACCATTTGACCTGATCCTGGCTTCTGGGACAGCAGAGAATAAATCTGTGGCAGTCCTTGAGGCATGCAAAGAGTGCAAACATGTCTCCTCTCAGTTTTCTATTCACCAAACTGTACATATCCAAGTCCTTCATCCTTTCCTCATATGTTTTGTCTTCTATAAAAAGGTAAAGGTTTCCCCTGACGTTAGGTCCAGTCATGTCTGACTCTGGGGGTTGGTGCTCATCTCCGTTTCTAAGCCAAAGAGCCAGCATTGTCTGTAGACACCTCCAAGGTCATGTGGCCAGCATGACTGCATGGAGCGCCGTTACCTTCCTGCCGGAACGGTACCTATTGATCCACTCACATTTGCATGTTTTTGAACTGCTAGGTTGGCAGAAGCTGGAGCTAACAGCGGGCGCTTCCGGGATTTGAACCTGTGACCTTTCGGTCCGCAAGTTCAGCAGCTCAGTGCTTTAACACACTTCACCACCGGGGCTCCCTAACATAGGTAATTTTGTACTCTATACCTCTTGTTATATTTTCTGCCCTCTCTAAATCTACTTTTGAGTTACATCTGGAGTGTGGCAGTGTTTTGGCATGGACAGCCCTGAAATTATCACTGTATGCCAGATCCCAAATGGGGCAGCTCAATCATATGATTCCTTTATCATGTTCACCCTGGTGAAAATGCTTTGGCTACTCGGGCAAGACATAATAGACAAATGGCCAAAATCTGTACTGAGATAAAGGAAGGAGAAGAGAGAAGATGAGCCAATTAATGGGAAAGAGACCTAAGAAGACAAAGGTATGCGAGAAAATCAGACCAAATGTGAAGTTTAAATGGATGCAAGATACAAATTCTTTGAAGTACTGCAGTTGAGCGGTACCAAGTAATCCAGCAAGGGCCAAATGATTTGTGTTGGTGCAAAAATGAGGACATGAATGAAACTCTAATATGAAATACAGCTGAAAAGCAAAGACTGTAAATGCATCCTACCTTGTTATATCTGGGTAGCGGCAGATCTTCAAATAGTTGTGGGCTATGAAATCTTCTTCTCCTCGAGAGACAAAATGAACTCAAGACATCCCATCCTGATCACTGGATGAAACAAAAATGCTCCTCCTGTCAGCAGATTCCTCCCATTATGGCACAGCCAAACAACAGCTTTTTAAAAAGAGTCCAGTCACATTGCCACTTTTTGTCCAAATTAAGACTGAAGGACCTTAAAAACATTAGGATAAAATGAGAAGATTGATTTCCACGTATGGTATCAAATGCCACCATATAACAGATTACTGGAAACTCTTTTTTAGCATTGTAATAAACCAGTATATATGAAGATACTTTTCACATCACAGGACTAGACCAGTGAAGACATGTTCTGAAAATATTAGCAGAATGGAGAAATTCCATCACTGATAAATAACAAGCAATGGCCATTAGAAGGAGCTACCAAACCAAGATGTGCTTTTTAGGCAGCTCTGAATTTAACCAAGCAGAACAAATTGCCAAACTGGGATCCAAACCAAATCTTATGGCTGATGCACATGCTCTGCTTCTTAACCTCTTGCCACCTGAGATCCTTTCTCCTGCTCCAAACCTTTCTAGGAACTGAACAATTTAGCCAACAGCTGCTGGAGTTCTTCACCTTAGCTTTTGTGACATTACAGTTGTGCAATCATGGATGAAAAATGTGCTTATTTTGGTTTGTTCATTTTTAGAAAGTTCACTGTCAGCACCATCAAATCCCTTAAACCACTGATAGATAACACAGTTCCCTTTCAGTTTTGGCACATGGTTGGAGGTCAGGGATGTCCCAACTGAAAGCCAGAGGAACACTGAAATGCAGGTTGAAGTAAAAGAAATAATGTTTCCTAAAACATCAGGGAGCCATTCCCCTTTAAATCAAGATTCTTAGGCTTACTTGACCAAAAATATGCAGATGCTAAAGCAATTTCTACTTTATTTGAGGAGCTTTTTTGGAATAATGGAGGGAAAATATTTTTAAAGGGATATAGTCAACAACAGTCCAGGTAGGGGGACATAAAATTGGTCTCTAATGTTAATGTGGGATTTGTGTATTGGTAGTGTTTAAATAAAATTTGTGTCTTGCCTGTATTGCATACTGATTGCATCATCCAGAGTGTAACATAGTCTGGAAAGAGTTAATTACGGAGAAGCTGTGATGTCCTTGATGTGTGTCTGGAACCAGGGAGCGTCCAGACACAAGTGTGTGTGCATTGCTGATTATATCAGATCTGTTCTGCTCTGTTCTGAGTTGAGTCGAGTGCTGTCTGCTGAGAGTCAAGTCCTGTGTCCATTGTCTACAAGTCTGTCTTTATTACTGCTTTCAGTAAAACTTGTATATAGTTTTACCATCGTCTCTGATGTCACTTCGTTCTGTGTTCTACTGACTCTATCCAACTGCTGCTGCGCTGCTTAAATTACTCTGACATCTAATTGGTCTCTAGATCTATTGAAGTTGTCCTCCTATGCCTTAGATTCTCCTAATCCAAACAGTGAGCTAATTTTAATGGTATCTGGAAGTTAACAACGCTCAGTTTGCAGAAAGCTACGCCAGGGATGTACTCTAGCCTCCGAGACTCCACTAACTGGCCTTCTCCATCACTGAGATCAAGCAAACCTCTCGTCAAATATCAGTCTCAACCAAACAATCTTGACTGAAATTTCTGAGCAAACCGTTACTCAAACCGACTTGGAATTTAACTATGGTGAGAAGAAGGACAAGGAAGGAAAGTGGGCATGACAGTGTCATGATACAGAGAAACCCACACACAAAGGAAAGAAGTGTCAAAGAGCCCATCCAGGAAAGACAGAAACCTCTCATTTATTTGAGAGGAAGTGAAGGCAAAGAATAAATTGAAGAAGCTCTCTGTTGAGGGGTTGGTGCCTTTTCTTGGTACCACAAATCACGAGGTTTTCATTTTCAGGGAATAGTAAAGCAGGCTCATCCAGCCACCTGCAGATTTAAGCAAGTTGCTAGTCAAGCATGCTTTGGTTTTCTCTGAGGCAGGAAGCTGACTCATGGAACCATGCTGAGAGTAAAGACAAAACTGGAGAACTCAATAGCCATCTAGTGTGTGAACCATTTTTAGCTTTTAAAATTCCAAAAATGTGTATTAAAAATACTATTTGAAGAGACAGGTGGGAAAGTGGCTCTCCAAGATCTTGCACAACATCTGACACAACCACCCAAGCAATTGAAGATTTCCTAAAATACAATATTTGGCTCCCAATGCACTCCATAAAGACTGATAAAAACATGTTATATGTATTAAATACCGTATATACTCAAGTATAAGCTGACCCGAATATAAGCCGAGGCACCTAATTTTACCACAAAAAAACCTGGGAAAACATTGACTCCAGTATAAACTGAGATACCAATAAAATTACATTAATTGAGGCATCAGTAGTTTAAATGTTTTTGAATCTTTACATCAAACTGTAATTTAAGATATGACTGTTCAACTCTGATTAAATCATTATTTTCATCTTCTTCAATGTAAATGTGCTTATGTATCCTTTTAATAATCATAGGTAAAGGTAAAGGTTTTCCCCTGATGTTAAGTCCAGTCGTGACCGACTCTGGGGGTTGGTGCCCATCTCCATTTCTAAGCCGAAGAGCCGGTGTTGTCTGTAGACTCCTCCAAGGTCATGTGGCCGGCATGACTGCATGGAGCGCCATTACCTTCCCGCCAGAGCGGTACCTATTGATCTACTCACATTGGTATGTTTTCGAACTGCTAGGTTGGCAGGAGCTGGGGTAACAGCGGGTGCTTATTCCACTCTAATAAATGTAATAATAAATGCAGTAAAATGATAAATGTAATAATCAATAGAGTAAAATAGTAAATATGTTAATAATAATAAAAATAGAGTAAAATAAATATAAAAGTAACAACAATGATAGAGCAAAATAATAAATGTAACAATATCAATAATAATAGAGAAAAATAATAAATATACCATATATACTTGAGTATAAGCCGACCTGAATATAAGCCCACCAGGACCCTCACCCGAGTACAAGCCGAGGAGGTTTTTTTCAGTCCTAAAAAAGGGCTGAAAAACTAAGCTTATACTTGAGTATATACAGTAACTCATATAGTAGACATTCCTGCCAACAATTCCTTGGATGTAGAGATCCTTTATCTCTATATCCAAGGAAAGACTTAGATCAATGCTATTTAAATCATACAACTGCATTACTTGTTCCATTTAGATAAGAATAATGGTCTGTTGCCAGTGGCACTAGATAGTTCCTACAACAATTAATTTAGTCAGTGTGAGATTTATTTCTGGTTTTTCTTCTTTCTTCCCTTAACCTTTTCTTTACTATTTTCTTTCCTATTCCTGAATAAGAATATTATAAAGCTGAGGGTGCAGATCTGTGCATTTTTTTCCTGGAAAATCAGTTTTAAGTTATGAAGCTATTAAGACACTTGATGCCTCATTTTCTGACAAGAACAACTTAAAATGGGAAATGACCAAATAGGCAGCAGTGTGGCTCCTTCCTAAAGAGTGAAAAGGACAGGAAGAAAAAATAAATATATTTCAAATTTTGGCATTTTAAATGTCAAATATGGCACTCTAACAAGGATCCGTTAAAATAATTATAGAGAAGGTGGATCATGTACCAACAGTAGGTCACCTTCTTACCTGAGATATAACAGGTAGTCTTTACCTCAGGTCCCTTAGATTTCTAAGTACTGTATATACTCGAGTATAAGCCTAGTTTTTCAGCCCTTTTTTTAATACTGAAAAAGCCCCCCTTGGCTATACTCAGGTGAGGGTCCTCATTGTCTTATATTTGGGTCAGTTTATACTCGAGAATATATGGTACATTTATTATTTTTCTCTATTATTATTGGTATTATTACATTTATTATTTTTCTCTATTATTGTTGCTACTATTACATTTATTTTACTCTATTTTTATTATTAATAATAATACATTTATTATTTCACTCTGATCTTATTATTACATTTATTATTTTACTACATGTATTATTTTCCTGTATTTATTATTATTATAATTATTATTATTACATGTATTATTTTACTCAATTATTATTAAAATGATACATAAGCACATTTACATTGAAGAAGATGAGAATAATGATTTTATCAGAGTTGGACAATTTTATCTTAAATTAGAGCTTTATGTAAATATTCAAAAACATTTAACCTACTGGGTTGTTGTATGTCTTTTGGGCTGTGTGGCCATGTTCCAGAAGTATTCTCTCCTGACGTTTCGCCCACATCTATGGCAGGCATCCTCAGAGGTTGTGAGGTATGGATAAAGTTTATTATGGATAAAGTTTATCCATACCTCACAACCTCTGAGGATGCCTGCCATAGATGTGGGCGAAATGTCAGGAGAGAATACTTCTGGAACATGGCCACACAGCCCGAAAGACATACAACAACCCTGTGATCCCGGTCATGAAAGCCTTCGACAACACATTTAACCTACTGATGCCTCAATTAATGTAATTTTATTGGTATCTGTTTTTATTTCTGAAATTTACCACTCTCGGCTTATACTTGAGTCAATGTTTTCCCAGTTTTTTTGTGGTAAAATTAGGTGCCTCGGCTTATATTCGGGTCG
Organism: Anolis carolinensis; assembly: GCF_035594765.1. Classification (NCBI taxonomy): domain Eukaryota; kingdom Metazoa; phylum Chordata; class Lepidosauria; order Squamata; family Anolidae; genus Anolis; species Anolis carolinensis. Next base: position 214,889,916 of record NC_085841.1, on the reverse strand, counting down.
GCTTATACTCGAGTATATACAGTTAATGTTTTCTTGGAGATTAATCCTGGACCTATCCATTTCTTCCAGGTACTGAAGTAAACTACACAGCATGATGGTATGATTTAATAAAACAGTGTTAAGCCAGTAGCCAAGACAAATCCAAAATTAAGTCAATATAAAATGTGATTGTTGCTGTTGTATGCCATCAAGACATTTCTGACTTGTGGCGACTCCTAGGCCCCATCTTACACTCACCAGTCAATGCAAATTGGAGCCAGCTTCAAACTGCAGTAGCCAGACAACAGACTCCCAAAAACACACACAAATAGGTACATTTATGTTTACAAGCTAATCCTTTCCCCCCCAGGTTTTTTGAAAACTGAAGTGTGCATTAAAATTGATGGTGCCTTATACTTGATTAAATCTGATAACTTCCACAATTCCTGGCTGCTTTTTTTTTTCTTTTCAAATTCCCATAGGAAGCGTGGGATAATGTACCCTTAAGCTCATACAATTTTCGACATTGGCTTGTCAGTGAATTCAATGAGACCTGAAATATATGGTGCAAAAGTTCAGTGTTTAAACCAGGACCCAATTGTGTGCCAAGGAGACTCAAGGTCGAGCCCATGGTTTGCTGTGAAATCTGAGAGGCGATTTTAAGTGGGTCACTATTTCTCCACATAAACTAATCTCACATGGTTGTGAGAATAATATACTTGAAGTGGAGTAAAGAACAACTCACATTGCTTTGAATTCCTGGAAAGAAAGAAAAATAAATAACAAAAATAGAATGAGTGCATGTACAACCTCTTCCCAAAGGAACCACAAGTGCATGACACTTGATTTTATCCTCCTTGGAATCCTTGACTATAAATTTGAGATACAAATGTGCTTAATATGGGAATTTATGAAGAATTCAGTCTGACATTTTAATAGACTTTCAGTACTAACTGTTCCATTTCTTTGCTCTTCTGGTTAACTGGGTAACCGCCTGCAAGGAAATGGAATTCTCTTCACTACGGTTTTCTCCTTGAAAGAATAGCAGCCTGAATAAGAGATAAATCCCATGGCGGAAGAATTATTTGTTGTTCATTTTGTTAGTAAGCCACGGGAATACTTTCTAGAATAAATGTTAGTCCTAAGTCACATAATCCTTTCAATGTACAGCAGCTGCTAGACCATCATGCATATGCAATTCAAGAACATGTACATATTTTTTTGAAAAATAGCTCCTTTTTATCAATCTTGTTTACTTCATACCTAAAAAATAAAATTGTAGAGAACCCACCACACTATCAGGAGTCTTTGTAAGAGCTAATTGCCTTCAAATCAGAACAACAACAACAACAACAACAACAACAGAAATAAGTTTCTGTTTTGGCTTTCATTTATCCAGCTTTTTGCTGTCTACTTTTGTTATGTCTTACTTAGGGTAAGTGTCTTTGAATGTAGTCCTTTTATCTAATATACTGTCATATAGTGGAAGCATTGTAAGGTACTGACAAGAAGCATTTCTTCTAATGAGCCTTATTTTGCCAATGAAAAATAGAAAGCCATGCTATTCTTGCCCACTACTTTGCAGTTTTGCCTTTTACAGATTTGATTAAAATGTTTCAAACAATCTCTCTAGGAATAGGTCCTCCAATGGTGGGCAATATGTGACAGTAGTTGACAATCAAGGAGCACAGGCATTCTGTCAGGTTAAAAAGTAGTTTTTTTAAAAAAAAAATCACAAGTTTTCTAAATTCATGTGAGTGCTGTGTCCCTAACCCCAGCAAATATGGAAAACTGACTTTTCATGGTTAACTTTTTTTTTATGTCAGGAGCGACTTGAGAAACTGCAAGTCGCTTCTGGTGTGAGAAGATTGTTCGTCTGCAAGGTTGTTTCCCAGGGGGTGTCCGAATATTTGATGTTTTACCATCCTGTGAGAGGCTTCTCTCATGTCCTCACATGGGGTGCTAAAGCTGACAGATGGGAGCTCACCCTGCTCCCCAGATTCGAACCGCCAACCTTTCGTTCAACAGTTCCGCCGGCACAAGGGTTTAACCCATTTCACCACCGGCGGCTCTGCTAAGTTAACTAAAATCAGTACTTACATTTGGTATTTAGGTAGATCAAAAACATGTTCATCCCTGCTTTCTGATTGTCAACAATGCATGTCATGGATTCCAACTATTCTTTACTGCAATTTCAAAAACCTGGCAATACTAATCAGACATGGAGACAAATTGAGATGACATATCTCCTCTGTTCCAATATCTAACCTGGCAATGCTATTACAGTGATCTTCTAATGCAATTTCTCCGTTTGGTGTTTTCCAGATCACTGATCCTTAAACTGTGGGTCCCAACCCCAAATAGGGTTCCCCTTAGCTCAATGTTGGGGGCCACAAGAAATTTGGCAACAGTAAAAGGTTAATGAATGCCACCCATTTACACAACGACATTTACAGTGGACACTGCAGAAAGTGCTTCAGCTCTATTATTATTATTATTATTATTATTATTATTATTATTATTGACACAACAACATTGTATGACACAGCAAATAAGATAGACATGCTGGACTTCGTATCACAAGATCACAAGTCGAACACTTCCCAAGTGTTTAGGACTGTGTGATGTATTTTCGGATGATGTGTGCAGATCCCAGTAGGGTGGCCTTTTGCAGTTGGCAGATCGTAATTTTGTCAATGTCTATTGTTTCCAAATGCCGGCTGAGATCTTTCGGCACATCACCCAGTGTGCTGATCACCACCGGGACCACCTGTACTGGTTTCTGCCAGAGTCTTTGAAGTTCAATCTTGAGGTCCTGATAACGGCTGAGTTTTTCCTGTTGTTGTTATTATTATTATTGTCATCTTTATTTTTATCCCACTTTTCTCCCACTAGTGGGACTCAAGGTGACAACTTCACAAAAGGGGAAATCAGCCTGTTTATTAAGCTTTGGAAATGCTGGGTTATTATCAGTAAATGTTCAATTTTATACGTATTTTATATACCTATACCTTTATATTTGGAGTCTTGTAAACATTTATTGGGCTTGAAGGGAGAGGAAAAATGTTCAAAGCTCTGGTCGAGATTATTTGCATTTCAACCCCAATGGTCTTTCATCGCTGGTGATGTAAACTACATGATGACACTTTTCTACTTTTTCTTTACTCCTGAAAACTGGTGCTAGGCAGGGGTCCCCAGATGTTTTTGGCCTACAACTCCAAGAAATCCCAGCCAGTTTACCAGCTGTTAGGATTTCTGGGAGCTGAAGGCCAAAAACATCTGGGGACCCCAGGTTGAGAACCACTGTGATAGAGGGTTTCCTAGCCAGCTGGAGCTGGTTTTTAGAATACATAAAAGACTGCAAGAGGAAAGAGATTCTGCTGTTACAGAGAAGACACAATCTGCTGCACTGAGACCACAAACTTTTCACCTTGCAAGCAAAAACTACTCCCCATATTTTACCTCTTCCCAACCAAACTGTCCCATGTAATTTCAGTAAAACTCACAATAGCACTAACTTTTCCCCAAGGCCAAGCATGTATGGGGGAAAAATGGCACGCTGCTTGCATAAGTTTAAGCATCCTTTTTGGGGAAGTAAGTTATATCAAATTCACTGAGAGTCAAGGTTGTGTAAAGCTCAGAGTATAGAACTGGTAGTAGAATTTCCCCTGTGGGGTTTCAGATGAGAGTTGGAAGCCTGCAGTTTATCAGCTGGACAATTTGCTTTTCTGAGGTGAGCTATGTAGGGTTCTTTAAGAAGCAAAACCATTGATTATAAATAATAATAATAATAATAATAATAATAATAATAATAATAATAATAATAATAATAATGGACTTCCGAATCCAGACTGACAAAGTTCTGGAACACAACACACAGACATCACAGTTGTGGAAAAGAAAAAGGTTTGGATCATTGATGTCGCCATCCCAGGTGACAGTCACATTGACGAAAAACAACAGGAAAAACTCAGCCGCTATCAGGACCTCAAGATTGAACTTCAAAGATTCTGACAGAAACCAGTACAGGTGGTCCCGGTGGTGATCGGCACATTGGGTGCCATGCCAAAAGATCTCAGACGGCATTTGGAAACAATAGACATTGACAAAATTACGATCTGCCAACTGCAAAAGGCCAGCCTACTGGGATCTGCACGCATCATCCGAAAATACATCACGCAGTCCTAGACACTTGGGAAGTGTTCGACTTGTGATTTTGTGATACGAAATACAGCATATCTATCTTGTTTGCTGTGTCATAATAAAATAATAATAATAATAATTGCATCAATTCTAACTCCCACAGTCTTCTTGGATATTTAGCAATGTACAATTCCTTTTTCCTATCTTAACTGAAAAGAAGGAGGGACAATTAGCGCATGTGATCACATTCTGCACTGCACAAGACTTCACTGAAATTTATAATACTCATGTTCAGACTGAGAAGGGAATAATCAATCAAATTGGTGTTCAACACAACCATATAAAATTTTCTAATTTTAGTCCAAGGAAGAGGACTAGCTTTCTATATAAAATTGGAGCCATGTATAAATATGAGAGGGGAAGTCATAGGGAGGAGGGAGGAAGCTTGTTTTCTGCTGCCCTGGAGAATAGGACGCGGAACAATGGCTTCAAACTACAGGAAAGGAGATTCCTGTCTGAACATCAGGAAGAATTTCCTCACTGTGAGAGCTGTTCAGCAGTGGAACCCTCTGCTCCAGACTGTGGTGGAGGCTCCTTCTTTGGAGGCTTTTAAGCAGAGGCTGGATGGCCATCTGTCGGGGGTTCTTTGAATGCGATTTCCTGCTTCTTAGCACGGGGTTGGACTGGGTGTCCCATGAGGTCTCTTCCAACTCTATGATTCTATGATACTATGACTTCAACTCCCATTATCTCTCACTGTCGTGTATGATGTCTAGAAGTGAAGGGAGTAGTGTTCAACAACACCTGAAAGCCCAAAAGTTCCTTACCTCATTCACATAAATTATCAACATTTGATATAAATAAATTCCAGAAATCACTTTGAATCTTTATACCCCTAATCCTCACAAAACACTCCTTTCCATGAGTAAACCTGAATATTTAAAACACAAGACAATATCACACAAAAATCCCACTTCAGAAATTACACTAAAAGCAGGAAAATAGACATGCGAGTAATTCATATTGCTGTGATGCTCAATACTCTTTAAAGTGTCAGAATAGAAGCTATTAAGATTTGAAAAAATGTTTAAGAAATTTCTCACATTCCAGTTCTCATTCTGATCTTGCATTTCCTGATATAGTCCACTGCTGTTTTTAAAGAATAATACTATTCATCACCAAGGGATGTGGAATGATTTTAACAAATAATGGTACAAACACAAACATGAACACTGTTCTTAAATTCCTCTGTTCCGAACTTCAGATGATGTTGTTTACTTTTTGTTTACTCTAGATCTCAAGATTCCAAAGCAGCTGACAAAAATAAGTTTAATAGCTGAAAATACATATGCACCTAAAGTGCTTAGGTACATTAGAAGTGTTCAAACAGATGTTTCATTGCCCCTATGTTTAGCCTGTGTCAGAGAGAGGGAGAAAGAGAGAGAAAGAAAGCATTTGCAAAAAAAAAATTAGCACAGAAAAGAACTTCTGGTAACTGTGCCACAGAAAGCATGCATTTTCATCATTAATTTGACCATAAATGTTAAGACTTCCTGGAGAATCCATACAATAGCAATCTTGTAACCACAATGTATTTCCTTTAAATTCAATTCACTACCACCAACACAGTTAATGTGGCTGCCAAAAATGTAATAGGTTGCTAAAGGCACCAGATGTGGAAACTAAGCAGTGTCAGCCCTGGCTAATGCTTGAATGGGAGACCAGTAATCAACACAATGTTCTGTAGGCTATATTTCAGAGAAAGGAACTCGCAAAAGCATTCCTCAGTATTCCTGTCTAAGAAAACCCTATGAAATTCAAGGGTTGCCATAAATCTACAGATGACTTGAAGGCATATACACATCCACATGGTCTTCACCAGAGGCCTATTTTTCAATTCTCAGATTATTTTCCTCAAACTGGAACACTGTGTACCTCTCTAAGAACCTTGGAGACAAGAGCTAGATAAATAAGAGAAAGTAATGACTCCAATAGCCGGCCTTCAAATGCTGAATTGACGGTATGTCAATTTCAACAAAATCCGGCCATAATTTACCTTATAAGATAGTAACTGTGGTACAACTAGGTCCCTATGAGACAGAACAACTAAGACTTGGGGCTTCATCTACACTGCCATATAATGCACTTTGAAACTGTGTTATATTATAAGTGTAGACTAATATAATACAATTTAACTGCATTGAGCTGCATTATATGAATCTACAGCCCTTAGTTTTCCCATGCCTGGTCTACACTGACCATATAATGCAGTTTCAAACTGCATTATATGCAATGTAGATGGGTCCGTAAACACACAAGAAGCAAGTATTTTTGCCTTTATAGTGCATAGATCAAGTAGAGGTCTGAGCACTGGATTTAACCCTGAAGACTAGGGTTTGATTCTCTACTCAGCCATGGAAACCCACTGGATGGCTTTGGAAAAGTCACTTTGAACCTAAGAAGGCAAATGGCAATTCTCCTGGGAAGAAATGTTACAAAACCTCTATGATTGGTTTGCCTTAAATCTGAGGGTTGTTTTTTTTCGTGTCAGGAGCAACCGGAGTTGCTTCTGGAATGAGAGAATTGGCCGTCTGCAAGAACATTGCCCAGGGGATGGCTGGATGTTTTGATGTTTTACCATCCTTGTGGGAGGCTTCTCTCATGTCCCCGCATGGAGCTGGAGCTGATAGAGGGAGCTCATCCGCGTTCTCCTCGGGTGGGATTCGAACCTAGCAGCCTTCAGGTCAGCAACCCAACCTTCAAGTCACAAGGCTTTTATCCCCTAGGCCACCGGAGGCTCCAAATCTGAGTTGATCTGAAGGCACACAGTAAGGGCAAATTTCAACCATTTAACTAGGATGTGCTACTAAAAATAGCAAAGTCAAAGCAAATAAGAAGGCCAATTCCACATGCTAATAGATAGTAGTTGCTTGCCCTATTTGTTTTTAAAGCCCAATGTGTTTCAACCATGACCAGAATTGTCCTTCCTCAGCGGCCACAGTAAAATGGCAAATATAATTCATTGTAATACATTGCCAGCAACAACACATATTAGTTATATTCTTTGAAAACATATAGATTCCATTATCCTACATTACACAAGGCACAGTCAGGAGAGGAAGAAAAGACCAACAGTGTTTCTGAAATTGGTCACAAAGCAATATGATGCAATCAGCCTACATGTTCCTTCTGTTTACTGTCATATCTTCCTTACTATCTGAGTCCATGGATAATTTGCTTAATGGTCCATTTTTTTTGGAGGGTGTATTATACAACTCCAGAAATGTGTAAAGATTTATGTAAAATAATGTAATATATGTGTTTATAGAGAATTTAACTAATTTTGTGTTGTCCTTGTTAATGTATTAAATAGAATGATGATTTTATTTTAGTATTGTCCCCAAGAAAAGCAAACGCTGATAGTGGTCAAAACATGTTAGACATTTAAAAACAAATAAAGCAAGTAGCCCTCTATGAGGACATAAAGCTTTGTGTTGACTTTTCATATGTGCTTATCAACTTGATAATAACATCAGCATGAACTGACGAGAACACCATAGCATGGTTTCAATTTGGTTTTCACATGCAAATTTGATTTTCAAGCTTATGCACAATCCAATTAGAGTTACTACCTCTTATAGTTATGACATGCAGAAATTCAACAGGCGGAGACATTCTAGTGTGGAGAGGCAGTGGAAGCAAAACCTTCCCTTGCTGAATTTGTTACTCCAATAATGAAAAATACATGCAAACTTTAACTGGAAAATGAATAATACTTTTAAATCAACATAAAACATATTAAAAGTGGCAACATCCCACTCCCTCATCATCCCTAATTGTCACAGCATCTTAATGACGGTGAAAATGGAAGCAACCAGGCCATGTACTACAGGTTACCCTCTTTTCAAAAACCCCGGGTGTATGTGTGCCTTCAAGTTACCCGTTGACTATGGAAACCCCATGAATTTCATAAGGCTTTCTAAGGCAAGGAATTTTCAAATATACGTAGCATACAGCAGCTGGAGCCCCGATGGCGAAGTGTGTTAAAGCATTGAGCTGCTGAACTTGCAGACCGAAAGGTGCCAGGTTCAAACCCCAGGAGTGGCGTGAGTGGCCGCTGTTAGCTCCAGCTTCTGCCAACCTAGCAGTTCGAAAACATGCCAACGTGAGTAGATCAATAGGTACCGCTCCGGCGGGAAGGTAAGGGCGCTCCATGCAGTCATGCCGACCACATGACCTTGGAGGTGTCTATGGATAACGCCGGCTCTTCGGCTTAGAAATGGAGATGAGCACCAACCCCCAGAGTCAGACATGACTGGACTTAACATCAGGGGAAACCTTTACCTTTTTTACAGCAGCTGGTGTTCATTGGTGGTCCCTTATCAAAGTATTAACCAGCCTGACTCTGCTTATATTCCAAGATCCGACAAGATCTGATACCCTCAGAGCATTACAGCCTAGGTTGCGGATCCCTTTTTTCCTGAGTTCTGATCCATTAAGAAATGAAGAAGGGCTCTTTCACATTTGGTGGTAACATGGCCCTCTTCTTTTTTAGAACATAGAAAAGCCTTTCACAACCCTATACTCTCAACATGGAAGGACAATTCCCAGTTTAGAGGCAAAACTCAGCAACGTGAGTTGATTTGAAGGGGAAGGCTGCCATTGTGCCCTTCTCCAATGGTCCACTCTGATAGCAGGAACAAACGAGGAATGGCTTCACTATATGGACAGATTCAATGACTGAGCTTCTGTCTCTGACAGAGTGGGATTGGGCAGAGTGTAATCCCAGGCATCTAGTAAAGGACGCTGCACTCCTACAGAGTTACATGTGAGTATCATTGACATCAGTGTGAGTCTGAGTGGAGCATTTGGTATGACCATTTTACATACCTGAGAGTTATTATAATCATGTAGGTAAAGGTAAAAGTTTTTCTTTGACATTAACTCTAGTCGTGTCCGACTCTGGGGGTTGGTGCTCATCTCCATTTCTAAGCTGAAGAGCCAGCATTGTCCGTAGACACCTCCAAGGTCATATGGCCGGCATGACTGCTTGAAGTGCCTTTACCTTCCTGCTGGAATAGTACCTATTGATCTACTCATATTTGCATGTTTTTGAACTGCTAGGTTGGCAGAAACTGGGGCTAACAGTGGGAGCTCACCCCACTCCCTGATTTGAACAGCCAGCCTTTCAGTCAGCAAGTTCAGCAGCTCAGCAGTTTAACCCGCTGCACTATCAGGGGCTTCTAAGTATATTCATGTATTGGTTTGCAAATGGAGAAAGCCTGTATCTCCCAAAAACTGGCATTAGGGACAAAAGCTGACTTACACATGCACATATAATAATAATAATAATAATAATAATAATAATAATAATAATAATAACAACAACAACAACAACAACAACAACAACAACAACTTTATTTTATACCCCGCCTCTATCTCCCCAAAGGGGACTCAGGGCAGCTTACATGGGGCCAAGCCCGAATAAAAACAATAGCAATATAAAACACAACAATAGACAAAAGACATGCACAATTATAAAAATGTAAACATTAGCCAATGAAAACAAATGACAAGAACTTATAAAAACATGGATCAAAATAGAGAGGTTGTAAAATTAGACTGGGTAAGGTGCACCATATAAATATTGTAAACACGAGGTGACTGATAAAGTGCTGCAAATTCTTGGAAGTGCAAATTGGGATGGGAATAGACTCTGTGTCTATATCAAGTTGACAAAGGTAAAAAGTGCAAACCAGTACAAGAATGGTCACAGATACAGGATTGTTATGGGGATATATATATCCAAGGACCTTCAAAACATGAAGATCCTTGATGGGGGAAATCTTTTTAGCTCACTATCTATTATGATGATCCACCCGGCCCTTCCCACTATGCAAATTAATGGAGATGCTGATGTTTCCTATAATCTCAGGCTGTCTGGAATGGCCTCATGCATCCAAACTACCCTTCTATCCTGGTCAAGTGACACTGCCATGAGGCTGGACTGAAATGATGTTCCACTTCATATCTGTGATCTGTTTTACAGCCAGTTTATTGTTAGCCACCTTGAGAAGTTGCATGAATTGAAAAGTAAGTTGAGTTCTTAATAAATAAATAAATAGTGCCTGATCTTATGCACAATTATTAAACTCACTATTGACCCGATGCCTCTTGAAACAGATGTTTTAGCTTGATGTCAAGCACTTAAGTCGAAAGCACATTGTCAGGGGAATTTTAACTGTTCACCCCCTTCCCCCGATTCCTGATTAGATGAAGATGGATGACCAATTCTATGGGACACATTGCCAGCTATTATAGATTCTTGGCCTTTATCCCATTCAGCTTCTTTGCCTTGAAACCACTCTTGTTGGAATATACTCTTCCCAGACTGTCTTTGAATAAAGACTTCCAGACTCATCAGTAATAAAATATGCTAGTGTCATGCCCTGAACTGATCATCTGGATAAACCCAAACTACTCTAATTATCCTAGGAGCAATAATCTTCACCCTGGATAAGAATCTGACAGAAAGCAGACAAAGTGAATTAGCAAAGTATTCCCATCAGTGATCCATGTTGCTTATGACACATTATCTCACTCTTGCCCCTTGGCTAAAAACAAAACAATGAAACAAGATATTTTGCAAATCACAAACAACTCATACCTACGTAATCAATGCAGGCATACGGACCGCAATCTCTAGGCCTCTACTCCATAGTTGTGTGGCGCCTAAGTCAATTGCAGATATTATCTGTCTGAAAGCAAGCAGATGGATAAAGTGCAAGCATAACCTTAGGTACAGTAAGAAAAGGAGTGAGCACGCACCACAAAGCAGCATCGGCTTCATAACACACAAACCAGCTAGAAGGCAGATTGACTGAGAGAAAATTAACATTCCTCCGGCAAAGATTTCTCATGCTCCATAAGACGCTGAGATCCATGTCAAGCAAAATATGCTGAAGTGGCAGCGCAAATAGAAGCAGAAATCTTTAAAAAATGAAATAAAAATAAAATAAATTGGTACCAAAGAAAGCCATCAGAAATCTACAATCGGATATGTACCGAAATTGAGAACAATCCTACCTAAAATATTAGAAAAAAAACAACATAAAATTCATTTATCTTCCTGGTGATGTCACTGCCAAGAGACAATCCAAACATTTTGTCCAGTACCTACAATCTAGTCGATCACTCCAAAAAAGCTCCTGTTGCACATCTAGGATAGCACCCTATTTTGACAGCAATGCATAACATACAATTTACTCCAAACCTAATAGGAAGTCAGCCTACTGGAGGGGAAAATATAAAAGAAAGCGAGGCACTGTAACAAGCAAGACCACAAATTTCAGTAGCCCCAGGCAAAATAGGCTGGTTATCATTAGCTACCTGTCTCAGTCCAAAGAGAGCTTTGTTATCTAGCTACAACAAATGATGATTAGCATTGCCTAAGGATGCACATCAATAAAGCCTCACACAATTGGCACATTGAAAATACATGTGATGGTCTGCTTTCCTAACAGGCCTTGTGCTTGGAGGGAGGGGCTGGTTGTTCATATTATAGATTGAAATGGGGCCTTCCTTCAACATCCCTCATCTGGATAACATGTTTCTCCCCTTGTGAGCCCTGTGCCATGGTAGAAAATAAGAGGATATCACATATATAATTGTAACATTACATATACATTGAAAACCGAATTTACCTTTGTAAAAGAATAATTTTCAGCACAGTTAAAAAGAATATAGATGAGCCATAATAGCATAAGTATTCTCATTGTGGTATCTAAATTGTGAAAGCTTCATGACCACATCTGATTTTTTAATGCTAAGGCACCAATGGTACATATTATTATTTTCCTCCCTCTCTCTCTCTCAAGATCAACATGACCTCCACTGGAAAACTAAAGTACCGCCCGTGCTGATTGTTTTACAAAACTGCAGATCACATTTGACAAATTGTATCCAAAGAGGGGAGGAGGAGAGAGAAAGAAAATACAGTAGTCTCAGTTATCCAAGCTAAACGGGCCGGCAGAACCTTGGATAAACGAATATCTTGGATAATAAGGAGCGATTAAGGAAAAGCCTATTAAACATCAAATTAGGTTATGATTTTACAAATTAAGCACCAAAACATCATGTTATACAACAAATTTGACAGAAAAAGTAGTTCAATACGCAGTAATGTTATGTTGTAATTAGTGTATTTACGAATTTAGCACCAAAATATCATGATATATTGAAAACATTGACTACAAAAATGCCTTGGATAATCCAGAACCCTGGATAAGCGAGTCTTGGATGAGTGAGACTCTACTGTAAATGCATCCTGGACCAGATTTTAGAACCCAAGACTATGCATGTCTACTGAAGACATAAGCATCCTCAAATTCAATTGGGTTTACTCACAGGTAGGCAAGCACAGCAGCTGCCTTGATCGGGTGGAAAGAAGAAGAAGAGGAAGAAGAAGAGGAAGAGGAAGAAGAGGAGGAAGAGGAAGAAGAAGAGGAGGAGGAGGAAAAGAGAAAGGAGGCGAAAGAAGAGAAAGAGGAAGGAGAAGAGGAGGAGTGAAGGGAACACTACAAAACCACCCACCAGCCCAGTAGCATCCTTACCATTGGTCTATCTCAAAGTGATCTTCAGTTCTCTCAATTTTAGCTGAACATCAGGATTTCTGGTTGCTAAGATCCCGTTGCCTGCCTGAGGAAATGGCTTGCCAGCTTACCTGATGAAATGGGAGGGACAAATCACAACACAGCATCCAGCAACATCATGAAAGGGAAAAAATAGCACACACATATACATACAAGCAAACAAAATGCTGTCTTCCTATTGGGAGGAGGATCCAGGTTTCGGGCCACAATGCCTTCTAGCTATAGCTCCATTTCCATTTCTGCCTTCACAGCTAGAAAAGGAGGAGAGGAGGGGGGGAAATACCCTCAGAGAGAGCTTTCCAGAATCCTCCTTGCTCCTGCCTCCGCTTCCTGTTCTCTGCCTCACTCTATGGTACCCAACATATAGCAGAAAAGAGCTCTTTAGGAGGGGAGATGGGGGAGGAGGGAGGAAAAGGATGGAGAGATGGAGGGAGGGAGGAAGAGAGCGAGGCAGCACCTAACCTGGCAGTGCCATCTCCTGGTGATGGGACTGAATACATGCAAAGTACCAGTTTTTTCAGCCGAGGCTTGAATCAACAGCTTCTTAGCTGTGTTCCTCCAGGCAAACAAGCAAACACGCACACATACCGAGAGAAAGAGAGAGAGATTGGGAGATAAACATAACGCAAATGGATGGTAAAGGCAAGATACTGCCCCATGTTTTGTATGTAAGATATGTCTGCATGATTTCCCTCCGCTACATGCTTTTCTACCTCCTTGCCAAGGTCATGGTTCCAGTTTTAGAAAGATACAAGTCAAAAAACAGCAAGGCAGGCCGCAATGTTTCGGAATTGCCTCCAACAGGTCTGTGACCATGTATTTGGAGCCTGTCTCTCCATCACACAGAATAGTTAGGCGAAGGGTTAGAAGGCACGATCATCAAGTTTGCAGATGACACCAAACTGGGAGGGATAGCCAACACTCCAGAAGACAGGAGCAGAATTCAAAATGATCTTGACAGACTAGAGAGATGGGCCGAAACTAACAAAATGAAGTTCAACAGGGACAAATGCAAGATACTTCATTTCGGCAGAAAAAATGGAATGCAAAGATACAGATTGGGGGACAATGGCTGGATGGCCATCTGTCGGGGGTGCTTTGAATGCGATTTCCTTCTTCTTGGCAGGGGGTTGGGCTGGATGGCCCATGAGGTCTCTTCCAACTCTACTATTCCATGAATTGTGGCTATGTGTTGTTGAAGGCTTTCATGGCCGGGATCACAGGGTTGTTGTTTGTTTTTCGGGCTGTGTGGCCATGTTCCAGAAGTATTCTCTCCTGATGTTTCGCCCACCTCTATGGCAGGCATCCTCGGAGGTTGTGAGCTATACCTCACAACCTCTGAGGATGCCTGCCACAGAGGTGGGCGAAACGTCAGGAGAGAATACTTCTGGAACATGGCCACACAGCCCGAAAAACAAACAACAACCCCATAGTTGTAGCTGTTGCTTTCAAGTCATTTTCAGCTCTATCAGATCATTCATGGGATTTTCTGTGGCTTAGAGTATGATTTGCCCAAGGTCACCCACTGGCCTTCCATTGCCAAGTAGGAAATTGAACTCTGGATTCATAAACTAGTGCTTAATACTAATACTAGTAGTAATAAAAATCTTTATTTATATCCCACCCCATCTCTCCAAGGGAACTTCGGATGGCTCACAACAACAACAGTGCAAACAATATAGAATAAACTACATCAACAAAAATAAACAACCAAAGAAAATACACTGAACATATATAAAACGCCCAGCAAATTAGCCCAGATGTCCAGCAAATTTAAAAATGCCAGCATCAGGGTGCGATTTCAGCCTATGTAGGCCCTCTGAATTTTAGTTATTACATTCACCATTATCAAAGGCCAGTTAAACCATGACATTACTCTGACTCTCTCTATCATATGTACCCATCATTTAGGACCCCCCAGGAGCACAGTGGGTTAAACCCTTGGGCCAGCAGGACTGATGACTTGACGGCTGGGTTGCTGACCTGAAGGTTGCCGGTTCAAACCCAATCTGCGGAGAGTGCGGATAAGCTCCCTCTATCATCTCCAGCTCCATGTGGAGACATGAGAGAAGCCTCCCACAAGGATGGTAAAAACATCAAAACATCTGGGTGTCCCTTGGGCAACGTCCTTGCAGAGGGCACATTCTCTCACACTAGAAGCGACTTGCAGTTTCGCAAGTCACTCTGACACAAAAAAACCCCACTGGCTTTCAATTGCCAAGTAGGGAACTGAACTCCAGATTCATAATCCAGTGCTTAATAATAGTACTAATACTAATAATAAAAATCTTTATATATATCCTGCCCCATCTCTCCAAGGGAGCTAGGAGTGGCTCACAAAAACAACAGTGCAAACAATATAGAATATATCCAAAAGAATAAACTACATCAACAGAAATAAATAATAATAATAATAATAATAATAATAATAATAATAATAATAATAATAATACTTTATTTGTATTCTGCCCTATCTCCCCAAGGGGATTCAGGGTGGATTCCAACATACAACGGCAGACATTCAATGCCTCCATAAAACAAATGAATGCTGATATAAAATCCCAGAGAAACCCTGCATATGAAAATAACATTAAAACCTAACATCAAATTAAAGCCTAACATCAGTAAAATAAATCTAACATCAATAAATTAAACTACACGTAGTCACAAACAAGGAAAATATACTGAACATACATAAAATGCCCAGATTAAAATAAATGAATAACAACATAATAAATAATACTTAAAACCATATTATACAAACCAAGTAAGATGTCCAGCAAATTTACAAATGCCAGCTTCAGGGTGCAATTTCAGCCTATGTAGGCCCTCCGAATTTTAGTTGTTACATTCACCATTATCAAAGGCCAGTTAAACTGTGACATTATTCTGATTCTCTCTATCATATGTACCCATCAATTATTATTGCGTGAATAGTCTTGTTCCCGATTCAGATTATTTGCTTTATTTGTTTTGCAACATGGGTACAGGTGGTTCTGTATTTCATTCTTTCAAGTCACCCACATCCTGTTTCCCTCCACAAATTGATCTCTAAAGTGGCTCACATGATAAAAAAAATAATTAAAATGTGCTAAACAAGTCCAATATAAAATGCAGCGCAAATCAAATAATCAGCAACCAGTCACGGAGGCAGCGGTGCGAAGATAAAACTGAAATAGCAAGATCTAAGAAAAGTAATCAGCTAAAAGCCCTTCTGGAGCAGCCATGTGTTGGCCAAATGCCTGAAGTAATAAAACGTCAGGGCCTGGCAAATCTCCTTAGGGAGGGCATTTGGCACCATCCATGGACTGTAAAGTAATAAGAGGACGTACTTGTCCCACCAGCAGCTGAGTGAATGAGAGGCTCAGCTATTTCTATGGCTGTGCCTACACACTGGAACTTCCTCCTTACTCTGTGAAAACGGCCCTTTTGCAGCAGACCTTTGCTTGAAAATCTCCCTGGCGATTTCCCCTATGTGTCCGTTATCAGAAGCAGTGTCATTCTGCCTTGAGTTTTTGCTTTGATTTCTTTAAAAGCCATATTTTCTGGCATCTTGTGGGATGGATTCAGAGTTCCCATATAGTCAGTCCATATGGCCAGTATTCCTTAGAAACATAGAATTGGAATAGACAACAAGGGCCATCTAGTTCAACCCCATTCTGCCATGCAGGAACACTGAATTTTAAAACACTCCTGACAGATGGCCATCCA
This sequence comes from Anolis carolinensis, assembly GCF_035594765.1. Lineage (NCBI taxonomy): Eukaryota > Metazoa > Chordata > Lepidosauria > Squamata > Anolidae > Anolis > Anolis carolinensis. The sequence continues at coordinate 214,873,432 of NC_085841.1, read as the reverse complement.
GCCTCTGCATAAGAACCGGAGACACACCCAGGCAGCGTATTCAACTGCTGAACAGCTCTTACTGTCGGGAAGCTCTTCCTAATGAATAAATTGCATCTTTCCCCCTGCAATTTGAATCCATTGCTCTGGGTCTTAGTCTCCACAGCAGGGGAAAGCAGATTTAGCATCTCTTATAGTTGCCTACGAAAATCCTATGAAATTCTTGAAGTTGCCCTAAGCCAACTTGAAGGCATGCACACACGCAGCATCTGGACTTTTGTTTATGCCAGGGATGTAGTACATTTATTTTGATATACTTTTGCAGTATAATGCCAAGAATTGCACCCTTCTTGTGGTTTAGTGGAGGGGGACTAAAAGTTGTGTCAGAAGTTCAAAGTCATTTTAGTCCAGTGGTTCTCAACCTGGGGTCCCCAGATGTTTTTGGCCTTCAAGCTCCAGAAATCCTAACAGCTGGTAAACTACCAGGGATTTCTGGGACCGGGCTATGGTGCAGCTGGTTAGTAGCTAGCTGCAATAATAAATCACTACTGACCGAGGGGTCATGAGTTTGAAGCCAACCTTCGTCGGATTGAGCTCCTGGCCATTAAAAATGGTCTAGCTTGTTGTTGACCTAAGCAACCCGAAAGATAGTTTCATCTATTAAGTAGGAAATGTAGGTACTGCTTATGCGAGGAGGGTAATTTAACTAATTTACAACACCATAAAAATCGTCCAGCAGCATGTGGTAAAATGAGGAAGTAATCCACCAAGGACTTGGTGTCACAGTGGATGATGAAGCAGCAGCTCCCCTGTAGCTGGAATCAAGCATACCCTCGTGAAGCCAGAAGCTGGAAAATGTTAAATTGCCTCTGTGTCTGTGTGTCTGTCTGTATGTCGTATGGCATTGAATGTTTGCCATGTATATGTACATTGTGATCCACCCTGAGTCCCCTGAGAAGGGCGGAATATACTGTAACCACTATTTTAGTCTATTTAGGTTGTCTATGGCAAGGTACACACTCTCTACTAAGATCTTCATTTCAAACGTGGCTTGCTTCTCACTAGCAATCAAGAACATTCTATAAGATTATTATTTGGAGTTCCATAGGTTGGGAACACTGTTCTGAAGACCCAAGGTTGGGAACCACGATACTATAACCAGCTAACCAATGAGAGCATCTGCAACAGTGATGGAGTCTATCTGGAGAGCATGCTCAGCCCCACAGCGAGTAAACAGCCATAGAGCACTTGTTGCTGTGTGCCTTTGAGTCCTTTCCGACTTATGGTGGCACTAAGGCAAACTTATTCCTAGGGTTGTTGTTTTTTTTTTTCCAATAGCCATTTAGAGGTTTGCTTTTGCCTTCCTCTGAGGCTGTGTGGCCTGCTTAAGGTTACCCAGTGGATTTCTGGGCTGAGCGGGATTCAAACCCAGGTCTCCAGGAGACCAGACATACTCCAACATGACTCTAACATTAGGTCTCCAGTCATACTCCAACATGACTCTCACATTCGGTGAAATTTAGAAGTAGGTTTTACATTATAGATGGCATCATAACCAAGCAAGATTTCAATGTTTGAACCCCAGAACATTCATTAGCAATGAAGCTGTGTAATCTGACCATAAACAGAATTCCCTTTCCACATCCCAATGTGCAGTGAAAGCTCAGACATTGTTGAGAAATCCTGATGGTTTGTAAAATGTTTGGAATCATTGTATAAGATTCTCCCTATATTCTAAATCTGCATTCAATTTTATTGAGGTCTCATGCCTATGGTCAATGTTTCAACAACCTCCAAACTGAATTTGTTCATCTTTGTTTTGCAATTGAACTGTATACAATAAATCTATTTGTCTCCACTGCATATCCAAAAGCCTTTCGGACACATGTCTACACACTTTAAAATATCCCAGGAGTTTGAAAAGTAGGAGCCTCCGGTGGCTCAGTGTGTTGAAGCGCTGAGCTGCTGAACTTGCAGACTGAAAGGTCCCAGGTTCAAATCCGGGCAGCGGAGTGAGCGCCCGCTGTTAGCTCCAGCTTCTGCCAACCTAGCAGTTTGAAAACATGCAAATGTGAGTAGATCAATAGGTACCGCTCCAGCAAGAAGGTAACGGCGTTCCATGCAGTCATGCCGGCCACATGATCTTGGAGGTGTCTACGGACAATGCCGGCTCTTCGGCTTAGAAATGGAGATGAGCACCAACCCCCAGAGTCGGACACGACTGGACTTAACATCAGGGGAAAACCTTTACCTTTACCTACCTTGAAAAGTATGAAGAAATTAAGAGCTCCCCCAGACCACCCAAAAATTCCAGAAAATGTCAAGTTTTCAGGATTTGCTGACTGGTTTTTAACATATTTCACCTGATGACGAAACTGGCGGAGCTTCAAAAGCTTACATGAAGTGTCTTTTGCATTTTAGTTGCCCAATAAAGATATCACTCTTTTTGTGACTTGTTGGAATTGTTCCTACTCCTTCGTCCCATTTTCCTCTAAGTTTACTGTAATTTTGGCTCTAGTTCGTTGCTGTTTTTTCAAAGTTTAGTACTCCCCTGATTTTGCCATTTCTATTCAAAGACTCTTTCCTCCTACTTGAGGTGTGGGTGAGGTTTTTCTCCATTCCCTATATGGACTCACCATGTACGCACCATATTCTTCCTCTAGTATTCATTATTCTCTATCCTGCACATTACTGTAAAGAGAGAGAGAACCCCTTTCTACACTGCCATATAATCCCAATTATGAAAACAGACAATCCAGATTATCTGCTTTGAATTGGCTCATATGAGTCTACACTGTCACATGATCCAGTTAAAAGTAGATAATCTGGATTTTATATGGCAGTGTAAAATGGGCCAGGGAGAGAGGAAAAGGAATAAAGGCACCAACTCACATTAAACTGAGACATGGATCTGATTTATCTGCATCTCTCACCATTCCATTCAGGAATTTTTTCATTCCAAGTTTTTGGAAAAATACGACTCCTGTATCCACAGAGATATGTTCCTGAATTTATCTTGGAAATGGGAAACCAAGCCATGCGTAATAGCAAACATGATTAAAATTGCTCTGAAATACATTGAAAATTCCTGGAGAGGACATACAGTAGAGTCTCACTTATCCAAGATAAACGGGCCGGCAAAACATTGGATAAGCAAAAATCTTGGATAATAAGGAGGGATTAAGAAAAAAGCCTATTAAACATAAAATTACATTATGATTTTACAAATTAAGCACCAAAACATCATGTTTTACAAGAAAGTGACAGAAAAAGCAGTTCAATACACAGTAATGTTATGTAGTAATTACTGTATTTACGAATTTAGCACCAAAACATTGCAACATTTACTACAAAAACAATGACTACTAAAAGGCAGACTGCCTTGGATAATACAGAACCTTGGATAAGTGAAGCTTGGATAAGTGAGACTCTATTGTGCTGGATGCATGTAGGTAACACTGCAGGTATGAATCTCATAGGTTTAGGGGTTGTTTGTTAAAGCAATTGATTGAAAGATGACTCCAACACATGCCCACAGACAAACACACATCTACTTCCCTGTATCCATATCTCACCACATAATTTTTGTAGATTTTATGCTAATTTTTGAGGGGGGGAAGGGAAATATGAGGTGCAACTATCACACAAAACTTTTAAAAGTATAATATTACATTATTTAAAAACTATGCTTTTAAAATAACTTCTTTCAATTCATCTTAAAGCCGACTTCCGTGGCTTGTTTAGAGTGTTGCAGTACTCCATTGGCTTGAGTGACAGTACTGCTAGTACTGCAGCCATGCAAGTTGGCTTTTGGGCTCCAGCAAATGAAGAGCTATAGGGGAACAGGTAGACAGGTGAAGCTGCCATGAGGCAAGTCATGTGAAATGGTAAGCCTAGAAGCTTCCTGTACTAGCTAAACCAGTGGTTCCCAATCTGTGGTCCGTGGACCACCAGTGGTGCCCAAGAAATAAAATATGGTCCACAGACTCACTGTTACTACACCGTTGCAACGAGAGCGATTGGTCTCTTGAAACCTTCTTATAGTCCTGAGGCAAAGGGGATGTCGGTAGGGGAGAGGCTGACTTCTCACAAAAGGTGCGACAACAAGCCTCCTGACTGCTGCTTCTCCTCCTCCCCTCCCCTGAGCAGAGCCATTCCATATGGTGCCTGGAAGCAGGGGTGCCTTGATGTCTTTGTTTTAGGCCTGTTCCTGGGGCTATTTGCGGTGCTGATTTAGAAAATTGCATTGGCTATGTTATCGAGGGCACCCCAAACCCCTGCCTTTGAGCTGATCTGACAAGCTGCAGGGAGTTCTGCAGTTCCTGGGTGCCAAATTGGGCTAGAAAGAATGAAATGTGCCCCAGCAGCCGTCTCAACCAGGGGCAATCCAACAACTGGGCTCCAGCCCTGGGAAGGAGTTACAGTTCTCCAAGGACCAAGGGCCAGCTTCGGTTCCCGCGCTGCAGGACCCCATCTTGGGCTCAGTGGAGACCACCAAACCTTTTCTTTTTTGGGACTTTGGACTTTCTGCAATATATTTCAAGCTTCAATTTTCTGCAAGCTATTTTGTGAAGTCTCTGTATGAATTATGAACTCATCATGTATTAAGGTTATAACTTTTATTAATTGTTTTAGTGGGAATGGTTTGGATATGAATTCTTTGGGAACTTCTTTTATTCCTGTATATTTTCTTACATGTATCTGACTTTGCCCTGACCCCTTTCCACCCCCTTCCCTTTCCAATAAGGAAGCGCCCTGTCACTGAAAGGATGATCAGCTGCCATGAAAAGACTATTATCTTAGAACATATTTGCATGGACAATAACAATGGGAATCCTATCTGACCTCGGTGTTGGCCCATCAGAATGAATTCTCTTTGGCAAACCCTTCATCACATATCAATGGAGAGCCAAGGGACTTTTGGAAAGTTCCCCTTCCCAAAACTGTATGCTATTCAAACTCCTCCACCAAAAGATCATCCACCCCAGCCTTACCATTGTGTTATATCTGATTACGACAGGAAAACCTGGATTAAGCGATCAATATCTATGACAGACCCATCTCAAGACAATAAAACAGGCTCCCTTAGAAGGCCGACGTCCAGACTCAGGGGCTGCCGGGCATGGAAAACTATAATCCATTCATGAAAGCATTGTTCCCCTTCATCCCGCCTCCCTCTCTTCTGGTTTGTCAGAACGTCGAGATGGGGGAAAGCCCTGTGATTGGCTCAAGCGCGGGACAGGCAGCCAAGCCTCCTCCCAGCTGAAGCGCGCCAGCCAATCACCAGAGAGCTGGGAGGAGGGAGGAGGGCGGGAAATTTAAAAAGCAAACCTCTGTATTTCTTATAAAAATGGCATTTTTCTCTGTATCCACATACTTTGCTTGACAAATGATTGTGGCATTGCATCCTATTCATCTGAATTGCTAATAAATCATCTCGGTGGCGTTTTTTCACTTTGGCAGAGTCTTTTTATTGGATTCTAGGGAACTAAAATTACTGAAATCAGGCTTCTCTGAGCTCGCCAAAGTAGCGATCCCTCTTTGTTGGGGAGTCTCTCTCTGGCTGGGGCAGACCCCCCAACAGTCCAACTCGGCTTCAGCTAGATCACATCAGCTCTAGATTATTAAATATGGTTTTCTGGGGCGTGAGCAGGTAGCAACTACTGGATGGCATATATTCTGTATCAGAAACTAGAGCTGATATGGTCTATCCCAGGGGTCCCCAAACTTTCTAAACGGGGGGCCAGTTAACAGTCCCTCAGACCGTTGGAGGGCCAGACTATAGTTTTTTTAAAAAAAAAAATATATGAACAAATGCCTATGCACATAGCACATATTTTATTTTGAAGTAAAAAAAAGGAACAAATACAGCCTCAATGTTAATAATAATAATAATAATAATAACAACAACAACAACAACAATAATAATAAAGAGGGTTGGAAGAAACCCCTTGGGCCATTTAGTCCAACACCCTTCTGCCTTTGTGCACCAAAAGCACAAGCAAAGCAACCCTGACAGATGGCCACCCAGACTCAATGTTAATAATAATAATAATAATAAAATGGAGAGGGTTGGAGGAGACCCTTGGGCCATTTAGTCCAACCTTCTTCTGCCTCTGTACACCAAATGCACAGCAAAGCACACCTGACAGATGGCCACCCAGCCTCAATGTTAATAATAATAATAATAATAATAATAATAATAATAATAATAATAATAATAATAATAATAATGGAGAGGCCCCACTAAGGCCTCCAGCCCTGGGAGAAATACGGAGTATACTGCTAATCAGAAATAGCAATGTACTCGATTTCTTCCAGGACTGGAAGCCTGAGTGGAGAAAGAAACTCTCCCTCACTCAGGCCTCCAGCCCAGGGAGAAATCCGGAGTATACTGCAAATCAGAAATAGCAATATACTCCAGATTTCTCCCAGGACTGGAAGCCTGAGTGGAGAAAGAAACTCTCCCTCACTCAGGCCTCCAGCCCAGGGAGAAATCCGGAGTATACTGCAAATCAGAAATAGCAATATACTCCAGATTTCTCCCAGGACTGGAAGCCTGAGTGGAGAAAGAAACTCTCCCTCACTCAGGCCTCCAGCCCAGGGAGAAATCCGGAGTATACTGCAAATCAGAAATAGCAATATACTCCAGATTTCTCCCAGGACTGGAAGCCTGAGTGGGGAAAGAAACTCTCCCTCACTCAGGCCTCCAGCCCAGGGAGAAATCCGGAGTATACTGCAAATCAGAAATAGCAATATACTCCAGATTTCTCCCAGGACTGGAAGCCTGAGTGGGGAAATAAACTCTCCCTCACTCAGGCCTCCAGCCCAGGGAGAAATCTGGTGTGTATTGCTAATCAACGTATTGCTAAACCTGGAGCAAACACCCCTTAATAATTAATAATTAATTAAATAATAATTAAAATACCTTTTGAGTTGCGGTAATAGCAGAAAGGCAAGGCTCCTCCACGGCTTATGCAGGGAGAGTGGGGAGCCAGGAGAGGCTCAAAGGCTCATATAGCAGAAAAGTGGTGGGAAAGGCGGAAAGGCAAGTCTCCAAGGCTTGTGCAGGGAGCGGGACTACGCAGGAAAGGGGGGAAAGCTGCGGTGGCCGGATAAATGGCTCCAGGGGGCTGGATGTGGCCCGCGGGCCGTAGTTTGGGGACCCCTGGTCTCTCCAATGCAATTTTCTGAATCAGCACCCGAAATAACCAAACCAAATCTAAAGTTGGCCAAAAACCGATTTGTAACCCTTTTGGTACTAATGTTGGAGAGTGGTCCCTGGTCAAGTGGTCCCTGGTTAAAAAAGGTTGGGAACCACTGCTTTAATACCACACCATTGTACCCTTTATAGCATCATAAATAATATTTAAATTTAGCACTATGTTTCTAAAAGAGAGAGAGAGAAAAATATGTAATCTTGTTATTGGTAATGTAATGAAGCCGAAGTTCAACAGAATATCCCTGTGGCAAAGGTCTCATTCCAAATATTATTAAGGGAACTGGGGAAAAGTAATGTGAGAAGAGCTGAGATAGCAGATACAGAGGTGAGATATTTTTCCTGGTTTGCACTAGAAAAGAAAATTCACACCCTGAAGTGAAATTCAAAAATTAATGACAGTATCAGATTTTCAGAAGAAGAAAAACCCCAGTAGCGTGGGTTTACAAAATAGCTGCTAATGCTGGAACTTCACAAGAAGATTATGGGACAAAAAGGACATCATAAGAACATCTGAGGGGTGACTATAACTGCAGCCAAATTCCAAATTTCACCAGTCTGGAGAAATCCTAGACTTCATTCAGCTCATGAACAATTTGGAGTAACAAGAACCTCTGTCTTATTTATACAACTTTTCAAAAAGTCTCCTTACAAAACACATAATAGAAGAGTCATGAGAGGTAATCCTTTTAAATATGACATGAAGCAGAACCTGTTGCATTTTCCAAAATAGGCTTATCACTAGATGTAAATTAATCCAGGGTTTAGTAAATTGTGTGCATGTGTGTCTAAGAGAGAGAGATTAACAAATTGAAATAAAAAAGTATAATCGGAACAACATGTTTTGGCTTATGCCTTCTTCTGTTGCTAATGATGAAACTTAAGTACAACCAAGGTTGCAGTTCATAAAAACCCTTTCTTTAGCAACTGAAAGAGTTCAGGCTGAAATATTTAGTTCATCTGAGAAATACATGCATGAAGACATAGATAGACAGATGATAGATAGATAGATAGATAGATAGATAGATAGATAGATAGATAGATAGATAGATAGGCAGTCTATCGCTTCTCTCAAATTTGTCTTGAATCCCAGAAACATGCATTTAATATTTGTTTCTTATCTACCTACTTACCATCTATGCATCTATTTATCAAATGAGCAAAATGTTTCAGCTTGATATAATAATAATAATAATAATAATAAGAAGAAGAAGAAGAAGAAGAAGAAGAAGAAGAAGAACAACAACAACAACAACAACAACAACAATTTATTTTTAACCCACCCTATCTCCCCTGGGGGTGGGTTAAAAATAAATGGTTGTTGTTGTTGTTGTTGTTGTTGTTGTTATTATTAGAACAACAACAATAATAATTTATTTTAACCCACCCCCAGGGGAGATCGGGTGGGTTAAAAATAAATTGTTGTTGTTGTTGTTGTTGTTGTTGTTGTTATTAACCCACCCTATCTCCCCTAGGGCCCCCCGATGGCACAGTGTGTTAAAGTGCTCAGCTGCTGAACTTGCGGACCAAAAGGTCGCAGGTTCAAATCCAGGGAGAGGAGTGAGCGCCCGCTGTTAGCCCCAGCTTCTGCCAACCTAGCAGTTCGAAAACATGCAAATGTGAGTAGATCAATAGGTACTGCTCCGACAGGAAGGTAACAGCGCTCCATGCAGTCATGCCGGCCACATGACCTTGGAGGTGTCTCCGGACAACGCCGGTTCTTCGGCCTAGAAATGGAGATGATGAGCACCAACCTGCAGAGTCGGACACAACTGGACTTAATGTCAGGGGAAAACCTTTACCTTTACCTATCTCCCCTAAGGGACTCTATCTGATATAAACAGATAGATTAGATGGATCAGAAAATCACAGAGTCACCCAATCCAACTCAATTCTGTCATGCAAGAAAACACAATAAAAACACTCACAACAGATTTTAACACTGCTTTAAAACTTCCAGATGATAGATAGATTAGATGAGATAGATAGATAAACAGACAAACAGGCAGAGATAGACAGAAATTGAATGCATTCTTTTGGGACAAACCTGAGTTGTAGATTTGCTTTGGAATCACTTCTGTTAATAGTCAATTACCTCTGCCTATATAAGTATCCATATGGGTGTGTCTGTGTGCA